>NC_058063.1:13347511-13691261 GCF_020085105.1 Siniperca chuatsi
GTACCTTACTTTAATGTTGCAGCTGTAAAAGGTGGGGCTAATTTTAATTACTTCATATACTGCTGGGTAGCTTAATCAATAATAATGTCACAATTTCTTAGTTGATTTATATTTTGAATTAATAATCCAAATCTGCAAAGTAAGTAGTAACTAAAGTTATCAAATAAATATGTAGTGGAGTAGAAGTACAAAGTAGCATAAAATGTACAGTACTTGAGTAAATGAACTTGGTTACATTCCACCACTGCACACCAGAGGTCAGAGATGTAACCTTACCTATAATTACTGAATTAGAGCAAAATATAAGTGAGAAGAAATTAATAATTTGATTCTTTTAAAAGTCCTTTAAAAGTAATTTATTAACTGTAACTTGTTTAGGCTCAGAAAGAAGCAATGAATAAAGAATTAAACAGTAAGAAGAGAAACAGAAGAAACTGTGTTACTGGTAAAAAAATTATATTCTACCTCACATTGAAAACTATTTTGTTCTCGTAGTTTCTCCTACATACTTGGAAGGGGAGGGTGAGGCGAGCGGTATACAAATGGTAGCAAACTGCAATTTCACCGCTAGATGTCACTAAATCCTACACACTGAACCTTTAAAACAAGTACGACTGAACTTAATCATAAAAAAAGTGGTGCTGACATTGCACTTTCATAGCATATAGCACTATCTTTTGGGGTGGGGGTATGTTTAGCCTTTATTGGATATAGACACACTTTTTAAATAACATACAGCAAAACTTCAATTAATAGCCCAGGCTTTTATTTGCTTCAATCACTGAACTCAACCTGCCTATATTTGGGACAGGCATCTATATGGGACAGGCCTTTAAGGCTAAAGACCAAGTCATGTCACAAGTCATTGGTGTTAAAGTCGAGTTGCAAGGCTTTTTTGATCTTGTCAAGTCTAGTCTACAGCCCACATTAGCTGTGTCAAGAAAAACCCTCACATGGGCAGATGTTGGCCGTATGCACGGCAGGACCTGTCCGGAAATAATGGACTCAATGGACTTCAGAAGATACCAGCTGCAACAGCAGACTGTGAGAGGGGCTTCAAAAGAAAAGAGGTTTGACTTGTTTTTTATCCGTTGTTTATCATTGATATGTATTAGTCTTAAGGCAAGGCAGGTCAGATCTATTACACGTGAACACATTGAAGTGTTTTAGGGAGTTTAGAGGGTCCCACTGAATTAAAGTAACCGTCAGGTCACATGATCAGACAGACCCAGAGAGTTCAATCCAGCCAGCTACAGCTAGTGTACATAACTGCAATTACTGCCACTGTACAGAGACACATATAGGCCAGTAGTACAACAGGATGTGTGATTTGGTTATAGATCTAGATTATGAACTACATCTGGTAACTAGAGCTTTGCTTTACATTTTTTTAGGTTTGGCAGAGTATTAATTTAATAATGTTTAAACGTACTGTACTTCCCGGAGAGAGAAAGAGACTCTAAAATTGTTAGATATATATAGGCCTATATTAGATATAAATGGTCCTGGCCATTAAAATGGATGCAAAAACCATGAATGTCGCACAGCATTTTGTATGACGTCATTAAATAGACGTTAATAGTTTCTCTCAGCACCCCCAACTCTGACTGACTTCCAGCGTCCCTGCTGGTACAGCTCACATCAAAAGTTGAGTCTTCTTAGGGCGTCTGAAATTTTCATTATTATAGTTCTCTTTTTAAAAGGTCAATTGATGGGTAATTAGTGATTACATTGTTTTTAATGACATCGTATCTTACACAGTTTTATAACCGGTTGAAAAAATATTTGGCTTGTAAGTTTACTAGCTATTGGCAGATAGACCAAAAAGTAAATTTTGGACTCTACCAGTTTAATATTGTCAGATTTGTGACTCAACCCATACCACAGGTTTATATCATTTTAACTCCTTTTAAGCGTACGGCTATGGTTATTGTATATATTTTTCTTATTGTAAACAATATCCCATGGAAAGACCAAAACAAACAATTCATTAGTCAGTATTTTGTGCAATATACTCTGTTTTCAGTTTAAAATTCCCTATTTATTAATATTTATTCATACTTCTATTACTGCTGTGCAATATCCACCGTCTCATAATGACCTTGATAAGCTACACTTAAATTAACTTAACTTGACAGCACTCATTATTGCACTATGACTTATTACTTATATTATTACATTGTATTATTATACCGTACATATCAACCTATCAACCTCTAAATCCACTTGGTACTTACACTTATTTTAGTTTTTATACTTATATCCACTTTGTATTTATCTTACCTGTATTATAAAGTATTATATTTGATTGCTTAGTACTTCTATTCCTGTGTGCACTGACGTGATAGTGAGTAGCTGTAACAAAAGAGTTTCCCCTCGGGGATCAATAAAGTATTTCTGATTCTGATTCTGATTTTCTGACCTACCTTGTCTGTGGCTCTCAGCCTCAAGCCCATGTGTTCCTTCTGAAGATTTAGTTTTCTGAAGATTTCTGGTGCTGTTGTGAGCCTGATGATGATGATGCACAAACACCCTTGTGGGGATAAATAAAGTTGGACTGAACTAAAAAACAACAAACCTAAACAGTAGATCACAATCAGGGTGGTTGGTGGACTTAATGACACTAAACATAAAAATATTCATCTGTGTTTTCATGTGTCTGATATGTATTTTACCTAGAGCTCGTCATGTAAATACTAGAAAGGAGATATTAAAATAACCTGAAGCACCAGAGTTACATGGTTTATTGATGTGCATCTTTTATCACAGAAATATTATAATTTACATACAAAATACAAAATATAATAATGTTGTATGTTTATTCTTTTAAAATTACTTTTCACAACAGTATTGCATTATGTAAAAAATTATGTTTGGATACTACTCATAACATTTTCACTCTTTATGTAAAGTTACATGTTTTCAGAGAGATAGTCAGGGCTGTCAATCTGATTGGTGGACTGGGCTGTGATGTCAGCACTGTTTGCGTGAGAGGATTGCCAGTGCTTTAGCGTGGATGGGCTTATAGAGGAGAGTGAAGCTGGAGGGGCTCAGAAGGCCGTTGCCCTGCGCGTCGACTTTTCCCATCAAGACATAGTTCTGGCCTGGATAAGAGACAGAACGAGAAAAAATGTGTCAGAATATGTCAAATACCAGGTTAATTTGTGATCAACATTTAGTAAAGATATTGCATGGTATGAAACACAGTTTTTACTTTTGCTACCTTTCCATATCTAAATTTTATAAGATTAAGAAACTGACTAAGCATTTGATGGAAACTTTCAGTACTTGACAGTTGATGCTATGGACACATTTGTGTGTAAGATGCAGACCCACAAATACTGTAAATACAGACAGTTGTACTGTACCTTTGGTTAGCCCGGGGCATCTTTTGCAGGTGGAGGTCAGTGTGACCGACATGACAGGCCCTGATTTGGTGATGTTCAGACGTCCTGGCTTATAGGCCTTGATTAGGGACACCTCAACTGTCGCTGAGCCCCTCAGACCAGTGGTCAAAGATGTAACCTTACCCGTAATCACTGAAAGAGGGAGAAATATAAGTAAGAAAAAATGTTTGTAAATTTGTATTTCTTTAAAAATGCCAAAAAACTTTGGCTATTTCTAAATAATTATGCTTATGTTAGTGGGACAAAGAGATTCTGGGAATCCATTTATCAAACTAGACCCATGCAAGACGAGGACGTTTTTTGAAGACTGGAGGGCAGCTGATGTTGCTCACCGAAGTCATGAGGGCAGAAGCTGGATTGGAGAGTTCCTGTCCTCTTACAGGCTTGTGTACACAGTGGGTTCAGTGGTAAAGCTGAAGAAAACACACACGGCAACAAACACAAACACATGATAAGCACGTTAACTTCCTTATTGCAAGTGTGCACATATATATACATGAAAGCAAAGTGCAGATTGTTCATTTCGAAATCAAGAAATTCCACTCACGTTTCTTGCTCACAACAGGCTTCTTCGTCACTGTCTTGCTTACTCCAGGTTTGGGTGTCACTTTAGGCTTAAATTTTGGCTTGGCTGTTGGTTTAACTGCACTCTTAGAGGTTGGCTTCACTGGTTTGACAACAGGTTTTAAGGTGGGCTTGGTCTTCAGTACAGGCTTACGTGTGGGTTTAGCCTTGATGCTTGGTTTGAGCGTTGGCTTAATAATCTTAGGTTTGGGTGTAGGTTTAGCTCCAGGTTTAAATCCAGGTTTAGGTGCAGGCTTTTTCATAGGTGCTTTAGGTGTGGGTTTAGCTGGTTTGGGTTTAGCCGTGGGCTTGACTGCAGGCTTGGCGATAGGTTTGCGTGGTGGAGGTTTCAGAGGTATCTTCACCAGTGGTTTTTTGGCTGGTTTTGAGGTGGGTTTAGGCTGTTTGGGGGTTGGTTTGGTGGGTTTGATTGGCTTGACGGCTGTTTTTTGTGGGGTCGAGGTGGACTGAGGTCCGTAGATGAAGTCTCCCCCGGCAGTGGGCGTCCGAGACCCGCGGGGCACACTGGAGTAGTGGGCCATGAAGCCATCTGAGGTCACGCTGAGGTCGGAGACGAACTGGACAAGGAGCTCGTTCCCATTTGTCACAATAGTTCTATGTATCGGAATAGGGAAAAAAATGTAGGGAAGGACAGGAGGAGTGAATACCAAAGGGGAAAGAGATATGTGAAAATACAGGGAAATGTTGGCAGAGCTTAGCTGCAAGCCAAGTCTTTGAAAAGCAACTTTTAGCAAGTGTTTTGCCTCTTTTAACACCCATTTCTGATCAGTAATCTCACCCTGGTGGCCTGTCTCCACAGAATCTCCCAATCCGCCGAGAGTTATCCCTTTCTCCCCCGTTAAACAATGCCACATAGTCGTAGCGACAGTACGTATCAGGCTCCAAGTCCAGCTTCACAAACTTCACCTCGATCACCTGGGGAAGAGGTGGCAATGAACACACAAACATGGCAACACAAACTATGACATTTATGATGGGGAATGGTGTGGGCTGGTTTATTCCTCATGAATCCAGCGCAGTGCAGGCATAGGTAGCGGTGGTGGAGGAGGAGAAGGGCCAGACTTCTGAAATACAGAAGGGCATTTACTCTCTCCCTCGCTCTAGCTTCCTTTCCTCTTTCCTTATGTTCAATCTCTTGGCACACATGAACACACCTTCAGGCACTCAATGAAGTCTTTCATTTGAACTTCGTCACAAGGCCGCTGTCGCACTCACACACACACACACACACACACACACACTACACTGGGCACCTGAGGGACAACATTTCCTTGTGATGGGCCCCTTCACTACTATTTTCCTCCTTCTCCTCCTGCATCAACTAGCCTTATACAACACACCTAGCTGCACTTTAAGTCGAACTGCACTTCGAATACTCCTCACTTTTTGTGTAAGGAAATATAAAATAAAATGATAATATTGTGGATATTTTTCCACTTGTCTTATAAGAATAATACCGTACATATTTGTGGTAGCAACAACTATGCTTCAAGCCTCTGAGTGGGCATTTCGCATTTCGCAGTTGACATTTGAGAGCTGGCATTGCTAGCAGACACAGTGTCAACTTATGTGGTGCGTTACTGCCTGAAGAACGTCATGACAATATCTCACGAATGTAGATACAAGGCATGTTTTTACACTTTTTCAATAAGCCTCCAGAGCGTTTGTTATCAACCAGATTCAAGCTTTCTGTTGACTTACGACATTCAAAATCTGAGAGAACCAGTCGTGTTGTTAAGTTTGTATTCCATTCGAAAAGTGGAAGCTAGCAAGCTAGGATAACAAGATAGCTTGCCTAGCAAGATATTGATTAACGATGTCTGCTCCTTAACAACATTCAGCATTTGAAGGACCCATTGTGCTGTTCAGTTTGTATTCCACTCGAAAAGTGGAGGCTAACTAGCCTAGCTACTTAGCCTAGCTTGTTAACATTAGCAGTGATCCCCACTAGACATTAATTCAATTCATTCCACCTAGAGAACACTAATGTAAATATCACAGAAGAAAAATTAATAAGATAATAATGTATTCTTTTTGGTAATTACAACATTAACTGAATAAGTATACAAGTCAAAACAAACACCAAGAATTTATAGACTATAAAATTGAATTTAAATTTCAGTTCTGCATTCACAAAAGTCTGTTGATGATTTGATGATGAACTTAAATTCATTACATTCATATTGAAATTCTGAGTTGCTCTCTGAGTTTAAAAGGGAATGTTTTAGATACACGACTAGTATGAAATACTATGTACAATACAATTGGCTTACGTTGCTTGGTTCTACAGAGATGTGCCAGGAGCAGCTGATGCCTGCTGGGTAGTTAGAGTTGGGCCAATTGGGCGTCTTGACAGAGCCCTGCGATTTGGTCAGCCTTCCTCCACAGAACTGGTTCTCTGTTGGAATTAAAAAGAGAATGGAGTCAAAAGGAAAGAAAACGCCAATACACCAGACTTTAACCCTTTTCAAATAAGGTAAGGATGCTGTGTGTCCCATGATACTGTGTTTGAGGCAAAAAGGAACAGATATGCTGCGGTTAGATGTGAAATGTCAGGAACAGCTTTGTATTTAGCTTGATGATGTGATTTTGATCCTGAATAGCTTTCATAAACCATGACAGATTGTAGTGATTTGTTTATTCCAGAGAGGATTGTGTTATCCTTTTTGAGCATAAACAAATCACCAAAATTTTGTGATTTTCATCAGACAATAAAAACATGTAAGAACACTAGCCAAGACAATGCTGCCATTTATCACTAGAAATAACAAGACAAAAGTGTGTAGCTGCATCTTCAGTAGTTCATCCTGGTCTGTGTGTTTCTATGCTTGTGGGATTGCATGTCCACACCTTCCATATGTGGCTTCCCTGCGCTGAAGGAAGCCAGAAAGCCTCTCCCTCCAGTGCCGTCGTCTGACACCATCTCTAACATCATGGTGTTGGAGGTGGAGATGAGGGCGCCAGGCCGGAACGTCCCACAGAAACGACCCAGCTTCTGCACCAAGCGGGAGTGACCATTGTAGACGTCCAGGTAGTCGTACCGACAGGTGGGGTCAGCCTCCATGTCGAAGAGGCGGAAAGACAGCATGACCACGTGACCCTCTGGGACCTGGAGGGGGCGACAGGTGAGGCTTTGAGGAAAAATTACTAAAAAAAGTCGTAGGAGTTTCACCTTAGGAAATGTGGGATGCTAAAATAAATCAGGAGAATTTCCTTTTTGGAGCACTTTAAGCCTCACTGACCACAGATTATGTAAAGGTTTATAATTTAAGGTTTCCATCAAAATGAATCTTAATGTACCGTTTTGTAAAAACGGTTTTTAGGGGTTACAGACTTACTAAGCTCACAAAGCAGCAGAACTTCATTTTAAATTCTAGTGAATATCTCACAGTTTCCAAAGACACCAGATATCTCAGACAGATTTTTTAAAAATGGGGAAATATGTATAAAATCATGCACAAAACAACTAGAATATTTCTATGCAGCCTTAAAACACATGGAGTCTTGGAAAAAGCCTGCTCCTGCCTCTTTTCACCAGACCCTATTTCATTAACAGTTTTTTCTGTGTGTTAAATAAATAACTTGAGCCCAATGTTTGAATTAATCTGTTAATTTATCAGTTGGGTTATACAAGTAACATAAAACGAGTTTGTTATGATCTGTGAAAAGGGTTAAAAGGTTTTCGTGTTGTCCTGCTTGTGATGTTGGCTTAATTAGTGAAAGTGAAAACAGGTGTGCATCACTGTCAAGTTGTGGGAGAAGGGGTAAAACTGTTCTGCTGTTAATGACATTCTGTTATTAACAGAATGTTGTTAAGTTGCTGCACTCATGAGTGTGTGTATGTGTGCCCATAGATAAATTGTGATTGTAAGCAGTTACAAAGTAATTTTAAATTAATATTTCGTTTGAGAGCTCACCATATGTTTACCTGAGCAGATGGTAGTTTCCAGTTCAGGCTGAGAAGATAAGGCCAGACACTGGTATAAGTTATCTTTGTTGAACTTCTCAGGGTCAACTTTGCCTCTGTTTCAATCATATTTATGTTAATAAATGCCACCTTTTGGAGCATCCCAGTAGCTCACATGGTAGAGCATGTACCATTCAGGCTAAGTCCTTAACATAGTGGCCTGTTTTCGATTCCAACTGGGGGCCATTTGCTGCATATCATCTCTCCTGTCTCTCTCTGCAGCTGTCATTATCCAATAAAGGCAAAAATGCCAGAAAAAATGATCTAATAAATGTCACAATTTTTTGCCTAAATCCCATCTCCTTTAAAGTTTTCCAGTGCCACACAACATTGCCCCTTTGGCAGTACAGTCATTTGTCTTCAATGTGTTGGAACAAGCTGATAATGAATGTATATGTGATTCAGTCAACACAGTGTGGAATAAGATTTTTCTTCCAACCATTAAAGCTATTTAAGAGGGAAAAAGGGGGGAAACTGTATGTGAAATGAACACCAATTAACTTTGTAGTCACTGTCCACATGTCTGGATGTTGAACACAATAAATGCCCACAAAAGTCAACATGAAGGCATGAACGGACAAAAGTGCACCTTAAAGCGACACTATGTAACTTATGAAAGACAAGATAGGACATTAATTCTTTTACAAATGAAAAGTTGAAGTCATTAACAATAAAATGCAACCTTGCTCAATTCAATACATTCAGGTTTTCTTTTGCTGCAGCCTTACTTGGTCTGGTATGACCAGTAGCTAATGGTGGCTAATGTTAGCAGACATTTGATATATGATAGTTGCTGTGTAGTTAGTTGCAGCTTGTGTAACTAACATTATTGAGTTAGTTTGCTGATGTTATAAATGTCCTATACTCGTGCTACTGTTACACTATGTTTTAGTGTTTACCATTATCCTGTAGTTGCCACTTTTGGCCACAGTGGTCACTGTTCATAAAAGTTACATAGAATCGTTTTAATGAACAACACATTTAGACTGCGTCTGAAATCACTTCCTCGTTCAGTCACTCGCTACTCTCTATATAACTGACACTCAATAGTTTCCTCCTATAGTGAGCAGTAAATTGAGATTTCGGACATTAATGAATCATCATTTTGCATCATCACCATAGACTGTACATAAAGATGGACGACATGAGAGCTCCCCAAAAGTGAAGCCCCAACATCTGGATCGCCGAACACCAGCTGAGGCTGGCTCGTGATTGAGTCGCCAGGTGTCTGGGCTGGACTTCGATACTGTGGCTACAACCCCAATCACTACTGCGCAGACTAGTGGGAGGAAGTGGAGATGCGTCGTCCAGTGATGACCATACAGTTTATGGTCATCACTGACAGATTTATGCATCTACAAAATGCAACACATTACATTGTGGGATAATTATTCCGCCCTAACAGGTGCAACAAAGCTAACAGTCATTCAAGCACTGTCTGTACACCCACACACAGCCATGAGAGGAGGTGAAGAGCCCTAATCAGCCAAAACTATCACCTGTGTAGGTTTACCATGGTCGTGCAGGGCCTTTAGCGCCTTTTCACTCACATTGCAAATAAATTGGATTTTATTTTTGATCCATAATCTACCAGAAAAGACATAGAATCAGTTTGATATTCACATTATTCACGCAATAAAACAAAGTCTGGAGACATTTGATCAGAATCAGAAATCAGAATCAGAAACACTTTATTGATCCCCGAGGGGAAACTCTTTAAAAGGAAAGCTAAAAGTTGGAAAAAGTAAGACGACGAGACGGAGCTACGGCATCAGGCAACATGCACGTTAGCGCATGCGCACTAATATGATGATAGCAGCCATTCTGTGACACATTGAGTTTGGATTCACTGAAATGGTGTAGTGATTTAAAATGACTCACAGTGATGTACCATATGCATTTACTGTTGGGTTTGTAGTGAGTGGGGAATCCTTCACTGGCCACGATGCCCGAGTCTGTGACCAGGTGGCCTCCACAGTGGAAGATGGGCCTGAAAGAGTATCACACAACCATCATCAACTGCAGTTCAATATTTAACTTGACATGCTGCACTGAAAGAAAATGCAACTATACTGAGAGTGTTGAGGCAGAGCCCCAGCACACATACACACACTTTTACATACAAGCTGAAAACCACAGTGGCACAGGCTGTCTCTGTTCTCCGAGTCCAGGGAGGTTCCTAGTCAACTCTTCTGGTTTGTGTTTTTTCATGAAACTTGGTCAAACCAAGCCAGGAAGACTGTCAACATACAGTATATGTGCTGTGAGCTTTCTCCACACACTTACTGTACCACAAGAAAGTAACACGTAGTAACTTTCAGTCTGCAGACAGGCACTTTCAAATGCTGCACAACCCAGCTCACACATGGAGTTTGGTGACACACACCCACTCTTTCGCACTCAGATAAACACAGATCAAAGTGGGGCCAGCCTCGACTTTTAATTTGGCAGCACTCGCCAACCCCAGACGTGTTAATTTAGATGTTGGCTGTTCTGGCATCTGCTCAGTTTGTTTCCTCTTTCAAACTTGACTCTGTGCCTCAATTTTTGTTGTTTTTGTGCTCCTTTCTTCAGGGGAAAAAGGCCAAAATGAATCATCTTTTACATTGTGATGACTGTCTGTGATCATCAACCCATTATAGTGTCTTTTCTTTTCTCTCATGCTCTTCAGGCATGCGTTGTCTGTCTGCTGCGGTACTATAAGGCCACATTTGGCCAAAACATCCCGGTGGTGTCCCTCCCTTCTGACCCTATGGAGCTGAACAGCCCACAGGCATTTGTTTGTCTCATGTTCAATTTACACCCTATGTGTGTGGAAGTTGCCATAGCAGTGCACACCCCAGGTTCAAAAATAATCTTGAGAAATGTAGTCCAAAATGTGTATTTAAGAAGGTAAAAGTCTGAATTTATTGCCACTTTTAACAAAAACATCAGATGTGAGGACAAGCTACTGTACATTTGCCCAGTTGAATCACTACATCAATTACAGCATGCTGTCATTTTGGATGTTTATGGGAAAGCCAACCACATCTTCCTAACAACACTGCAACCTTCTATTTCTACTGCGCTTTCTGTAATCATAATACTGCAACCAGGAGAGGAAAAAACATGCACAGTAGTTAATGTAGACTGATGTGGGCTTGAAAATGGCATGCCACATGTTCACATGCAGGATGTAGAAAAAAACATATGCACAAGAGGGACATTGAGAGCCATATAGCTGACACACATATCTGAAGACATCAAATATATCTAAAATCTCCCTCTGACACACGCAGCTTACCTGGTGAAGTTGGTCTGACTCTGAGCCTGAGTCCATCCTAGTGTCAGAATGACAAGAAGGCACACAGTCCACACCCTGTCCTCCATCCTGCTGAGATTAGGAAAGACGGGAGAGGAGAAGAAGAGGCAGGAGGAAGGAGGGAGAATCAGAGCAGAGGCGTGGAGAGACGCAAAGTTCAAAAGGGGAGGGGATAGAGGAAGAGGGGGGAAGTGGAAGTGATGGGTGAGGAGGAGGTGTAGAAAGGAAAAGGTGAATGAATGTGATTTTGAGAGGACATAAGGCTGTTTGACACAGGTTAACAGTGAAAACAACATTAATTACATTGTACACTGACCCATGGCCAAAAGCAATGTATATACAGTGTCAGAGCACAGTGTGCTTATGTTCCAGCTCTATGTTGTTGTTTAACAGGTAGAGTAATGGAAAATATAGAAAATGTATGTTTCTGCAGGTGTGTGTGCTGATGGACAGAGTGCCACTGTTGCACATGTGTATAATGATCTCTTCACTGCACCACCAGTTACAAGCCAGGCTTTTGTTAGCCACACTAGCAGCAAGGCATCAATGTTTGGCAATGTTAGTCTGTCGCTCCACCACTTTGATTCAGACAGACATATCTCAACAACCATTGGATGGATTGCCATGAAATTTTGTACAGACATTCATGGTCCTCAGAGGATGAATCCTAATGTCCCCTGACTTTTCCTCTGGCGTCACCAGCAGGTCAAAGTTTTCACTTATCCTGTGAAATATCTCAACATCTACCAGATGGATTGGCACAAACTTTTGTACAGACATTCATGGTTCCCAGAGCATGAATTGTACTTTGTTCAGACAGAACGCAAATCAAATTTTAGAGGCAGCATGATTGCATATAAAGTCAATGGAAATCATTTTTCCAGGGCAGTGCAAATTGACATAAAGACACGTCTACGCAAGTTGACATAGCTTACATAGAGTTGGTACACTGTTGGAGGCAAATAAACACAAATGGTCCAGCAGTCAAATTTGTGCCTCTGTCTGAACACACCTCAACTTGGAGATGACCTCCTGATTTTTCCTCTAGCGCCACCATGAGGTTGACATTTGTGGTTTTGCGTGAAATGTTACATTCATGTCATGACTTTGGTGATCTCCTGACATTTCCTCTAGTGCAACCATCAAAGTGAAAAGATTCATTTTCAAATTGTTTCAAATCCCTAAAATGTATAACAGAAAAGAACTAAATAACATCTACAATTAAGGCAATGTCAGGATTCATTATTTTAAATTAGAGCAAATGGCTGCTCTTGATGACATTATGATGGTGTTAATGAATTGTGTTACCCCCTGTATACTTGTCTTAATGTGTTTTTCTCTCTCTCGTCTGTCTGGATTTAGAGGTGTTGTTGCTTGTGCTCACATGCTAGTTTTTGTTTATGTACATATACATGTTCTTTGTCCCCAACTTTGTATACATTTTAATTTTAATTAAAAAAACTCAAATTCTTATTTGTCCAATACTTTAGTTTTGCAGGTATTTAGTCATAAACCAATGTCATTCCAATTAGGCTCCGCTGTGAATTGTGTTTAGTGCTAATTAGCTGCTAAACATCAGCACGTTTGCATTGTCATTGTGAGCATGTTAGCAATGCTGATGTTAGCATTTAGCTTAAAGCGCAGGTGTTCCTAAAAATACAGCCTCGCAGAACTGCTAGCATGGCTGTAGATTCTGTTTTTATAACCTAACAGGGCACACACACGCAATTTACTCTGATTATGAGGATTAAATTCCTTTCAACAATTCACGGTGGTGGAACAAAGTAGATGGTGAAGGAGTTCAGTTTAAATGCAGGAAAGAATGAAAAATACAGTAGGTTCAACCAAAACAGAACTCAGACTGGACTTATAAAAGTAAATATGGAAGACTTGAAATATACTGAATTCTACAGCAAAATATATTTTGTTTTGGCAGGGAAAGGCCCATCATTATTGTAAAGAAAAAAGAAAATTGATTTTAATACTCATAATGTGACTTTAAAGAAGTTTTCAAGATAGTTCATTAAAAGCTCTCACAAAATAACCCACGTACATTACAATCATTGTTGTCACCGTTATAATCATTATGTGCAATGAAGTCAACTTTGCTGCTTTGAGTTTGTCTAAACGAGGGCATGCCTTTGTCTTTTTTAAGCTGCGGGGACCAGTCTTGGTAAAAACCACAGCTGAATAGAAGGAGACTGTGGTTCGGTGAAGAAAGTGGCTGCCCTGATCTGCTCTCTGCTTCCAGTTCATTCTGGACATTTCTGTGCATCCAGGCCAACTGTTGCAAAACACCCACCGACAAAAATAGACTGCAAAAAGATGTAATCATAAAACTAACTGCAGAAGAGAAAAAAAAGAGAAAAAAATGGACTTCACATTTAAAGGCTTTTGATGTTTTATTGTCTTTTTTTGTACAAACTTTTAATTTCACAAAAATATTTAGAAACTGTTACAGACACAACTGACGCCATTAAGCATAGGATATCACATGACCAGAACAGTGCCACAGAGAGGAAGAGAAAGGGACAAGAGAAGATAGTAAAACACTCTCCAAACTCTCAAGACTGCTTTTTAAAGAGTTCAGTCCACCTCTTTCCACTTACCACCATGAGCAAGCACTGGCAGCACAAAAGCTCTCCCTCCTGCTAGCAGTTTGGGAAATACTGTCGGTAATGTTTGTGAGAATCATTTCTCAGAGAGGCATTGTTCATTTCTCATGAATGCAAACTAATGCCTGGCCGAAGAGAAACCTTAAAAGTCCAGGTCAGTCTCTTGGCGATTCCCACGCTTCCCCACGGTTAACTGTACGTCACTGAAATAAAGCAACTAGATCACTGTCATGAGAAACACCATCTTCGTTTCAGAGACTGTGAAGTGATTGTTTTTTCTGTCGGGTAAGATTTCCATCCTTGATTTTAACATATTAGAATATGGACACTCTTTTGGGCATTAATCCTCTCTCTATTTTCAGTGGATGAAAGTATAAAAATATACACAATGTTTACAAAATAAACCTGGTTCTCAATGTACACTTTGTCTATTGGGTGAAAGTAGATTCTTCTTTAGTCAGGGCAAACCTTTTACATAAAAAAACTAAAGTCGTAGGTGGGAGCAGGACCCCAAACAACCTAGGAAACATTCAACAAGAAGAAAAGTCACAGATAAACTTCTTTCTTCATGAGCTGAACCCTGAACAGGAGAGATGCAAACATCAAGGAGGACACTGTGGTGAAGAACATCCATCTTTATGTAAAGGCTCCGTTTTTGTAACACATTCGCCATAGTCCTTCTCTGATTATCTTACAACTTAAATAAATATGTCAAGAACAGGGGGTGGGGGGGAGTAGTAATTCACTCTCTAAAACTGAGTGTGCATGTCATGTGGTTTCCAAGGCATTTAATATGCAGTCATACAACATGCCTGGTGTGCTGTCATCAACGTCGGACTTCATAGAGAATTAACAGGGCCTAGTGTCCTGCCTGACCTGTCAAACAATAAATGGAAGTTGTCTCGATCAATAAGCACCTTTTTAATGTCCCAGAAAATCCAATTTTAACAACTTACACCCTGTGTAATGATGTTTTGGGCACCAAGTCCTGGAAAGTGCACATTTTCTGCATATCACTGTAGAAAGATCATGATAGTGTTCTTTATCTTTGGCCACCTTCTTAGTGAGCCATGTGACACTCTGACGCCTTTTCTTGCACAGCTTCTGAGGTAACTCTCTGCTCCTCTGCTGGCATGTCTTGATTGCTGTCTTGTGTTTTGGTTCCTTTCTCTTCTACCTCTTCTTCTTCATCTTCACCCTCTGGGTGAGCTTCATCCATGGCTGTCTCTGAAACATGTTTCTTCTCCTTGCTGGCACCCTCCTCCTGAGCTTTCAGCACATTGCACAGCTCCATCTCGTGGATCTCCACATCGAACGGAGCGGCAGGAGGCACAGAGGGGGGAGACTTGCAGCCTGTACAGCCCTGAGATAAACCAGAGAGAAAGATTATTTCATGTCTGTGTTGTTGCACTCATGCGAACTTGATGTATTTAAACAATAACTCATACTCTGAACCTTTCAGAGCTCAGGGTTGAGTTGCAGTGTACTTACAGAGATGTTGATGGCTCGGGGCAGGCGTCCTGTGCGGATCCAGGGGTGCACCTGGCTCAACTCCCTCTTCTGTTCCTCGGTGAAGCGTGGCTGGTGTTTCTGCATGCTCCTCAAGGCCTCGCGGTCCTCTCGCAGCACAGTCTCGATGTCCCTGTTATACGGGCACAGGGGAAAAGGGTCACTGAAAACCTGCCGTCTGACAGTCAGCTAAGTTTGACCAACAAGGTGTTGTATTTGTCTATTGGATGGCAGGTGTGGGAATGGCAGTGTTCTGTTGAATGCTCTGAATAAAATGTACACATTTCGCCTAGTGTCGTACCTGTCAGGCAGCTGATAGGTCATCATGACCTTGTCGTCAGTGTTGGCCATCAGCAGCCAGATGGGGTCCTGCAGGACACACTTGATGAACTGCTCCTCGCCACCATCTCCTCCGGCACTACTGCTGCCCCCTGCTGGCTGTTTGCGGGAATGATCGTTCTCTGATGAGTCGATACTGCCAAAGTACTTGCTGGTGTGGCTGCCCTGGCTGCTGCCTGGATGGACAAGGAAGTGAAAGTTGAGAATTAATTGTGAGTAGACGTGTCACGTATTAAGTGTGATTTTGTTTGCAGTCTATGATCCAAACCATGAATTTTGCAAACAATATTTAACAGATTTTTGGTTGCTTAGCAGAGGTGGTGGCGTTCATTTTCCATCAAAGAAAGAACGTATTTCAAAAGTTTCTCTCAGGGAAAATTGCCTCTTGACATCTATTATCCTGGAAGGACTCAGTGAATTTAGTTAAAGAGTCACACTTCCTGCTTTACACTATCAGGGTAACCCATAACTCTTAAATTACTAAAAATCTACTTACTGGTGCCGCTGGTGCCAGAGGAGCTGCAGCCATTGGAGCCCGAGCCTGAACCAGAGGATCTTGTGCCTGAGGACCCTGAACCAGAGGCGGCTGAGCCGGTGCCTGAGCGGGAGTCTTCCTGCAGCAACAGATCCAGCAGGTCGCTGGAGGTGGATGTGGCATCTTGGTTGGACTCATTTGTTTCACCCTAATGGGGGGGGGGAAAGACACACAAAAAATTATTGTTTTTTAATCTACCATGAAATAAAGACATTTTAAATGCTAAATGGTTTTCAAAGCTTAACATCCTATTCTTAACATCTGTGTACTTACGTTCTCATTCTCTTTGGAGGTATCATCAGAGCTCCCCTGATTGGCTGAACTCTGTCCCCCGGCCGCACTGCCCTGCACAGAAGGTGTGGCTTGCTGTGATGCTGCCAGGGCCGTGGCGACCTCTAACCGGTTACTTGGTAATTCCTCCAGCTGCAACAGGTTGAGAGGAGAGGAGCATCGGGACTGGAAGAGGGGGGACTCTGCACCCTCACGATCAGCTGGTGTCTGACTGTAGGACTGGGGGGTGCTGCTACGAGACGGGGCGCAGGTGCCTGGAATGGTCACAGGGTTGGAAAGAACAGTGGGGACAGCAGCTGGGGTGGCGACGGGGTATGTGAAGTTAGGATTGTAGAAGTGTCCTGGGGTTGCGCCTGGATGAGAGATGGGTGCTCCCATCTGGGGGAACATGTAGTTGGGCAAAACGAGGGCCATCATGGGAGGTACCATCTGGGTAGGTGGGAAACGTGATGGATCTGGGACGGGCTGGGGGAAGGGCTGTGCGAGCGGTGGGTAAACAGGGTAGATTGGAAGCATACCAGGAGCGAAAGGGGCAGAGGGAATGCTGGCCTGGGAGCCTACAGATGGCCAGGAGGATGAGTTTGTTGGGGGTCCGAGAGGCATGTTGAGGGGCATGGGAACTGTGCTGGTTCTGGGGTCATGCCGGCACCCGCTCAGGCCGAGAGAGCTGTGCTGGTCAGATGACTCCTGGTGCTTGAGTCTCTTACCGCCGCGACCACGCCTCTGACCATTGCTGCTTCCTGCGGCTGGGTAATCACGAGAACAACGCACTCCTGGGAAAGAGAAGGAGACACTGAATTAAGCAACAATTTTACAATCAATTAACAATTAATGTGTAATGTATGTAATGTATATACATTGCAGTGTGTGTGTGTACCTCGTGATAGAGGGTTGGCAGCTGCCGTGTGGCAGCGCAGATTCGAAGATGCCGTCTGATCGAAAACACGCAGCTTGCTGAGGTCCTTAAAGCGGTCAAGGAACGCCTGCTCCTCCTGCTGGGTGTGGGCGGATAGCACCTCCTTTGTCAGACCCATCCGACCTCCTCCACCTCCTCCTACACTTCCACTTCTCCGGCTGTCCCTGTCCGGCTGAGTGGCTTGAGGGAGAGGGGTAGGGGGAGGCAGAGGAGGGGTAATCGCTGTGCTAGTGGGACGAATTGGTGTAATTGTAGGAGGAGCAAGTGTGGGAGTTGTAGGAGCCTCCTCCATGATGATGTCTGTGATAGAGAAGACACATGGAGGAGTGTTAAAGCATTGAAGTGAGACTATGTAACTTTAGAAAGAAGAAGTGACACATTCTGCTTCTGAGAAATGAAAAGTTAAATTCATATACACTCATGGATTTTGTTGCTACAGCCTTACTTGGTCTGGTATGACCAGTAGCTAATGGTGGCTAATGTTAGCAAACTTAAGATAGATATAGACAGCAGTAGATAGCTAACACTAACACAATACTGTCTGACTCCAAGACTCTTTCGTTACATTACATTTTCACATTTAACATATCCATAAAAAGTTGCATATTATCACTTTAAAAAGACAAAAAAGAAAGTGGAAACTGTAGAACACATCTTTGGGGAAAACAAAAGAGACAACACAAAGAAACTTAAAAGAGAAAAATTCCAGGATAAACCAAGATGAGATACAAAGGCATAAACCAGATTACCTGCAATCTGCAGTTTTATCATGCGGCTACAGGTTTCTGCAAGATAATTCTTGAGACTTTTAAAGTAATGAAAACACTTTTTGGTCAGTTTCTTTGCAAAATAAGTGAGGAAGGTAAAATAAACAAACAGTATAAGAGTGTTACTGGTCAACATGTAAAGTAGGGCTCCAAAGAAAGAGTATGAGACTAAACTCAAACTCCAGCCTTAATTATGGTGAAGGCCTTTAAATTATTTTTAAGGCATGCAAGGACCTCATACTTTGTCATTTCAAAGAAACAACCTGCTGACAAACACACACTAGAGGTTTCAGAGAGTGCGAGTGTTGATGATTCCCACCTGACTCAGGAGGCTTCTTGTCTCCCACATGCACGATGGTGCTGCTGAAGCTACACTGGGACGTAACTGAGGCTACACTCTCTGCCTTTGTGGCCAAGGTCAGTGGGGGCAGAGAAGGTGGTTCACCTACGAGGCTAACTGAACCACCTGCAGAGACAACAAGTTCAACAAGTTCAATTGCAGTGATGATCGGATACCAGCTGGACAAGCACATACAGACACACGGACAAGCATGCTTATTGGTGATCTAGAAAATCTGTAGGCTCTCATGAAGACAAATCAAGGATGCTGCATAAAAAAAAATCCATATTCAACAACAAGAACAAGATTCTATCAGTATTTTTGTTGGTAAATGCACACTGTCAAAAAAAAAAAAAAAAGGGATAATGTGGAACTAAAATAAGTGGATCAGAGATGTGTCTAAGGCAACTGCCCGAGAAACACCTGCCTAATTACCTACATAACAAAACCAAACCAGTTCTAAGTAAGTAATAAAAAGTACCGTTGTTGTTGCCGCTGGCCTCCTGCTGTTTGTCGTCATCAGATGTGGAAGTACAGGATGAGGAGCCACACTTCCTTTTAACCGTGTTAGGAATGTTACAGCTGTCTAAGTACCTGCGTAGAGTCAGAGCATTGGTGTTGGATGAGTAATGAATTAAGTAATAAACCAAAACAATGATAAGACAGAATGGTTTTAGGCTTGCGCACACACCTTATGATGCTGTCCAGACAGTTGATCTGCTGGTAGGAGTAGCCGGTTGGGGGCTCCTTCTGTACAAACGGTGCAGGGACCAAAGCTTTGGGTGGTTTCGTCAGGTCAGCTATCAAACCTCTGATTGGGTCACTAGTGATGGCTCTGATGCTTGTTGGGCCTGGATGAAGAGTAGAGAGGAACAGGAAATGCAAACTTGAGATGACCAATTCTCTTTTTTTTCTGAATTGATAGCTTGGAATAGGATCTGCTTTTGTATTTGCAATTACTCTTTTATTCTTTACTCCTCTGTGACAGGCAAGTTTTGCATCTTCCATTGTTAACTACTGGTCCTTTAAGTTCACAAAAGCAATTTTCCAACAATCATCCCTTGTTGTTTGACTTACATGTCATATAACTATACTATGTAACTGTCCTTTTATTTTACCTGTGCTGTTGTTTTTTCTTGGCGGTGGCCGGTTACGGGACTCGATAAATATCTGCTGTCCATTAGTCTTGACCATGTGAACATCTTTACAGATCTGCTGGAACGTCATCTGGAACAATAAAACAGCATCACACTTGTTAAACAGACATGGCTGTGAATCATTTTCCTAATGTTGAATCAGCAAGATATTGGACATCGTGCAAAGTGCAGTTTAAGTGAGATGTAACATGACTATGTAGACTAAATGATACTAAAATGTAGCTAGACCTGAGACCACTAGTTGCTCAGACTCACAGGTTTGTGTACAGCGGCAGCCTCGTCCATGGCGGGGCTGTTGCTGTCGCTGGACGAGGCGGCTGAGGCGCTGAGGTGTTGTTGGTGTGACCGCCGGGAGCCTCGCGAGCCACTGGACCCGAGCGAGCTGTAGCCCTGAGAGCTGCCACTGTGCACCGGCTGCACCAGGACCCGGTGGATCTGCTCACTCAGCTGGACGACGTCGGGCGTGGTGACCCGACTCTCGCAGCCCTGCGGTGTCGTGAACACGTCTTCGTTCAGAGGGCTCCTGGAGACGGGAATAATGTTAGATCACCACTTAGCACAAGAGAAACACCCCTCAGGCTTTAGAGGACTGCTATGCAAATTGAAACTGCCTGTGTGCTCAGGCTTGGATAGATAGCTTAGGATGAACTTCTTACAAATACTCTATTTCTATTATAATATTCTAAATATGTAATACATATTAAAACAACCTTCATGTTTACCATTCTATGCCTTCATTTGTGTCTGCCACTTTTGCAGACAGTCATCTTCACAACTCTCTAGCCTAACCTCAGAAATCTACTTATGTTGCGTTTAGGTGCGCATATATTTATGTGTGTTTATTAGTGCCCTGGCAGGATTTGTTTTTGAATGAGCAAATGAATTATCTTACGTTCTGACTTTGTGGCGCCCAACGATGAATGCCACCTTGCGGCTCCAGGGGTTGACAAAGGAAGACCAGCTGGTGTCGATGGTCAGATACTCCCCGCTGCGGGCACACATCCTCAAGGGTGAATATTCAAACGGCTGCCCTGCAAACTGAAAGACTGAAGGGAGACAACAGTGCAGACATGAGAAAGTTGAGATGGAATAAAGACATTTATATGGAAGATATTAAAGTATATATTATAATACTATAATTCCAATAGTTCTGACTCAATAGTAAAACAAAATGTAAATACAAGACAATTAAGAAGAAAAAGAAAATAAATAAATATTTCATGTGTAAATCAACACAGAAAAAGTTTTACAGTATATGAGGTGTGTGAACAGCAGTTACAGTATGTTCAGACAGAGTTCAGTGCTAAATAGACTCACTCTTCTCATGTATGGCCACCATCATGGGCCGGTCTTCAGGGTGGATATAGAGCAGAGTGGGGGTTCCCACCAAGTCCTGAGGCAGGTAGCCCAACAATGGCACTGCCCTGAAAAAACACAATATATTTACACACTGTTAAGACAGTAATAGTATGTTTGTTACTAATCTAGAGCTGTAAACAGATCAGTTTACAACTAAAGATCTACAGATGAAAAGGGATGAATAAAAGGTTTTGGAAGCAAATAATGGAAATAAAGATCTGAAATCAATTAAAAAGGAAACAGATTTTTTTGATGATTTTCATCATGTATAAAAATTGAGAGAATATCCGTAATAACTACACAAAATGGATGAATGAATACAGGTGGGATGAATAGATGTATTAAACCCTGATTGCTACTTTATGTTTACTGTATATGTTGGCTTCCATTACTCTGGCTGTCCCTAATCTCATATTATTTGTCCATAGCATGATCATTTTATCAATCACACTGTGGCCAAAAGGCAACACAGCAGCAACTATGCTATCAGAGGCTGGATAACTGACCTCTCGTCAACTTCCTGGAAGAGGCAGCTGGGAGTGTGACTGGTGGTGAAGATCCTCTTGTCTGCAGGGATACGAGGAGCTGAGAGGCACAGAGGACACAGATACAACAGATGAAAAGCATGTTTTGAGGACAGGCTGGGTGATAAGTTCAAATAGACATTCTGTCTATATGATAAAGATTTATTTGCAATTCTGAAAACAGGAACCTGTTCCTATTTAAATCTGCACAGATTTTAATGCTAAGCTTCCAGTTGCTTTTACCAATGACTGCTGATTTCTTATTCTTATTTAACTGTTGCTCAACCATTGTACAGCATTTTGTTCTCCATGTACAAAACATTACTTTTTTTTCAAACCCTTAATACAAAAGTCCTATTTACAAATAGATGTTTATTTGTAAATAGGACTTTCTGCAACCTAAAAGAAAGACCATTCAAAATATAGAGTATTCCTCTCAGCCATCGACTGTACCAAATCAAGCTTTTGTGGCAGGTGACTCTTTTGAACGGTAATGTACATTCAAAAAGAATCTCCTCTTGATACTCAAATAGGTCAAATCTGATTGCCTGGGTTACTCTGACATAACATTATCACTGCTGTATAGCCACAACGAAAAACATGGCATGAAGCACCTTTTCGTAACTTAATGGGGTTGAACATTTGTGTTATCCTTGACATTTTTGGAGTTGTGCAAGTGATCATTGTCCTTATCATAATGTCAAACAAACTAAACCAAACTAAAATAAAAGCGTCCTTATTTAAGCCTACTAAAAGCCTATCACTGTATTTTTCCATTATTTCATTTTTCCCTGTTAAAAGTTTTTTTTTTGGGGGGGGGGGGGTGGTTCTTATCCGAAAACGAGGGTCTAAGGGCAGAGGGGCGTTGTATGCTGTACAGATTGTAAAGCCCCTTAAGGCAAATTTTGATTTGTAATATTGGGCTATATATATAAAACTGAATTGACTTGACTTTTTTTAAAAGCTGAACGCTAAAATGTTGTGGGAGCTTCATCTCATGTGTCCCTCCACTCACATATACAGATGCAGTAAAATGACAAATACCCTCGTATCCGGAGTGGACCCTCTCTGCGATGAGCAGGCAGCAGGGCTGTGGCTCAGCAGCGTCTGAGTCTCTGATGGTGAGCTGGTAGGGCGTGAGGCGAAAGGGGTAGTAGCGCATCTCACGGCCCTGTGTCCGGTCGGCGCTGATTCGACAAAACATGGACTTTTCCTGAGTGCAATCGACTGGAGGAGAGGCTGGGAGGAAAGAGAGTTGGAGAAAGAGTCAGTCAGTGCAGGAAACAGTACAAAGACGTTCAACAAAGAATACACATTTTCCTGATTGGATTAATGGAGCAAAAAATAAATAAATAAAATCAACGGATTGTCAGACATTGAGTAATATTTTCTGTCACAAATCATTTAAATTTGTCGTCATCCTGGCTATAGATCACCTATGGAAAAACTTTCAACACCATCTAATCCTTTCCCAATTTCACTCAGCTCAGCTCACCTGACCCAATGCAGGAGGCCCAGGTTGGCAGACGGCAGGGTGCTGTGCCACTGTAGAAAGTACTGACATCCTGTGGGGCCAAAAGCTCAGAAAACATAGTCCCCTGGAGACACTCGGGCTTACAGCGCAGCAGGGACGAGCCCTGGGGTGACACGTACACGACCTTCCCGGACAAGAATGACACAGCCATGGAGAAAGTGTCCTGAGAAAAAAAAAAGAAAGAGGAAGGTGGAGGAATTTAATAAGACATCTCCGACAACCTGTCAACAAGATTGTTCTTTGGACACGGTTGTATTAGTCTCAGTTTCTGTTACTGAATTAAGGAAGTGTGAAGAGGGCTTTTTCTGAACACAAACCAAGCAAAGGTTTCTTGTAAAAATAAGGTTTTTAAATGCTAGGGCTGGCAAAACTCGAATCTGATGGATAAAATATTTTACAGTTTATCACAGTCCACTACAAAGCTTGCAGCAAAATAAATGCTGCCTCGATTAAATCAGGATCAATGTGTGTTATGAGTTTCTCATAAATCTTTGTGCCATTCAAGGCCACATGACTGAACCAATGTTCTTTTGGATTCAGTTACATTTTATACCTGAGGGTAAAGTAATAAAATGATAATGTGGCTCACTAACCGAGGTAATAAGATACTTCTATGAAACGTTTCCACAAACACCAAAACTAAGACAGTTTGAGGTACTTTTAATATAAAAAAAGTTTTATGAAGCAGGAGTAAGATAATAACTGTATAAACTTACAGTGTTTTTGAGGGTGTATTCTGAGGTGATGTTGTCAAGCTCCTCAATTGTGAAGGTAGACAAGTCCAGACTACAGCCCTGGCACTCCTCTACACTCCACTGATGATAGTACTCCTTATTGGCTGGAAACGAAAAAAAAAAAAAAGAAATCAGTCAGAGTGTGAATACAGGTAAAGACAGAATTACATAGAGCAGTGAACATAATGTATGCAGAAAAAAATAAGCTAAAGCCTGAAGAAAGAGGCAGGGGCTTAAAATTCATCACTAACCAGAAAAAAGGGTAAATGGTCAGGTTAGAAGAAGATACAAACAAAAACATCCCCTCACCTCGGACTTGTTTGACACACTGAAGTGCGTATTTGAGTGCATTTAGAGTGCTGGCGTGGCCCTTGGCCTTGCGCTCAGCTGGTAGGCGGAGCTTCAGCTCCTTGATGGCCTTCATCAGTTCTTTCTGGGACTGGACCCTCGCCGACTGGTCGCTGCTGCAGCCAGAGGTGGAGGGGGGGTCATGCTCCGAGCTGGTGGACAGCAGGCTGTAGGCCAGGGAGCCGCTGGGAGGTGAGAGGCTCTGGGAGTTGGAGCTGGGAAAGGAGGGATGGTTAAGATTACATTTTACACACAGATGAAATGATATGTGTTTGCCTATACTGATACGTGTACTGCTAGCATGTGCAGTCACATGTGAAGGACTGCTCAGAACAAGAAAAAAAACCTAATAATATAATTGTCTGTATGTGTAAGTTCTTTGTATATGTGGCCGGCAGGAATTCAACACAGTAATGCTGCTCATTTCCTGGATGCGAGTGAGCGGCACAAATAAACAGCAGACAGCAGTTTCAATTAATGATGTTTAGAGATGTGTTAGCATTTAATGCTAAAAAAGCCTTTTTGGTTTAAAAGACGGCTGCTCTCTCTACCTTTTCTACTTTCTGGAGGGTTACCTATTGTAGCCTAACCCTACTTGAGGATTAACATTAGAATATGAGCTTTAATTTCAACAGTATGGCTGTGTGTGTGTGTGTGTGTGTGTGCGCATGTGTGTATAATGCTGAAGAGTGCAAGAAAATAAAGACAAAGCATAAAAAAAGCCATTCATTCAGCATGACAATCAAATGTGGATTTCTGTCTCCTAACTTCTTCTCCTCGTACCTCTTGTTGCTCTCAGTGGTTTCCAGCATCATGCCAGAGTCCTTGCCGTTTGATGAGCTGTGGGAGCTGCGTATGGACTGGCGCCCACGTGACCCATTCTCTCTCTCCATCCCGCTCTCGCTTTCCCTCTCCCCGGAGTCGTTCCCGCTGGAGAGTCCGTCCATATCATCGGAGTTGGGCCCCCTTCGGCCTCCGGGCGAACCTTCAGATCCTGACCCTCCACTAGGAGATGAGCCGCCTCCAGCTCCACGCCCCTGCTCCTGAGTGGTGACATTGGCACTGGGCTGACCATTGCTGGTTTTCAGAGAGTTTAACCCTTCGGACTCTGCTTCCTGGTCATTGTCTTTCTCTTTGGCCCTTGCCACCCGTCCCCGAGTGCTGCTGCTGGGCGTTGATTTAGAGTTGTCATAACTCATACTAGAGTAGGATGAGGCTGGAACAGCTTGATTAACGTGTCAGCCAAGGCGAAAATAGGAATGACTTTAATTTAAGTGGGACTACTATGTATACACAGGTGAATCATAGTTGTTGTTGGTTGATTAAAAGAACTAAGGAGAGAAATTCATTGCTTCTCCTGCAAAAAAGCTGTTAAATTAAAGAGTTTTGGGTTGTGAGCCCTTCTATTTGGGTTTTCAAAGAGTGCAGATTTTCAAAACTGTTTTAAAAATACTGCAAATGACCAAAAAGCAAAGGCTGCCTTTTTCAAAAAGACAGCAATTATCTTTAATTATCTTGAGAAAAAGTGTCACTCAAAGTTGTGCAGATAAGAGATGAATTTCTGCTTATGAAACAGCCTTGGCTCCAACAGATGGCATGAGAGATTGTGAGGGAGAGTGAGAAAAACAGCTCTCGTGAGAGCAAAAAACACTCTGTATCTGGTCTTCTCGCCTCTTCGGAGATGTGTTGCTCTAGGTGTTAAAGGCCACCTGAGATGACTGAGAAAAAGAGAGATGGACAGAGAAAGAGAACAAATAATATTAGCTGCAGGATTACAAAATGCTTGTCATGTTGGCCTCAAAGGAAGATTCAAATGTGGCCATGAGATGTTATCACTGACTGAATGTTTGTCAGAACAGCCAGTGGTTGTTGATGGCCCAGCTGCTGGCTTTTTACCCAGATTATCTTGAAAAAAACAATCACCTCATCTTGAGAACAGATTGACAATAATCTCCCACACCTATTTGCATGCAGCAAGTGCGTATGAATGCATCTGAATATAGAACAGGTGAACATGCCCTAATTACATGGGACATTTGATAGTCGTCATAGTTAAGTCCTCTTTTATCCAGAGGACGGTCAAAATAAACAACACTAGGAGGACGGAACAAAGCTCACCATCAGAGGGTTGTTATAAATTAAGGTTTACATGTGAATAGTATCTCAAAGTTTATATATGGCCACCACCTACGCAAGTAAAAGTCTAGTGCTATTTATTCCTTGGGCAAGGGCGATGCCACATAATCTTTTAAGCCCTGCAGACGCAACCAGAAGACACAGACCAGTCCTCCTTTCAATTTTATGCACCTAGTTGCCATGGGCTTCCCAAGTATGGCTGAGTGGACAGGTTCAGAGACTGCTTATTAGATCTCACAAGAGGATAACAGGTGCGAACAGCTAATGACAAATGTAACTCATTACACAGAAATAACTAAAGCAAACGTAACAACTGCAGGTATTTGAGTTCAACAAATTCATGTGATGCTGCCTTAATGCAAGTAAGCTGCCTCGCATCATGAAATCAGCATTATGTTTGGTCAGGTGGATGATGCGCATTTGCACATGACAAACTGTGTGTACTACGGCTGAACTGGGTGGGGGAAGGAGCAATTATGATCTGGATATATGTAAGCAGGGTGTGAGTGGGTGTCAAGGCAGGCTGGCATCCATGCATACTTCCACGGGTGATGGGAAAGACACATGGATGTGGGTGGAGGTGGTGGTGGGGAACTGTGCTCAGGCTACTAGAATACCTGGTCCACCAACCCACAACTGTAGCTGGCCATTTGCTTAAGACGGTGCATCCCCAAATTCAAATTTCTGTACCGCTGCTGCGGCCAATCACAGCATGCTTTAGGTGACAAGCAAGGCTAAAACATAGACAGACAAATTCACAGTTTCACCTAACATGCATGTATTTGGACTGTGGGACGAAACCCACACATACACAGAGCGAACATGCCACACAAACTCCACACTGCCATGCCCGACCCAGCCAGGTCAAGGTTTCAGCCCATTACTGTGAAGTAACAGTGCTTGCATATGGTAAATGACTTGCTGACTATAAGATGGTCAATGCTGCCTTGCTCTGTGGCCAACATGCATGCTACTTTTTTAAGATGTTTTTAAGTACACTCTTCAATTTAGCACACGAGACTCACAACGCAGCAGTTTCTGAAATTTCATGTCACCTTCCTTAACTGATTTGCATTGCTCTCAACTGCCTTATGTTGCACAAATTCAGTAAAAAGGCCAAGTGAATCATGTTCGGAGAAATGCATGTTGGGAATGCCAGGGTGACACAGAGGCAAAACATTTGCCCACCATCAGAGAGACCCGGGTCTCGCATCTACTGCTTGGTTGGGTGGCGCTCGCATCGAGGTGAGGTATGTTTAATTACACTTCTGTCCTGCAAATATTAGCTCAGTCTCCCATTCACTACCATTGAAGCCTATATGCCTAATGATTTCAAGGTTGCATTTGCTGTTTTGGTGTGATCTCCTGGCCGGCAAAAATGTCAAACATTCCCTAGTTCCAGTTTCTCAATTGTGAGGATCTGCTGATTTTCACGGTTTTATATCAGTCTAAATACTGTAAAAATGTAAAAAAGATTTGGGTTTTGAGATGCATTAAATAAATTATTTGAGATGTAACCTTGGACTTCTAATGGGCACGTTTCACCATTTTATGACATTTTATAGACTAACCGAGTAATCTAGAAAATAATTGCCAGTTAAATCAATGAATCAAAATAACCATTAGTTGCAGCCCTACTCTGCTCATTATTTATTTATCAGAACCGTGACATCACTTTCTTTTTAAGGGCTGAGGGACAATTTGTTGGACGCAAAATGTGTCTGATAACCTCATATGCGTTAGAGCAAGAACACTCGTCAGGCCAACAGTTGGTGGCAACTAGCATCATGGTACAATTAAGAATTGTCTGACAATCATGACAAGTAGGTCCATTATGATCTAAAAAGTGGGAATATGTCCCCAACCATCTATAATGGTTCTTGAAAATGATGATGAGGTTGTGAAAAGCCAGCAGTTCACAACATAACCAAGCCTTTCTAAAAGGGACACTGTACACAAGAGAAGAAATTGCATGCTAATTTTGTGGCCTTTACAAAATCTAAAGTCTACACTTGTTAGTATAAACAACCCTCTTTTACTACCTAGAGACCACAGAACATAAGTCGTTTTCAAGCAACAAATGCACACAGTTCACTGGTTGCACCTCCTCAAATGTGAATATTTGTCAATTTTCTTTGTCTTCTGTGATGGTAACTTGAATTTTTGCAAATGTTGAACTGCCGGTCAGACAAAACAAGCAATTTGAAGACATCACCTTGGAAACAGTGATGGACATTTTCACTATATTCTGACATTTCATAGACTAAGCAATTAATTGATTTATCTAGAAAATAATTGGCAGATTAATCAGTAACATTAAAAAAAAACATTATTGCAGCCCTGCTTGCAGTCAATGTAACTGAATGTGACAGTCTTTGTTTATATTGTGTTGTAATAGTATATACAGCATGGGAGCATGGGACACATGACAGGACATATACCTTTGTCTAAAGTTCTAACAAGTTGTAACACAAAATAAGTTTCCCTTTCTTTATTAGTAGAGAAGCTCTGACTTGAATGTGAATCACAAGCAATTCTCTGACATATACATAAATATATATCAAAACAATCTGCACTACAAATGGCAGTGTACTAGTCTGGCATATAAAGTCAATAACAGCTACAGTATGTACAGTCACTGTTTCAAACTACAGGCTATACCGACACAATATCACAAAAAGACACAAGAAAGACACTGCTTTTACAAAACGAACTCAATATGAAACACTTCCCTACTGCACTGTACAGACGGAGGCTGCAGGAAGGTGTGGCGTTGCTCCGTGAAAGGACGTTTGTGAACTTCTCCGTTTGTCTGAAAGAAAGCACTCCGCACAGCTCCATAACAACACCCCGCATCACGACACGTTTTTATTATTCAATCCCGTTAAAAAAAAAAGTAGTACCGTTTCATTTCCGTCACCGGTCTGATCATCCGTAGCATAAATGCATACCGCTGTATATGTTATTGTCTAGTTTATAAGTGCTTGCACAGCAGCTCTGCGCAGCCTTGATTTCCTGTGTACACACTGCACGTGTACGCGGCGGTGCTTTCCGCAAGCCTCCCCGGCTGCTGATTGGTCGGCTCGCCGGACCAATGAGAGACCGCGCCCTGCAGAGGATGGGCTGCCTGCGACAGGGCTCTGGCTCATAGATAGTCTGCCAGAGCTTGAGGTTTTGTCTCGAGAGATGGGCTCGAGCTGATTCGGGACCAGTCTATGAGAGACTGGGCACTGTACATAACTGTACATTTATGACACAGAGACATGCGCTTTACATGAGTTCGGGGGGGGCAGGCCTACCTCTTAACACCGTGGCCACATGACTTCTTAAAGTGGTAGGAATTACATAACAATATGTGAAGTTATTACATTTATACATCATTTATAGAACTGACATTTGAAACAATACAATTTAAGCCTCACCTAATGTCTTCTAATGCTATTACTCTAAAAACTAAGTCTGTTAAATTAACTTATGTGGCCTCCTTGAAGGAGAGAATTGTTGGATGCCTCAGGGGGGAAAAACCTGGGTACAACATGGAACAATGGGTGGGGATCAATTTCCACTGAGGTCACCCAGACCAGGTACCTCAGATAAAATCTTTCAACAACTGGCATATTTGCTGATTTTTTAAAAAGCACAAAATTTGCAGACTGTGAAATGTAGTTAACCTGAAATCAAGTGTAAGGAATCAACAGTTTTTACCTCAGAATATCCTTCGACCTTCCCCCTTTGCTCCAGTGTTGCTGAACCACTTTGTTCATAATCTTCCAACGTAACATAGGTTTTAACAACTTGGATTATGCACAAAGCCCCGCAGCTTTGATGTTCACTCACACTGGCATTTGTGACCACACCACAACCAGTCCTATCAAATTATTGGTACTTCCTGGATTTTTTGGATTCTTGCATTTTTGGTAATTTTTCAACTTTATTTCCATGTTGGCATTTCATGCACAATATGTACCAACTTTCTCTGTATCACTGTACCTAGATGTTGTGACAAGTTAGTAGCTTTTTCATCAAGGGATGGCAGATGGCATTTAGTGAGGCAAATGTTCGTTGTCTTGAAACTACCCAACCACAAAAAAAGATTCTTTTGTTGTGTGCCATAATGGTATATGCAATACCCATTATGTTTGCATGTTTGTCAAGCAAGTGGGAACTACCCATCAATTATCTGTACCTGTTCAATCCAAAGCAGAAAAAGTTCTTATGGTGGTGGCCAGGTAAAGAAACTGAGTCTGAGGGTTCACCTTTGAGAACCTTACATGGTACATGATTTCTGACAGGGACAACACAGATTTGCGTAAAACTTTTTTTCTGTCTCTGTCAACAAATCAATGATATCCACTGTGATAAATGTACATGTACCACCATGCTGATGTGTCCGGTCCACAGTGTGGACCACAATCTGGTTTGCCTGCCGGCAGAACTCAGTACGGATTCATATCTTGATACACTGTCAGATGAAGCCCTGCAACACCAAATATTCCATAAGCGTATGAAATCACAGTAAGAGGACAATAATTCAAGCTATGTTGTCCACATACCTTTGTTGAACAACAAATATGTAATCGAAACTAAGTGAGAAACAGTTTAACAGTCACCACCAGATGACGCTATGACCTCTTTGAATGTAAAATCCTTTAACCAAACCTGGGATTAATAATTTTAAATTGCAAGACAACACCTCATTAACAATAACAACGGAAACCCTACCAATTTTGGGCATGTTTAAGAGCCACCAGTGAGCTATTTCCTGGCAGCCTGTGGTATGGTTTGGTAGCCCTGATTATTTTATTGTCATCTCAGAATATCAAGGACACACACACTCCCTCCGCTACCAAACTCTCTGTCCTTCTTAGCCTGAAGCTTTTTGTTTTTCACCATTTTAAAGCAATTTAGTTTAGTTTATAGTGGAAAATAGATTTCAGTGGGAAACGCTGTGTGACTTTTTGTGGCCAAGTGAAGGCACAAACAATCCTCTTGAAGCCAAAACAAGGGGGACATTGAGTTGCTGCTCTTCTGCTTCCCCCATCAGAGTCCAAAGTAGGCACTGCCGGTGAATCACTCACTCTCATTTGAAAGTATCACTGTGATGGAAACTGTAGACTGTTTACTTGTCCTGTCTCCTGCATTGAGTCAGTCCCCAGTATACATGTGATCACACAGATTAAATGTGGATTGCACCACCTCTGCCACTGCCTGCCATTTCACCTCTTCGGTCATCCATGTGAAATGAGTTCTGCTCGCCGGTGTCACTGCTGTCAAGTTTGATTTGCTTATGAATAAACTGGAAGGGTCATCTTTATGGTACCCACCCACAATTTTCTCTGAGACTTATTAATGGGTCACACATTAGGGGGACGAAGGTTACTTTGAGCTTTCTTTTTTTAATCTTCTGTTTACAACCTTGTCCAGCACATTCCTTTGCAAAACTTTTATATGTTTATGTGCAGCTGCTTTGCACACTCAGGCACTCAGTAGGGTGAGATATCTGCATGAACCTGCAGGGTTGCATCTGCGCAGATTCTTGTACATCTCTCATGGTCTGTTATTGATGGCCTGGTGTGCCATACTGTCTGTGAAACATTTACTGTAAAGCAGAAAATATGGCATACCACACAGAGCGTCTATAGTGCTAGAAGAGGGCTGCACAGATGCTCTATGTACATTCTCACAAATGCCACTGAACGTTGTACATCACAGAAGATGATGGTATAGATGCCAATTTGTCACTCGCTAGGTGCGAAAAAACATGCATACAAATTGGTAAAATGACAACACACTATCAAAGGCCCACACATATATAGCTGATTTATAACTACATGTTTTAAGCAGGGTTTTTTTTGTATTGTGAGACTCAGTCAATGGTGGGCTGACAGAGGAATGCTGCGATGCAGCTCGTCTAGGTGATGTGCAGCTATTGCACAAAACGCAGCAGCACAACGCACAGGCATGGGTGGGTTGCAACAGCTGTCAGTCATGGGACATCATTTGATTGACTAGAGGAATGCAATTTGTACAAATCTGCCTTCAACAAGTACTATATGATGTGCATATTATGAGGAGCCTCTAGTGGCTTAAAACTGTTAGTCCCTTTCAGTTAGATGTACAGTTTAAATTGGTGTAATTACAACATAAAACATTTGCTGTAGCTGCAATAGCTCAGTCAAAATTGTTAACAGATAATACAACATAAATGTTAAAAATCTGAAGTGGGGTAACCATGGATCAAATGGTTCTTGCCCAACGAATACTAATAATGTAATAGTGTCACGTTTGCACTGTTTGATGGCCAAAAACCAAACAAACAAACAAAAAACAGAACATGTTTCACGTAATCGTTAGCGAGCATAACGTAAATGTACAGTATGGACCTATCACAGCGGGGCATTTTTTTAGCCCTGATACTACATTGTGCAACGGCCACATGCACGTCCACCCCACAGAAACTAAAACTGACAAGTTCACTTAATAAAAAAAAAAAATAGGTCTTGAAATTTAGATGAATGCCAATAATCTCTAGTTAGTTAGTGTTGCTGACTTCTTCCACCTCAAAGAAGTAACGTTACTAAATGTTTTCTTATTGTGATGGTGTCCGCTTGCATGAAGCGACACCTAAGCGGTTAAACGAGTTTCACCTGTCAATTGTGATCATTCTGAATAGACTTTAGCTAATGTTAAAGTGTATATTATGGCTATAATACGAGGCAGTTAAATAAAGGGATGTCCGCAGTTTGTAACGTTAACTATACACCGGTGCGATGATAGCCCGAAGTAGCATGCTAGCTACAAAGCAACAGCTACAGACACGACTACAACACAAACCCGAACATCTTACCTTAGATATGCTTCACGTTAACAAAAAGCTTTGATATTCCACGATGGGGTACTCAAAAGTCTAAAAGAAACAGCATAGAATCCGGTAGCATCGACTGTCTTTGCTTAGCGGTCCGTATTTGCTCTCCAGACATTTTTGTTCGCCCCTCCAACAATAGTTTACACGCAGGGATACACGTGCCAGTGCGTGGTCTGGCAAGTGATATTGAATCAGCCACCGTGATTGGACAGCATGAGGCAATGTCCCCGCCTAAACACGCCCCTGCGCGTTTTGATTGGCTAAGAGGGGCGGGGCTAGCGGCACGGGTTTCGGTGGTCACGTTGCAGTGTGACTGGTCCTGAGTTCATTTCTGAGCGCACTGGAACATGAGAGGGCGTAGCCCATGCCCACATTTGATGTGGCCTACTTGAATTGACCGTAATACGTATAATTGCATCGCAATGACATTTAGTGTTCTTATAGTTCACATTAGCAGTTTGTTCAAAGAGTAGCTGTTACAGTTTCAGTGGTGTTACTTGGTCTATACCTAGTCATAAATTGAGGTCATCCTCATTAAAAATTCGACAGTATTCGACAGCATATTAGTTAAATATGCTGCTGTTGTTGTTGCTAATAATAATAATAATAATAATCATCATCATCATCAGTAGTAGTCATTTTATATTGTCATCATGAAAGTACATTTTTGACCTTGACAATCTTAACTCAAGGTCCACTTACTATCTCATTCTGAGTAAATTAAGAAAACTCCATCTGATAATGATGATGGTCATGAGATAAGGCAGAAAGCTCTGAAAGAGTCTAGTAAGTGGACCTTCAGTTGAGATTTTTTTGTCAAACAATTTTGTTTTATTTCTTAAATTTCAATTTAATCTCTAACTTTGACCAACTGGTGACAGACTGAGATGCAGATGAAAGCTCCAGAAAAGGCTTGTATGTTGAGAAGTTTTTCTTTCATGTCAGATCATTATTATAGCTTTGTTTTGTTTTATTTCTATTTTATATTCAATTTGACCAAGCAAAAGGACATCGTGCACCAAAGCAATATTCCTTTTATCATTTCCCGAAAGTTATGTCTACAATTGCAAGTTTTGTTGATACTAACAAATCGCAGGTGTATGAATTCTAAATAATTTTGTTCCCCAGGTAATTGACAAGCCAACTGTATTCAAAACCAGTCATAGCTTACATTCATTTTGAATAACTAAATGAATATTGCCAAGAAGACAAGAAATCTGCCCTATCTTGTTGAATACTCTCTTTACCCATGTACAAAACCGCAAAGGGCTATTTCTGCTGCGCGTTGTCCTTGTATTTACGGCTGCGGCAAGGCTCAGCATGCACATTTCAACGTGATCCCAACATGATGACGCCCTTCGCTCAGCTTGCCCTCTCCCAGAGCACGCGGCAGACGGGGTGGCTGCTGAGTGGCTGTAAACAGTCCAGATGCACGGCTCATGCCAGTATGTATATAACAAACACTCTAATTACTCTTTAATGGGTGCAGATTTATTAAGTCAGAATGCACATGAACAACAACAACAACAACAACAAAAAAGTATAAATTCTTCATAATTATTTAGTCATAATTACAATACAATGATCAATGAATACAGTACATTTATGTTCACTAGGTGGCAGTTAACTCTGACATACAGTAGATAGAAATTGAACATGTACATATTAATGTCATATTAATCCTTAGCAGTGACTTGGGCCCCCCATTCAAAATATTCTAGACCCTCCCCTGTGTAAATGTCCCACTTTTTTCACCAGTCACTGGTTTACTTGGGCTCTCTGCCATTGGTTGACTGTTTGCACTTGGTTTGTCAGAGCTTGTTTGCTGAAAACAGCGGTGGAGCCATGAGACAGAACCACTAGGTTTTTTTCTGCAGCTGCACAGAGCTGCATAATTCTGTGTTACTTAGCAGTAGGTCTGGCCAGTGTGATATATAATATTAAACCTTCATTAATGAATGTTTTTATATTAGCATGGTGTCAAATGACTCTGCAGAGAAGGAGGAGTGCAAAAAACAAAACAAAACAAAACACATTCTTCATTTGATTCCACTTAAGTTTCCTATCATGTTTGGCTGCTTTGAAAAGTGAATGCATTTTCTCATGATGTTTGAGGCAGATTTGCATCGCAGCTGCTTTAAAAATGTGTTTCTATCTGACTGGTTGCTTATTAATTTGGATTCACAGCATTTCATTGGTTGAGCTGTACACAGCCATCTGGCCAATAGTCTGCTGAGAGCTTGGCACCAGCTTCTGGCAGGTGCTCTGTCCACATCTTGTTGCAGGCAGTCAGACCAGTTTACTGCACTGTCATGTTTACGCACTTAGTTTTAAATATTAGGCAGGGTATTCTAGTTCAGGCACAAATTTACTAATTTTGACTAATTGACTAATTTTCCATGCTACATACTACATTAACTGTATGTCATGTTTGTGGAAAATCCTTATCCATGTGTAAATGTACTCGGCATCTGAATGCTTTGAACTAAAGAGGACAGGCATAGAGGCTGAAGAAATGTAAAGTCCTTTAATGAACATGGCACTAGATACATTTGCATACTAAACTTTGCACATATGGAATGAGGAAAGCAGACGAGCAGATTCAAATGTAAGCAGTGTCCACTAGAGGGTAGCATTTTGTAAGATTAACAGGGAAGTCTTGAATCAATGTTTTATTTGTTAGTCTGTACACTTTGAAAGCTTTGTATTAATCTAGCTCACACTATGATTACCTAAGCAGATGGTAGGTTCCAGTTATGGTAAAAGGCCAGTCACTGGTCTATATTAGGAAGAGAGTAGGTGGCAGCTTGCTGTGAGGCTGCAGAGTCAGCTTAAGTTGTTTCCAGAGTTAATTTTTGCCTTTTTTCATTCCTATTCCTACTCCTGCTGACAGTGCTGCTTTTTAAATAATAATAGTAATAAACTTTTTTTATAGAGCTCTTTTAAAACAAAGTACAAAGTGCTTCACAGAGAGAGAAATAAAATACCACAGTGAATGATGAAATACATAAAAAACACTTAAATAAACAGTCAGCTCAGGTAAGATCAAGATATGCTTTCAGATAAAAATGTGTTTTGAGAAGAGACTTAAACGAAGACACTGACTCTGTTCCCCTTAGTTTTCATCCTGGACTCAGGAACAGACAGAAGACCCCTGCCTGAAGGTCTCAAACTACGTGATGGTTCACAAGGGATTAAAAGGTCTAAAATATAGTCTGAAGCCAGGCCATGATAAGCCTTAAAAGTAATCAATAAGATCCTAATCTCAATCCTAAAACAAACAGGGAGCCAATGTAAAGAGGCTAAAACAGGTGTGATGTGATCGCACCTCTTGGTCGTGGTCAACATCCCCTTTAAGGTTTTCAGTGTCCGACATTTACTGCCCTTTATATGTGTAGGTGGCACATTAGTTTCTTTATTTACAACAGACAACAATGAAAACAGCAACACGTCATATATTGAGACTTCTTCATTTGAATGTGAAGCTTTTAAGAACTCATTTTTATAATTGTGTTAATACACAAAGACAGCAGGAGATGCTGGATGCTGCATTAGGCTGGCCGTGTCTTCCTGCTTCTCTGTGCCGCCTCCTGTGTTGCAGATATGTCGCCTCAAGACTCATCTACTGCTGAAAAAGCAAACAACACACGTTAGGACAGGGGTTTTAAATTACATTTTTTATATTTATTTTAGTTTTCATAACATCCAATAGCCTTAACAGGTCATGTGACAAACATTGCCTGCATGAAATTGTCATAATTAATTATACATTGATTTAAGACTAAGAATGACAATGCTTTTGTTATGACGATACTGACACAATGTACTTAATATCCTAACAATTTCTAATTGTGTCAAACAGACTGCCAATTGCTCAGAACAGTAGAGAGGACAAACCACAAGGCGAAAAAGGAATGCTGTCGGCTACCCCTCCGATGGGGATAAATAAAAATGTATTTTTACATAATAAGGATACTTGGTGAATATTAAGATCACCGGTCAACAATGTCCATAATGGTTTTAATTGGATGCCAAACTTTTACAAATAAACTTGGCTTTTTGTTTAGATTGTTTCTCAACTCTTCCAAGTGTAATGCATTGCTGAGTTCCCTAAGACACATTTCAAAGGTGGGCACAGACTCCTCTTTCGACTTCTGGAGTATAGCCTTTTTCGCTAATACCATACATAATGAAAACTGCCTGTGATTGGCATTTAACGACCTTATTCGATGTGGCACCCAGAATGCTTATCAGTGGATCTGGCTTCATCGTCGCAGCATAAGCCTGTGACAAAAGTTCAAATATATTCTTCCAAAATGGCTGAATTTTTGGGCATGACTACAGAGAGTGGAACAAAGCGCAGTGTGTTGCACTTATTACAGGTAAGACATACCTCAGGGGATAGCTGGTGTTATTTTGATTTTGTACAATGAAGTCTATGGATAACCTTGCATTGGATTAATATATTTATTTTTCTCCTTTATTTAACCAGGTAAAAGTCTCACTGAGATTAAGATCTCTTTTTCAAGAGTGACCTGGCCAAGAGAACAGCATAAACATTGTTACAAATAATAGACGCAAACAATACAAACAAATACAGCTGTCACATACTACAAACAAGTGAACACAATATCCAGTTAATATGCAATACAAGGTCAAGGACAAAAAACCCTGGGGGATGCCTTTTGATAAAGGGAGTAATATAAGTCTAACATTTATAGAGCCTAATATTGCCAAGACACTCCTCCTAGACTACCTCCATTATTTCATCAGAGAATTCCCTTTCCCATTCCTCCCTGATATTGTTTATGCGTGTATATGGAAGAAATGCGTGGTTATTACATATCGGGCTGTTCAAGTAGCTGTCGGGAACCATAACCCATTTAATCCAGAATTTTCCCCAGACATGAAAATATCCAAATCACGTGTCATTAGTAACCCTTTGAAATAATCAATCACTATTTTTGAAGTTTTCATGGAAAATTTGGTGAATAAGTTTGTTTTATGACCTGTGGGATAATGTGTTGTATACTGAATTAACATATTTCTCCTATACAGTCATCAAAATTCTTATATATCCCAGCTCAGTTAGTCCCCAGCAATGCCACTAGAATGCTCTATCACATTCACTATTTTACATATCAAAAACCTTATACAACACTGATATGAATACTGAGAGCAAAGACAAAAACAACCTTCAACTTATTTGAACATTGTTACTTTATTGTTACATACATTATAACATTTCTACTTTAGTGCAACATGTATTGAAACATTAATATTGTAACTTTGTTGTAACATTTAGTGCAATATTCATTTTAACATGATGTAAGCCACCCGCCTCTACCGGTTGGGTTTAGACATTTCATCAAAGCGATTTTTCCACATTACATCTGAGATTCCTTCACTGGGACCAGTACATGTGTCTTCTTGGAACAGAGCTGTGCCCAGATGTGATAAGGATCCCATAGAATATAAGGAGCTCATCCATACTCAGATGCAGTCGCTTGTCCTTGGTTTGGGTGGAGTAGAAGTTGGACATTTCAAAGGTGATCTCTGGGTGGATGGGGTGGGTGGATACATTAGTAGGAAATCATCCACTGGGTTGGGCATTTGGGCCGTATACTGTATACGTGATACGTTATACCGTATGTGTTTCACACTCAGTGCGGTGGCAGGCCTCTTCGATAGTTTGAACACTCGATCTTTATTTTTGACCACCTGCAGCTTTGCCCTTGGCTCTTCTGGCTGGCCCCTACGGCGGGTAGAGGCCCTTGGCTCTTCATTATCAACAGTGGGGGAACGCTGTTCCTGTCGTGATCTGGTCACCTTGCTTGATATGAATGTAAGGTTAGGCCATCTTATTCCCTCGCTCTCCCTCAGTGAAAGAACATGAACTTTGCAACACTGAATGCGGCTGGATGTCGAAATCCAGACCTGATGCCCTTGGCCTTGCATTTTGTCTTGACTTTGTTAAAACGGTGTTGCTGCTTCAGGATGTCCTCAGCCAAGTCAGGAAATAAGTACACCTTTTCCCCGTTGTACTCCAATGTTGTCCATAATGTCTTGGGTGCTAGGCGATCCTCCTCCTAGCTGCTCCTCACTGCTCTGGGTTGTTCTTGGTTAGCGTCTTCCCAGGTCAGTTTTATGAATTCTTTAAAAGGGGATGCAGTATGAAGTATATGTTACATATGTATATAGAACATCTGTGGTGTGTCTATCTGTGTCTTCAAAATATAAGAGCATTTCTCTTACCTGTTTCTCATAGAACAGCATGTATGCTGTTTGCTGCCGCAGGTAACAGACAGATGCGCCGGTTGTCTCACTGACGTCTTTGTCGTTGTACATGAGCCAGCGGTCTGTCATGTCACCTGGTTTCTGCTCTCGGTGAGCACCATCACAGATGTAGTGGCCTGAGAGGAGAGGACACATTTGTTAATGGTACATCTGAAGGAGGCAGTCGATTCTTCCCCCATGAGACTCAATTTCAACATGTGAGGCCGCCAAACGCAACCCAAAACTTACCAGAGTGAGCTGTGGAGCCCAAATGGCTGACGATGCTCACTAGAGAGTAGCGAGTCATTGTCTAGAGAAGAACACAGTAACCAACAATTAGCTAAACATGCAGACACATTTCATTTGACTGCAGGTACTGTATATTTGACATATTGACTGATTTCTGTATCTGTTTTTCTTTGCTCTAGGATCAGTTTATATCCAGCAAATGAACATCATCTTTACCTGTTTGGTGATGCTGGATGCAGGTTTCACCATCAGCTCCCTTGATAAAAGGATGGGGCTGTCCACCTTCTCCAGGTTGAAGGACTCGGTGAATCTGAATCTCTTCAGCTGGAGGATCAGTACACTGTTGACAGGAAAGAGGTAGAGGGGAAAAAGATGTAGGGAAGAGGGTCAGATCATGAGTTGACAGAAGAAGGGAACGTGTTTAGCCTGACACCTGACTGCACTGGGGTGATGGATCGTATTACTTACTTTGGCAGGGTCAAGAATGACATTTGCTGTGTCGACTCCTCAGCATCACACTCGCACCGATACTCCAACTGGCTCTCCTGCAGCGGGAACAGGCGTAAGAAGCAGATTTTAGTTTAAACCTTTTCATGGATGATATCAGAATCCCTTTGACGAACATTTTCATATAAATTCACAACATTTGGTGGAGTGTTTGGGGTTGAAATCACACTGAAATAAATGAGCCGATGTGCCACTTACTTTCAGGTACTCCTGCAGACACTGGCTCACTGTGCCTCCAGGCACCAGGTCCAGGGACAGGTTCATATAATCCTCCTCCTCATGGATTGCATTCCACATCTGTAGAATAAAGGGGCATTTCACATTAAAAACACAGCTGCAGATTTCATAACAACACAACCTGATTGAGAGGTTTTATACCACAACTGTACAAAGAAAAATCATGCACATCGACACAAGTTAAATCCACGGTAAGTGTAAAAATGTCTGTGGCTGTGTATCCATACCCTGGCAGGTCCTGGTGCTCAACATCTGGAAGGTAATGTGAGCATTAACAGGGCAGGTGTAACTGATGCCCATGTCCCCTGCTGCTGACTGCAGATCGACGGACAGAGACCTCAGCTTATCCAGCACACAGCTGAGGAACTCATGGGCGTCCTGCACAAAAACACACAGAACAAAGACTTTCAGAGTGGTGGTTTCAGAGAGGTGGAAATGTTACTAAAACTAGTTAAGTAAAGATCAGTGTGGTGCTATGCTGTGTGTTGCAAATAAAAAGCGTACTAACTTTCTGACTGTCGTCCTCAAACTCTGAGTTAAACTCAGCGACAGTCTTTTAAAAGGCAGCCAGGACACTTTTTTTCTCCGCTTTGCTGTTGCTGAAGCGGCAGACTTCGACCTCCACAAAACCTCTGGAAAGAGCAAAAGTGAAGGGGAAGGGACGGAAGACAAGAGATATATACATTTTTAGTTTGTGTCACTTCATGTTGCCCTGCAAAGTTAGGTGAGAAACCAAAGAGTGATCTGTGGGAGTGTGTGTGGAGGTGCCGTACCTGATGAGCTGAGATTCGGGTGAGAACGCCACACCTGCTGCTGGTTGTGGACCTCCTGAATGAAATGAGTCAGTGTCAGGAGGCCTTGCAGAGTGGAGTTCATGTAACAAGTCTGCGCCAGGTTGGGGAACCTTAAACACAACACGACAGAAGACCACAGTCAGACTGGAGCTTGTTTTCTTCAACATGTTTCAGCTGTATTTCAGGATTGAAGATTTATAGAACTAAACCTGGAATAACTTTATATACATGCAAGTATTAAAACAATATATGAATGTTCAGTGTGTGTATATGAGTCTGTTTGCAGGTGCTTACCCGAGGCAGACTAGCTCCTCTCTGGAGAGGCTTTCTCGGCTGGCTGAGGTGAGGTGTCCAAATGCTTTCTCCCACAGACTGATGTTGACGGATTCGGCCTGTAGACTCCCACCATGACCGGTTGGGGTGGACTGCCTGGATGATTTAGGTACATCAATGGGGAGGTAGTCACTGATCACATTTGAGTCAGAGTTGGTGGATTCGCTGTTTGGGTCGACTTCAGTTGGTTTGCCATCTGAGTGGACCTCTGCCGTCTCAGATGGAGAGCTTCTCTCTGCTCCTTTATGTGTCTCGACTGGAGACTTCTGTTTGTGTTGGGTATAAGTACAAAAAGCAGTTAAATACAGCAAAATAAACTAGAGACGCTAATATCCACATAACATGTTACTGTAACAGTTTGGTCAACTGGTAACACTAACAACATTCAGCTCTGTGGAACATACCTTACGGCGGGACAAAAGACACCGACGCCACCAAGGTTTCTTTTTCTTTTTAGTCTCAGTTGCAGCTGAGTCTGGAGTGTCAGGGGTGGGTGAAGCCTCCTGGACACCAGCTTCACCACCCTCAGACTCCTTGATGGGGTTCTCACTGGTGATAAAGGGGAACACCGATGGTATTCTACTGTGATGAAGTTTAAGTAAACTCATGGACTTATCTGCATTAGAAGGTACTAAAATGTCAAAGGTAAAAGTATGCATTATGAAGTACTCATTGTTATTTTCACACAGTATTATTACTGGATAATAACTTTGAAATAACTACTGTAAATCACAGTGTACACAAATGAGTCATGTTTGCTAAATTGTCATACAAAATAAATGAATGCAGGTTCTGATTTGCATCAAACACAGCTGCACTAGTGATTATCCCTACTATATAAAAAATGTTCAAAGTAGTTCATATTCAGTCTAACGGGAGGATGTGTCATTTTACAGGATGAATTACAAAGTGTTTTGTGTCGTGTGAGCTGGACATTTGAATCAGGGTTTGTGTGAGGCAGTGAAACAGTCTGCGTTGTGTTTTGAGAAATAGTAAAAATAATAAATTAGGAGTAGATGACAGTAAGAGAATCGCTTACCTCTTTTCTGTGACAGAAGATGGCAGGTTTGTGTCTTCTGCCACATCTTTATTCTCAGGCTCAGGCAGCTCAGTTGCAGCAGAGACTGGAGTGTCAGGGGTGGGTGAAGCCTCCTCGACACCAGCTTCACCACCCTCAGACTCCTTGATGGTGTTCTCACTGGTGATGAAGGGGAACACAGATGTTATTCTCCTGTATGGTCAGTGGGGAATCCAAGGGGGTGAACAACATATAGTAACAGGAACGCCAGTACAATATTCAAGATTCAGCTCAATTCAAATTCAACGCAAAGCCGAAGTCAGTGGTGGAAAAAGTATTCAGATCCTTTAATTTAGTTAAAGTACCAATTCAAATGGTAAAAATACTCTTTTATAAGTAAAATTCATACATTTTAAATCCTATGCACTAAAAGTACAGAAGCATTATTAGCAAAAAGTACTCATTCTGCAGAAAAAAACGGCCTCTGAGATTGATGCATTATTATATATTACATGGTTAGATTGTTAATACTGAAGCGTCAATGCGAAAGTAGCGTTTGACTGTTCTAGCTGGTCGATGTGGAGCTAGTTCTACCTCTTTTCTGTGACAGAAGATGGCAGGTTTGTGTCTTCTGCCACATCTTTATTCTCAGGCTCAGGCAGCTCAGTTGCAGCAGAGACTGGAGTGTCAGGGGTGGGTGAAGCCTCCTGGACACCAGCTTCACCACCCTCAGACTCCTTGATGGTGTTCTCACTGGTGATAAAGGGGAACACAGATGTTAATTTACTGCGATGAATCCAAGAGGGGGTGAATAACTTAAATGGAACGCCAGTATAACCTGTTCAATCAACTAAAATAGGAGCAGACAGTAAAAGAGTCTCATACGTCTTTTCTGTGGCAGAAGATGGCAGGTTCGCGTCTTCTGCCACATCTTCTTTTACAGGAGTCAGCTGTTTGGTTTTCTGTTGGGTATAAAACATAAACCCAGTTAAGTTACAGCTGATTGGCTGCACCATTTTGGTCAGTGGTTATTACTTGCAATATCCAGCTCTGATAAACATACCTTCTTTTAACAAAGCCACCTACGCCACCAGGAAGCCTTCTTAGCTTTCTCCTTCGGAGCCTCAGTTGGGGCTGAGACTGTGGTGGCAGAGGTGGCTGGAGTGGCAGGGACGACAGTTTGCTTCTTTGGGTCCTCCTCTACATTGACACTGGTAATATAGAGAAAATACAGATGATTATTCAGCCGTGTACTGGAGTCAAAATTACCTTAAGTTCAAAAACGTCAACAGACAATAATCACTAATCAATCATTCCTTTAGAAGTGAAATATTTAGAAAAATATTAAGACAATTATGACCAAAAAAATAAATAGTAAGTGTGTATCTGTGTTGCCTAACAAGAGCAAATTATATTATTATGAGGCATCATCTTACCTCTTCTGTGGGCTGGAGCGCTGCTTGGCTCCAACTTCCGCATCATTTCGACATTTTGTCTGTTTGAAACATATAAAATCATACGTGGTTAATTATGACAGACACACAACCAGAGTCAGTCCTCTCAATGCACAAAGTCAAACGAACAGTTTAGAAAACAAAATCAGGCGCACCTTTTGTCGTCTGCGAGGGTAGCAAAACATCCTTGCAGTAATTGTAATTCGCTCAATAAGTAGTATACTTTGCTAATTGGAAACAAGCACTTCTCTGTCTGGTTGTGATATCGAAGGTCAGTTTGCAAATGTGAATATCTGCACCAATGTGATGATTGTACGTGAGTGTTTGGAATGTGGCGCATTGTGACTTCAAATGGAATCAAAGCATAACACTGAATAGGAATTGTAATAAATTAGAATTGCAATAAATTATAATTGTCATAAATTAGAATTGTCATAAATTAGAATCAGCCAGTAAGAATTTAAAATACAAACTTATTTCACAGACAGATAAAGCCATGATATTTAGGTAAATGACTGTAAATCAGCTTCATAAATCTGCTACCAACAGCAGATTTTGGTTGTTTTTGATGTTCCAAAATCAGTTCTTACACAATATCCAAACAATACAAAACACCTGAAAATGATTACGCCCACTAGATCAGTTATATATGTTAGATCCACTAGGAACTTAAAAGCAGATTTTAAGTTTAATTTAAGCAGTAGTATGAAAGACTTCAGGACCCTCGACTTTGTGAATATGTGTGTGTGTGTGTGATCGTTTTGAATTTAGTGTACAGCAAGAAAAATGGATATGTGTAAAGTTATTTGGAGGTTGGCGCAGTCATTTAAGCGGTAATTTCGTCTTTTTTAAAAAAAGTGAAAATATGCAGGTTACTCATGGACAGATTGATTTTTACTGTTGTATTTTCAGTTCACAAGCCCAAAGTGCAAGTTCACCAACAAATCATAGTACTGTGTGTAGAACTACTGTAAAGGTCCCTAAAGCAGTGGGTTATTGCAGTTCCCCAAGAAGGAAATCCTCGGGCAACATGTTTGAATGAACCCACACTTGGTTGACTTACCTACTTGGATATTTCACATCCCATTCCAGCCCACTGAATCCTTGATTCATCTCACCCAGTGATACACAGCTCTGAAATTACAATTTTGACAACTATTAGCTAGCATGACACAGGTGCAAAGCATATTGCAGTTAACAGCTTAATGTAGAGAATGATCCAAAACACTGTGTCATTTTACAATATACATTCATCTTATGGTGCCAGTCGCTCACTCAGACATTTTTGTCAGGACATGTACAACCCCCGGCTTTTTTGTTTAGATTGTTTCTCAACTCTTCCAAGTGTAATGCATTGCTGAGTTCCCTAAGACACATTTCAAAGGTGGGCACAGACTCCTCTTTCGACTTCTGGAGTATAGCCTTTTTCGCTAATACCATACATAATGAAAACTGCCTGTGATTGGCATTTAACGACCTTATTCGATGTGGCACCCAGAATGCTTATCAGTGGATCTGGCTTCATCGTCGCAGCATAAGCCTGTGACAAAAGTTCAAATATATTCTTCCAAAATGGCTGAATTTTTGGGCATGACTACAGAGAGTGGAACAAAGCGCAGTGTGTTGCACTTATTACAGGTAAGACATACCTCAGGGGATAGCTGGTGTTATTTTGATTTTGTACAATGAAGTCTATGGATAACCTTGCATTGGATTAATATATTTATTTTTCTCCTTTATTTAACCAGGTAAAAGTCTCACTGAGATTAAGATCTCTTTTTCAAGAGTGACCTGGCCAAGAGAACAGCATAAACATTGTTACAACAATAGACGCAAACAATACAAACAAATACAGCTGTCACATACTACAAACAAGTGAACACAATATCCAGTTAATATGCAATACAAGGTCAAGGACAAAAAACCCTGGGGGATGCCTTTTGATAAAGGGAGTAATATAAGTCTAACATTTATAGAGCCTAATATTGCCAAGACACTCCTCCTAGACTACCTCCATTATTTCATCAGAGAATTCCCTTTCCCATTCCTCCCTGATATTGTTTATGCGTGTATATGGAAGAAATGCGTGGTTATTACATATCGGGCTGTTCAAGTAGCTGTCGGGAACCATAACCCATTTAATCCAGAATTTTCCCCAGACATGAAAATATCCAAATCACGTGTCATTAGTAACCCTTTGAAATAATCAATCACTATTTTTGAAGTTTTCATGGAAAATTTGGTGAATAAGTTTGTTTTATGACCTGTGGGATAATGTGTTGTATACTGAATTAACATATTTCTCCTATACAGTCATCAAAATTCTTATATATCCCAGCTCAGTTAGTCCCCAGCAATGCCACTAGAATGCTCTATCACATTCACTATTTTACATATCAAAAACCCTTATACAACACTGATATGAATACTGAGAGCAAAGACAAAAAACAACCTTCAACTTATTTGAACATTGTTACTTTATTGTTACATACATTATAACATTTCTACTTTAGTGCAACATGTATTGAAACATTAATATTGTAACTTTGTTGTAACATTTAGTGCAATATTCATTTTAACATGATGTAAGCCACCCGCCTCTACCGGTTGGGTTTAGACATTTCATCAAAGCGATTTTTCCACATTACATCTGAGATTCCTTCACTGGGACCAGTACATGTGTCTTCTTGGAACAGAGCTGTGCCCAGATGTGATAAGGATCCCATAGAATATAAGGAGCTCATCCATACTCAGATGCAGTCGCTTGTCCTTGGTTTGGGTGGAGTAGAAGTTGGACATTTCAAAGGTGATCTCTGGGTGGATGGGGTGGGTGGATACATTAGTAGGAAATCATCCACTGGGTTGGGCATTTGGGCCGTATACTGTATAATGATACGTATACCGTATGTGTTTCACACTCAGTGCGGTGGCAGGCCTCTTCGATAGTTTGAACACTCGATCTTTATTTTTGACCACCTGCAGCTTTGCCCTTGGCTCTTCTGGCTGGCCCCTCACGGCGGGTAGAGGCCCTTGGCTCTTCATTATCAACAGTGGGGAACGCTGTTCCTGTCGTGATCTGGTCACCTTGCTTGATATGAATGTAAGGTTAGGCCATCTTATTCCCTCGCTCTCCCTCAGTGAAAGAACATGAACTTTGCAACACTGAATGCGGCTGGATGTCGAAATCCAGACCTGATGCCCTTGGCCTTGCATTTTGTCTTGACTTTGTTAAAACGGTGTTGCTGCTTCAGGATGTCCTCAGCCAAGTCAGGAAATAAGTACACCTTTTCCCCGTTGTACTCCAATGTTGTCCATAATGTCTTGGGTGCTAGGCGATCCTCCTCCTAGCTGCTCCTCACTGCTCTGGGTTGTTCTTGGTTAGCGTCTTCCCCAGGTCAGTTTTATGAATTCTTTAAAAAGGGGATGCAGTATGAAGTATATGTTACATATGTATATAGAACATCTGTGGTGTGTCTATCTGTGTCTTCAAAATATAAGAGCATTTCTCTTACCTGTTTCTCATAGAACAGCATGTATGCTGTTTGCTGCCGCAGGTAACAGACAGATGCGCCGGTTGTCTCACTGACGTCTTTGTCGTTGTACATGAGCCAGCGGTCTGTCATGTCACCTGGTTTCTGCTCTCGGTGAGCACCATCACAGATGTAGTGGCCTGAGAGGAGAGGACACATTTGTTAATGGTACATCTGAAGGAGGCAGTCGATTCTTCCCCCATGAGACTCAATTTCAACATGTGAGGCCGCCAAACGCAACCCAAAACTTACCAGAGTGAGCTGTGGAGCCCAAATGGCTGACGATGCTCACTAGAGAGTAGCGAGTCATTGTCTAGAGAAGAACACAGTAACCAACAATTAGCTAAACATGCAGACACATTTCATTTGACTGCAGGTACTGTATATTTGACATATTGACTGATTTCTGTATCTGTTTTTCTTTGCTCTAGGATCAGTTTATATCCAGCAAATGAACATCATCTTTACCTGTTTGGTGATGCTGGATGCAGGTTTCACCATCAGCTCCCTTGATAAAAGGATGGGGCTGTCCACCTTCTCCAGGTTGAAGGACTCGGTGAATCTGAATCTCTTCAGCTGGAGGATCAGTACACTGTTGACAGGAAAGAGGTAGAGGGGGAAAAGATGTAGGGAAGAGGGTCAGATCATGAGTTGACAGAAGAAGGGAACGTGTTTAGCCTGACACCTGACTGCACTGGGGTGATGGATCGTATTACTTACTTTGGCAGGGTCAAGAATGACATTTGCTGTGTCGACTCCTCAGCATCACACTCGCACCGATACTCCAACTGGCTCTCCTGCAGCGGGGAACAGGCGTAAGAAGCAGATTTTAGTTTAAACCTTTTCATGGATGATATCAGAATCCCTTTGACGAACATTTTCATATAAATTCACAACATTTGGTGGAGTGTTTGGGGTTGAAATCACACTGAAATAAATGAGCCGATGTGCCACTTACTTTCAGGTACTCCTGCAGACACTGGCTCACTGTGCCTCCAGGCACCAGGTCCAGGGACAGGTTCATATAATCCTCCTCCCTCATGGATTGCATTCCACATCTGTAGAATAAAGGGGCATTTCACATTAAAAAACACAGCTGCAGATTTCATAACAACACAACCTGATTGAGAGGTTTTATACCACAACTGTACAAAGAAAAAATCATGCACATCGACACAAGTTAAATCCACGGTAAGTGTAAAAATGTCTGTGGCTGTGTATCCATACCCCTGGCAGGTCCTGGTGCTCAACATCTGGAAGGTAATGTGAGCATTAACAGGGCAGGTGTAACTGATGCCCATGTCCCCTGCTGCTGACTGCAGATCGACGGACAGAGACCTCAGCTTATCCAGCACACAGCTGAGGAACTCATGGGCGTCCTGCACAAAAACACACAGAACAAAGACTTTCAGAGTGGTGGTTTCAGAGAGGTGGAAATGTTACTAAAACTAGTTAAGTAAAGATCAGTGTGGTGCTATGCTGTGTGTTGCAAATAAAAAGCGTACTAACTTTCTGACTGTCGTCCTCAAACTCTGAGTTAAACTCAGCGACAGTCTTTTTAAAGGCAGCCAGGACACTTTTTTTCTCCGCTTTGCTGTTGCTGAAGCGGCAGACTTCGACCTCCACAAAACCTCTGGAAAGAGCAAAAGTGAAGGGGAAAGGACGGAGGACAAGAGATATATACATTTTTAGTTTGTGTCACTTCATGTTGCCCTGCAAAGTTAGGTGAGAAACCAAAGAGTGATCTGTGGGAGTGTGTGTGGAGGTGCCGTACCTGATGAGCTGAGATTCGGGGTGAGAACGCCACACCTGCTGCTGGTTGTGGACCTCCTGAATGAAATGAGTCAGTGTCAGGAGGCCTTGCAGAGTGGAGTTCATGTAACAAGTCTGCGCCAGGTTGGGAACCTTAAACACAACACGACAGAAGACCACAGTCAGACTGGAGCTTGTTTTCTTCAACATGTTTCAGCTGTATTTCAGGATTGAAGATTTATAGAACTAAACCTGGAATAACTTTATATACATGCAAGTATTAAAACAATATATGAATGTTCAGTGTGTGTATATGAGTCTGTTTGCAGGTGCTTACCCGAGGCAGACTAGCTCCTCTCTGGAGAGGCTTTCTCGGCTGGCTGAGGTGAGGTGTCCAAATGCTTTCTCCCACAGACTGATGTTGACGGATTCGGCCTGTAGACTCCCACCATGACCGGTTGGGGTGGACTGCCTGGATGATTTAGGTACATCAATGGGGAGGTAGTCACTGATCACATTTGAGTCAGAGTTGGTGGATTCGCTGTTTGGGTCGACTTCAGTTGGTTTGCCATCTGAGTGGACCTCTGCCGTCTCAGATGGAGAGCTTCTCTCTGCTCCTTTATGTGTCTCGACTGGAGACTTCTGTTTGTGTTGGGTATAAGTACAAAAAGCAGTTAAATACAGCAAAATAAACTAGAGACGCTAATATCCACATAACATGTTACTGTAACAGTTTGGTCAACTGGTAACACTAACAACATTCAGCTCTGTGGAACATACCTTACGGGCGGGACAAAAGACACCGACGCCACCAAGGTTTCTTTTTCTTTTAGTCTCAGTTGCAGCTGAGTCTGGAGTGTCAGGGGTGGGTGAAGCCTCCTGGACACCAGCTTCACCACCCTCAGACTCCTTGATGGGGTTCTCACTGGTGATAAAGGGGAACACCGATGGTATTCTACTGTGATGAAGTTTAAGTAAACTCATGGACTTATCTGCATTAGAAGGTACTAAAATGTCAAAGGTAAAAGTATGCATTATGAAGTACTCATTGTTATTTTCACACAGTATTATTACTGGATAATAACTTTGAAATAACTACTGTAAATCACAGTGTACACAAATGAGTCATGTTTGCTAAATTGTCATACAAAATAAATGAATGCAGGTTCTGATTTGCATCAAACACAGCTGCACTAGTGATTATCCCTACTATATAAAAAATGTTCAAAGTAGTTCATATTCAGTCTAACGGGAGGATGTGTCATTTTACAGGATGAATTACAAAGTGTTTTGTGTCGTGTGAGCTGGACATTTGAATCAGGGTTTGTGTGAGGCAGTGAAACAGTCTGCGTTGTGTTTTGAGAAATAGTAAAAATAATAAATTAGGAGCAGATGACAGTAAGAGAATCTCTTACCTCTTTTCTGTGACAGAAGATGGCAGGTTTGTGTCTTCTGCCACATCTTTATTCTCAGGCTCAGGCAGCTCAGTTGCAGCAGAGACTGGAGTGTCAGGGGTGGGTGAAGCCTCCTGGACACCAGCTTCACCACCCTCAGACTCCTTGATGGTGTTCTCACTGGTGATGAAGGGGAACACAGATGTTATTCTCCTGTATGGTCAGTGGGGAATCCAAGGGGGTGAACAACATATAGTAACAGGAACGCCAGTACAATATTCAAGATTCAGCTCAATTCAAATTCAACGCAAAGCCGAAGTCAGTGGTGGAAAAAGTATTCAGATCCTTTAATTTAGGTAAAGTACCAATTCAAATAGTAAAAATACTCTTTTATAAGTAAAATTCATACATTTTAAATCCTATGCACTAAAAGTACAGAAGTATTATTAGCAAAAAGTACTCATTCTGCAGAAAAAAAATGGCATCTGAGATTGATGCATTATTATATATTACATGGTTAGATTGTTAATACTGAAGCGTCAATGCGAAAGTAGCCTTTGACTGTTCTAGCTGGTCGAAGTGGAGCTAGTTTTAACTTCTTTGTATACAGTTAGGTAGTTTTATCCAGTGGTTCCCAACATAGGGGTCGGGCCCCCACTAGCAGGTCACAAGATAAATCTGAGGGGTTGTGAGATGATTAAAGGGGCAGGCAAGTTCTGCTATACAAATCTGTATTCATTGTTTTTTCTTTTCTCCTCCTTGCTTTTTAGTGAAATATTAGATACTTTGACCTCTTTGGGCCTCCATCAGATATTGAAATGAAACCATGTGAGAAGTTTGGAGGGGAACTCGCTCTTTGGTGAAACACTGTGAGGTCTCACAAGCCAGAAAGGTTGGGAATCACCAGTTTAACCTTCAGCAATGTATTGCACAAGTAAATGTACATCGTGAAGTGCTCGTTGTTCTTTTCACAGCTTTGCATTTTTGGATATTAATTTTGAAAAAATTACTGAACATGACAGTGTAAACAAATAAGTCACAAAAAGTAGTTATTCAGTCTAACAGGAGGATGTGTCATTTTACAGGATGAATTACAAAGTGTTTTGTGTCGTGTGAGCTGGACATTTGAATCAGGGTTTGTGTGAGGCAGTGAAACAGTCTGCGTTGTGTTTTGAGAAATAGTAAAAATAATAAATTAGGAGTAGATGACAGTAAGAGAATCGCTTACCTCTTTTCTGTGACAGAAGATGGCAGGTTTGTGTCTTCTGCCACATCTTTATTCTCAGGCTCAGGCAGCTCAGTTGCAGCAGAGACTGGAGTGTCAGGGGTGGGTGAAGCCTCCTCGACACCAGCTTCACCACCCTCAGACTCCTTGATGGTGTTCTCACTGGTGATGAAGGGGAACACAGATGTTATTCTCCTGTATGGTCAGTGGGGAATCCAAGGGGGTGAACAACATATAGTAACAGGAACGCCAGTACAATATTCAAGATTCAGCTCAATTCAAATTCAACGCAGCCGAAGTCAGTGGTGGAAAAAGTATTCAGATCCTTTAATTTAGTTAAAGTACCAATTCAAATAGTAAAAATACTCTTTTATAAGTAAAATTCATACATTTTAAATCCTATGCACTAAAAGTACAGAAGCATTATTAGCAAAAGTACTCATTCTGCAGAAAAAAACGGCCTCTGAGATTGATGCATTATTATATATTACATGGTTAGATTGTTAATACTGAAGCGTCAATGCGAAAGTAGCGTTTGACTGTTCTAGCTGGTCGATGTGGAGCTAGTTCTACCTCTTTTCTGTGACAGAAGATGGCAGGTTTGTGTCTTCTGCCACATCTTTATTCTCAGGCTCAGGCAGCTCAGTTGCAGCAGAGACTGGAGTGTCAGGGGTGGGTGAAGCCTCCTGGACACCAGCTTCACCACCCTCAGACTCCTTGATGGTGTTCTCACTGGTGATAAAGGGAACACAGATGTTAATTTACTGCGATGAATCCAAGAGGGGGTGAATAACTTAAATGGAACGCCAGTATAACCTGTTCAATCAACTAAAATAGGAGCAGACAGTAAAAGAGTCTCATACGTCTTTTCTGTGGCAGAAGATGGCAGGTTCGCGTCTTCTGCCACATCTTCTTTTACAGGAGTCAGCTGTTTGGTTTTCTGTTGGGTATAAAACATAAACCCAGTTAAGTTACAGCTGATTGGCTGCACCATTTTGGTCAGTGGTTATTACTTGCAATATCCAGCTCTGATAAACATACCTTCTTACGACAAAGCCACCTACGCCACCAGGAAGCCTTCTTAGCTTTCTCCTTCGGAGCCTCAGTTGGGGCTGAGACTGTGGTGGCAGAGGTGGCTGGAGTGGCAGGGACCACAGTTTGCTTCTTTGGGTCCTCCTCTACATTGACACTGGTAATATAGAGAAAATACAGATGATTATTCAGCCGTGTACTGGAGTCAAAATTACCTTAAGTTCAAAAACGTCAACAGACAATAATCACTAATCAATCATTCCTTTAGAAGTGAAATATTTAGAAAAATATTAAGACAATTATGACCAAAAAATAAATAGTAAGTGTGTATCTGTGTTGCCTAACAAGAGCAAATTATATTATTATGAGGCATCATCTTACCTCTTCTGTGGGCTGGAGCGCTGCTTGGCTCCAACTTCCGCATCATTTCGACATTTTGTCTGTTTGAAACATATAAAATCATACGTGGTTAATTATGACAGACACACAACCAGAGTCAGTCCTCTCAATGCACAAAGTCAAACGAACAGTTTAGAAAACAAAATCAGGCGCACCTTTGTCGTCAAGTGCGGGTAGCAAAACATCCTTGCAGTAATTGTAATTCGCTCAATAAGTAGTATACTTTGCTAATTGGAAACAAGCACTTCTCTGTCTGGTTGTGATATCGAAGGTCAGTTTGCAAATGTGAATATCTGCACCAATGTGATGATTGTACGTGAGTGTTTGGAATGTGGCGCATTGTGACTTCAAATGGAATCAAAGCATAACACTGAATAGGAATTGTAATAAATTAGAATTGCAATAAATTATAATTGTCATAAATTAGAATTGTCATAAATTAGAATCAGCCAGTAAGAATTTAAAATACAAACTTATTTCACAGACAGATAAAGCCATGATATTTAGGTAAATGACTGTAAATCAGCTTCATAAATCTGCTACCAACAGCAGATTTTGGTTGTTTTTGATGTTCCAAAATCAGTTCTTACACAATATCCAAACAATACAAAACACCTGAAAATGATTACGGCCACTAGATCAGTTATATATGTTAGATCCACTAGGAACTTAAAAGCAGATTTTAAGTTTAATTTAAGCAGTAGTATGAAAGACTTCAGGACCCTCGACTTTGTGAATATGTGTGTGTGTGTGTGATCGTTTTGAATTTAGTGTACAGCAAGAAAAATGGATATGTGTAAAGTTATTTGGAGGTTGGCGCAGTCATTTAAGCGGTAATTTCGTCTTTTTTAAAAAAAGTGAAAATATGCAGGTTACTCATGGACAGATTGATTTTTACTGTTGTATTTTCAGTTCACAAGCCCAAAGTGCAAGTTCACCAACAAATCATAGTACTGTGTGTAGAACTACTGTAAAGGTCCCTAAAGCAGTGGGTTATTGCAGTTCCCCAAGAAGGAAATCCTCGGGCAACATGTTTGAATGAACCCACACTTGGTTGACTTACCTACTTGGATATTTCACATCCCATTCCAGCCCACTGAATCCTTGATTCATCTCACCCAGTGATACACAGCTCTGAAATTACAATTTTGACAACTATTAGCTAGCATGACACAGGTGCAAAGCATATTGCAGTTAACAGCTTAATGTAGAGAATGATCCAAAACACTGTGTCATTTTACAATATACATTCATCTTATGGTGCCAGTCGCTCACTCAGACATTTTTGTCAGGACATGTACAACCCCCCCCCCCCGGCTTTTTGTTTAGATTGTTTCTCAACTCTTCCAAGTGTAATGCATTGCTGAGTTCCCTAAGACACATTTCAAAGGTGGGCACAGACTCCTCTTTCGACTTCTGGAGTATAGCCTTTTTCGCTAATACCATACATAATGAAAACTGCCTGTGATTGGCATTTAACGACCTTATTCGATGTGGCACCCAGAATGCTTATCAGTGGATCTGGCTTCATCGTCGCAGCATAAGCCTGTGACAAAAGTTCAAATATATTCTTCCAAAATGGCTGAATTTTTGGGCATGACTACAGAGAGTGGAACAAAGCGCAGTGTGTTGCACTTATTACAGGTAAGACATACCTCAGGGGATAGCTGGTGTTATTTTGATTTTGTACAATGAAGTCTATGGATAACCTTGCATTGGATTAATATATTTATTTTTCTCCTTTATTTAACCAGGTAAAAGTCTCACTGAGATTAAGATCTCTTGTTTCAAGAGTGACCTGGCCAAGAGAACAGCATAAACATTGTTACAACAATAGACGCAAACAATACAAACAAATACAGCTGTCACATACTACAAACAAGTGAACACAATATCCAGTTAATATGCAATACAAGGTCAAGGACAAAAAACCCTGGGGGATGCCTTTTGATAAAGGGAGTAATATAAGTCTAACATTTATAGAGCCTAATATTGCCAAGACACTCCTCCTAGACTACCTCCATTATTTCATCAGAGAATTCCCTTTCCCATTCCTCCCTGATATTGTTTATGCGTGTATATGGAAGAAATGCGTGGTTATTACATATCGGGCTGTTCAAAGTAGCTGTCGGGAACCATAACCCATTTAATCCAGAATTTTCCCCAGACATGAAAATATCCAAATCACGTGTCATTAGTAACCCTTTGAAATAATCAATCACTATTTTTGAAGTTTTCATGGAAAATTTGGTGAATAAGTTTGTTTTATGACCTGTGGGATAATGTGTTGTATACTGAATTAACATATTTCTCCTATACAGTCATCAAAATTCTTATATATCCCAGCTCAGTTAGTCCCCAGCAATGCCACTAGAATGCTCTATCACATTCACTATTTTACATATCAAAACCCTTATACAACACTGATATGAATACTGAGAGCAAAGACAAAAACAACCTTCAACTTATTTGAACATTGTTACTTTATTGTTACATACATTATAACATTTCTACTTTAGTGCAACATGTATTGAAACATTAATATTGTAACTTTGTTGTAACATTTAGTGCAATATTCATTTTAACATGATGTAAGCCACCCGCCTCTACCGGTTGGGTTTAGACATTTCATCAAAGCGATTTTTCCACATTACATCTGAGATTCCTTCACTGGGACCAGTACATGTGTCTTCTTGGAACAGAGCTGTGCCCAGATGTGATAAGGATCCCATAGAATATAAGGAGCTCATCCATACTCAGATGCAGTCGCTTGTCCTTGGTTTGGGTGGAGTAGAAGTTGGACATTTCAAAGGTGATCTCTGGGTGGATGGGGTGGGTGGATACATTAGTAGGAAATCATCCACTGGGTTGGGCATTTGGGCCGTATACTGTATACGTATACGTATACCGTATGTGTTTCACACTCAGTGCGGTGGCAGGCCTCTTCGATAGTTTGAACACTCGATCTTTATTTTTGACCACCTGCAGCTTTGCCCTTGGCTCTTCTGGCTGGCCCCTACGGCGGGTAGAGGCCCTTGGCTCTTCATTATCAACAGTGGGGGAACGCTGTTCCTGTCGTGATCTGGTCACCTTGCTTGATATGAATGTAAGGTTAGGCCATCTTATTCCCTCGCTCTCCCTCAGTGAAAGAACATGAACTTTGCAACACTGAATGCGGCTGGATGTCGAAATCCAGACCTGATGCCCTTGGCCTTGCATTTTGTCTTGACTTTGTTAAAACGGTGTTGCTGCTTCAGGATGTCCTCAGCCAAGTCAGGAAATAAGTACACCTTTTCCCCGTTGTACTCCAATGTTGTCCATAATGTCTTGGGTGCTAGGCGATCCTCCTCCTAGCTGCTCCTCACTGCTCTGGGTTGTTCTTGGTTAGCGTCTTCCCAGGTCAGTTTTATGAATTCTTTAAAAGGGGATGCAGTATGAAGTATATGTTACATATGTATATAGAACATCTGTGGTGTGTCTATCTGTGTCTTCAAAATATAAGAGCATTTCTCTTACCTGTTTCTCATAGAACAGCATGTATGCTGTTTGCTGCCGCATGAGTAACAGACAGATGCGCCGGTTGTCTCACTGACGTCTTTGTCGTTGTACATGAGCCAGCGGTCTGTCATGTCACCTGGTTTCTGCTCTCGGTGAGCACCATCACAGATGTAGTGGCCTGAGAGGAGAGGACACATTTGTTAATGGTACATCTGAAGGAGGCAGTCGATTCTTCCCCCATGAGACTCAATTTCAACATGTGAGGCCGCCAAACGCAACCCAAAACTTACCAGAGTGAGCTGTGGAGCCCAAATGGCTGACGATGCTCACTAGAGAGTAGCGAGTCATTGTCTAGAGAAGAACACAGTAACCAACAATTAGCTAAACATGCAGACACATTTCATTTGACTGCAGGTACTGTATATTTGACATATTGACTGATTTCTGTATCTGTTTTTCTTTGCTCTAGGATCAGTTTATATCCAGCAAATGAACATCATCTTTACCTGTTTGGTGATGCTGGATGCAGGTTTCACCATCAGCTCCCTTGATAAAAGGATGGGGCTGTCCACCTTCTCCAGGTTGAAGGACTCGGTGAATCTGAATCTCTTCAGCTGGAGGATCAGTACACTGTTGACAGGAAAGAGGTAGAGGGGGAAAAGATGTAGGGAAGAGGGTCAGATCATGAGTTGACAGAAGAAGGGAACGTGTTTAGCCTGACACCTGACTGCACTGGGGTGATGGATCGTATTACTTACTTTGGCAGGGTCAAGAATGACATTTGCTGTGTCGACTCCTCAGCATCACACTCGCACCGATACTCCAACTGGCTCTCCTGCAGCGGGAACAGGCGTAAGAAGCAGATTTTAGTTTAAACCTTTTCATGGATGATATCAGAATCCCTTTGACGAACATTTTCATATAAATTCACAACATTTGGTGGAGTGTTTGGGGTTGAAATCACACTGAAATAAATGAGCCGATGTGCCACTTACTTTCAGGTACTCCTGCAGACACTGGCTCACTGTGCCTCCAGGCACCAGGTCCAGGGACAGGTTCATATAATCCTCCTCCCTCATGGATTGCATTCCACATCTGTAGAATAAAGGGGCATTTCACATTAAAAAACACAGCTGCAGATTTCATAACAACACAACCTGATTGAGAGGTTTTATACCACAACTGTACAAAGAAAAATCATGCACATCGACACAAGTTAAATCCACGGTAAGTGTAAAAATGTCTGTGGCTGTGTATCCATACCCCCTGGCAGGTCCTGGTGCTCAACATCTGGAAGGTAATGTGAGCATTAACAGGGCAGGTGTAACTGATGCCCATGTCCCCTGCTGCTGACTGCAGATCGACGGACAGAGACCTCAGCTTATCCAGCACACAGCTGAGGAACTCATGGGCGTCCTGCACAAAAACACACAGAACAAAGACTTTCAGAGTGGTGGTTTCAGAGAGGTGGAAATGTTACTAAAACTAGTTAAGTAAAGATCAGTGTGGTGCTATGCTGTGTGTTGCAAATAAAAAGCGTACTAACTTTCTGACTGTCGTCCTCAAACTCTGAGTTAAACTCAGCGACAGTCTTTTTAAAGGCAGCCAGGACACTTTTTTTTTCTCCGCTTTGCTGTTGCTGAAGCGGCAGACTTCGACCTCCACAAAACCTCTGGAAAGAGCAAAAGTGAAGGGGAAAGGACGGAAGACAAGAGATATATACATTTTTAGTTTGTGTCACTTCATGTTGCCCTGCAAAGTTAGGTGAGAAACCAAAGAGTGATCTGTGGGAGTGTGTGTGGAGGTGCCGTACCTGATGAGCTGAGATTCGGGGTGAGAACGCCACACCTGCTGCTGGTTGTGGACCTCCTGAATGAAATGAGTCAGTGTCAGGAGGCCTTGCAGAGTGGAGTTCATGTAACAAGTCTGCGCCAGGTTGGGGAACCTTAAACACAACACGACAGAAGACCACAGTCAGACTGGAGCTTGTTTTCTTCAACATGTTTCAGCTGTATTTCAGGATTGAAGATTTATAGAACTAAACCTGGAATAACTTTATATACATGCAAGTATTAAAACAATATATGAATGTTCAGTGTGTGTATATGAGTCTGTTTGCAGGTGCTTACCCGAGGCAGACTAGCTCCTCTCTGGAGAGGCTTTCTCGGCTGGCTGAGGTGAGGTGTCCAAATGCTTTCTCCCACAGACTGATGTTGACGGATTCGGCCTGTAGACTCCCACCATGACCGGTTGGGGTGGACTGCCTGGATGATTTAGGTACATCAATGGGGAGGTAGTCACTGATCACATTTGAGTCAGAGTTGGTGGATTCGCTGTTTGGGTCGACTTCAGTTGGTTTGCCATCTGAGTGGACCTCTGCCGTCTCAGATGGAGAGCTTCTCTCTGCTCCTTTATCTGTCTCGACTGGAGACTTCTGTTTGTGTTGGGTATAAGTACAAAAAGCAGTTAAATACAGCAAAATAAACTAGAGACGCTAATATCCACATAACATGTTACTGTAACAGTTTGGTCAACTGGTAACACTAACAACATTCAGCTCTGTGGAACATACCTTACGGCGGGACAAAAGACACCGACGCCACCAAGGTTTCTTTTTCTTTTTAGTCTCAGTTGCAGCTGAGTCTGGAGTGTCAGGGGTGGGTGAAGCCTCCTGGACACCAGCTTCACCACCCTCAGACTCCTTGATGGGGTTCTCACTGGTGATAAAGGGGAACACCGATGGTATTCTACTGTGATGAAGTTTAAGTAAACTCATGGACTTATCTGCATTAGAAGGTACTAAAATGTCAAAGGTAAAAGTATGCATTATGAAGTACTCATTGTTATTTTCACACAGTATTATTACTGGATAATAACTTTGAAATAACTACTGTAAATCACAGTGTACACAAATGAGTCATGTTTGCTAAATTGTCATACAAAATAAATGAATGCAGGTTCTGATTTGCATCAAACACAGCTGCACTAGTGATTATCCCTACTATATAAAAAAATGTTCAAAGTAGTTCATATTCAGTCTAACGGGAGGATGTGTCATTTTACAGGATGAATTACAAAGTGTTTTGTGTCGTGTGAGCTGGACATTTGAATCAGGGTTTGTGTGAGGCAGTGAAACAGTCTGCGTTGTGTTTTGAGAAATAGTAAAAATAATAAATTAGGAGCAGATGACAGTAAGAGAATCTCTTACCTCTTTTCTGTGACAGAAGATGGCAGGTTTGTGTCTTCTGCCACATCTTTATTCTCAGGCTCAGGCAGCTCAGTTGCAGCAGAGACTGGAGTGTCAGGGGTGGGTGAAGCCTCCTGGACACCAGCTTCACCACCCTCAGACTCCTTGATGGTGTTCTCACTGGTGATGAAGGGGAACACAGATGTTATTCTCCTGTATGGTCAGTGGGGAATCCAAGGGGGTGAACAACATATAGTAACAGGAACGCCAGTACAATATTCAAGATTCAGCTCAATTCAAATTCAACGCAAAGCCAAGTCAGTGGTGGAAAAAGTATTCAGATCCTTTAATTTAGTTAAAGTACCAATTCAAATGGTAAAAATACTCTTTTATAAGTAAAATTCATACATTTTAAATCCTATGCACTAAAAGTACAGAAGCATTATTAGCAAAAGTACTCATTCTGCAGAAAAAAACGGCCTCTGAGATTGATGCATTATTATATATTACATGGTTAGATTGTTAATACTGAAGCGTCAATGCGAAAGTAGCGTTTGACTGTTCTAGCTGGTCGATGTGGAGCTAGTTCTACCTCTTTTCTGTGACAGAAGATGGCAGGTTTGTGTCTTCTGCCACATCTTTATTCTCAGGCTCAGGCAGCTCAGTTGCAGCAGAGACTGGAGTGTCAGGGGTGGGTGAAGCCTCCTGGACACCAGCTTCACCACCCTCAGACTCCTTGATGGTGTTCTCACTGGTGATAAAGGGGAACACAGATGTTAATTTACTGCGATGAATCCAAGAGGGGGTGAATAACTTAAATGGAACGCCAGTATAACCTGTTCAATCAACTAAAATAGGAGCAGACAGTAAAAGAGTCTCATACGTCTTTTCTGTGGCAGAAGATGGCAGGTTCGCGTCTTCTGCCACATCTTCTTTTACAGGAGTCAGCTGTTTGGTTTTCTGTTGGGTATAAAACATAAACCCAGTTAAGTTACAGCTGATTGGCTGCACCATTTTGGTCAGTGGTTATTACTTGCAATATCCAGCTCTGATAAACATACCTTCTTACGACAAAGCCACCTACGCCACCAGGAAGCCTTCTTAGCTTTCTCCTTCGGAGCCTCAGTTGGGGCTGAGACTGTGGTGGCAGAGGTGGCTGGAGTGGCAGGGACCACAGTTTGCTTCTTTGGGTCCTCCTCTACATTGACACTGGTAATATAGAGAAAATACAGATGATTATTCAGCCGTGTACTGGAGTCAAAATTACCTTAAGTTCAAAAACGTCAACAGACAATAATCACTAATCAATCATTCCTTTAGAAGTGAAATATTTAGAAAAATATTAAGACAATTATGACCAAAAAAATAAATAGTAAGTGTGTATCTGTGTTGCCTAACAAGAGCAAATTATATTATTATGAGGCATCATCTTACCTCTTCTGTGGGCTGGAGCGCTGCTTGGCTCCAACTTCCGCATCATTTCGACATTTTGTCTGTTTGAAACATATAAAATCATACGTGGTTAATTATGACAGACACACAACCAGAGTCAGTCCTCTCAATGCACAAAGTCAAACGAACAGTTTAGAAAACAAAATCAGGCGCACCTTTTGTCGTCTCAAGAGGGTAGCAAAACATCCTTGCAGTAATTGTAATTCGCTCAATAAGTAGTATACTTTGCTAATTGGAAACAAGCACTTCTCTGTCTGGTTGTGATATCGAAGGTCAGTTTGCAAATGTGAATATCTGCACCAATGTGATGATTGTACGTGAGTGTTTGGAATGTGGCGCATTGTGACTTCAAATGGAATCAAAGCATAACACTGAATAGGAATTGTAATAAATTAGAATTGCAATAAATTATAATTGTCATAAATTAGAATTGTCATAAATTAGAATCAGCCAGTAAGAATTTAAAATACAAACTTATTTCACAGACAGATAAAGCCATGATATTTAGGTAAATGACTGTAAATCAGCTTCATAAATCTGCTACCAACAGCAGATTTTGGTTGTTTTTGATGTTCCAAAATCAGTTCTTACACAATATCCAAACAATACAAAACACCTGAAAATGATTACGGCCACTAGATCAGTTATATATGTTAGATCCACTAGGAACTTAAAAGCAGATTTTAAGTTTAATTTAAGCAGTAGTATGAAAGACTTCAGGACCCTCGACTTTGTGAATATGTGTGTGTGTGTGTGATCGTTTTTTGAATTTAGTGTACAGCAAGAAAAATGGATATGTGTAAAGTTATTTGGAGGTTGGCGCAGTCATTTAAGCGGTAATTTCGTCTTTTTTAAAAAAAGTGAAAATATGCAGGTTACTCATGGACAGATTGATTTTTACTGTTGTATTTTCAGTTCACAAGCCCAAAGTGCAAGTTCACCAACAAATCATAGTACTGTGTGTAGAACTACTGTAAAGGTCCCTAAAGCAGTGGGTTATTGCAGTTCCCCAAGAAGGAAATCCTCGGGCAACATGTTTGAATGAACCCACACTTGGTTGACTTACCTACTTGGATATTTCACATCCCATTCCAGCCCACTGAATCCTTGATTCATCTCACCCAGTGATACACAGCTCTGAAATTACAATTTTGACAACTATTAGCTAGCATGACACAGGTGCAAAGCATATTGCAGTTAACAGCTTAATGTAGAGAATGATCCAAAACACTGTGTCATTTTACAATATACATTCATCTTATGGAGCCAGTCGCTCACTCAGACATTTTTGACAGGACATGTACAACCCCCCCCCCAAAAAAATCTCAAACATTAAAGAAGAGATGCTTTGTACCATATTTAGCTATGAGCCTAGTCCCCGGGTAGAGAGAACACAATAAAATACAATAGATTCTAAATGCCATATACAATAAATCCCACATTCTTGTTCCAATCATGTGGTCCAACCTCACACAATATAGACACCTCTTGACGCTCCAGTCAATGTGCCCCCAACATATACCTGTGTACAAGCAAGCACTTGCAAACACAAACACACATGTACAATCACAATGACCGTCACATACTTCATGCACTAGTTAAAAAACACAGATGACATATCTATATATGCAGATATATAAAACATTGATATTTGAAATATCATTTAATTGCTAAAATGACTGAGAGGCAACTCTTTCCTACATACACAGAGTTCTGGTAGTGAGCTCCGCAGGAAGTAGTGCTACTATGACCATGACTTTGATTGTAGCATTACTCTGTAAACAGAACATTAGCTTCTCGTAATATTTATTTATTTATTTATTTTAACCAGGTTACCAGGTTATCTCTGCTTGTGCAGAAATCTACCGTTAGCTAGGTTAGGATAAGCTAACTAACGTCATTCAAAACACTGAGGATGAAGGTATGGTTTTTCCTCAAAATAATAGATGAATCACCCTCTATATGTTTTCTCATATTAATAATAAAAAGTTTTTTTATAGATATGTAGTTATATCTCTGTAACCCCTCCCCCTTAAATAACTCAGAGGAAATGAGCCCCATTAAGGCCCCATCCAGGCTCCAGTCTTGGTTTTTGCCTAGCCAGGCATCAGTTTAATTTCTGGTTGTCATCTTTGATTGGTTTAAGAAAACAGGTCAAAACTCTACTTTGCTGTACATGTTTTATTTTTTGAGTCTGGAAACACTGTCTAGCTTGCATCTTGGAGAAAAATGGTGGATTTGAGACTGGATCAATGCAGATGTCTCAAATGTGAAAACAATGATTACACAAAAGTCACATGTGGGGCTTTTTCATAAATAATAAATAATCCTTTAATTACTGAAACCCAGTGGTACAGGAACTGCTCAGATCTTTTACTGAAGTAAAAGTAGCAATACCACAGTGTAGAAATTCTGTTACAAATAAAAGTCATGCATTTAAAATTTCACTTCAGTAAAAGTATTAGCATCAAAATACACTTAAAGTACCAAAAGTAAAAGTTCTCATTATGCAGAATAGTCAATTTCAGAATAATATATAATATAATTTTTGAATTATAATTATTGATGCATTAATGTGTACACCACTTTAATGCTGCAGGTGGTAACAGTGGAGCTAATTTAAATTACTTAATACACTGTGAACTTGTGAATTTCCCTACAGAGATCAATAAAGTCTTATGTTACCTTATACGTTAATAATACATCATAATTTATATGAGTGGAAGTATAAAGCAATCGAAAATGGAAATACTCAAGTAAAGTACAAGTAACTCAAAACTGTACTTAAGTACAGTATTTAAGTAAATGTTCTTTGCAACATGACGCTGAAGTTAGCTTCAGATTCAGCAGTTGAGGGGAAAGTTAAGGGAAATTTAACTTAAATCGCTGACCAATCCTCTGCTTTTTGCACCTCTTACTGTTCTGAAAGCATGTTAGTGTTTTAGGTAAAGCCTTCAACCTGTGTGAAACCCACTTTCAAATTTGTAAAACCTTTATTGTATTTGTGAAAATGGAAAAAAGGGCGATTTCACTGCTTTTTTCACATCTAGACCACGTTGGACCAGGTCCAGATCAAAACCCACTATACCGAGACTTCAAATCTGAACTGTCCAAAGTGATCTAGGTGTTAAAAAAGCAGTGAAATCGCTCTTTTTTCTTTTTTTGCATTTTCACAACTAGAATAAAGGTTTCACAAATCTGAAACTGTGTTTTAAAGAATCTTTAGCCTCTCTGGGATAATCTAGTCCAGATTTAACAAGTCTAGGTATAGCGGTTTTTCTATATAAAAATAACTTTGTCCTTCACCCTCCGCAGGTGGTCTCATGCTTCGAGCTCGGGCCATCTACCAGAGGCCTGGGAGCTTGAGGGTTCTGCGCAGTATCTTTGCTGTTCCCAGTACTGCACTTTTCTGGACCGAGATGTCTGGTGTTCTTCCAGGGATCTGCTGTAGCCACTCCTCCAGTTTGGGGGTCACTGTCCCGAGTGCTCCGATGACCACGGGCACCACTGTTGCCTTCACCTTCCAGGCCTTCTCCAGCTCTTCTCTGAGCCCTTGGTATTTCTCTAGTTTCTCATGTTCCTTTTTCCTGATGTTGCCATCACTTGGTATTGCCACGTCAACCACAACGGCTTTCCTCTGCTGTTTGTCCACCACCACGATGTCTGGTTGGTTCGCCATTACCATTCTGTCAGTCTGAATCTGGAAGTCCCACAGGATCTTGGCTCGGTCATTCTCTACCACCTTTGGAGGTGTTTCCCACTTTGACCTCGGGGTTTCCAGTCCATACTCAGTGCAGATGTTCCTGTACACTATGCCAGCTACTTGGTTATGGCGCTCCATGTATGCTTTTCCTGCCAGCATCTTACACCCTGCAGTTATGTGCTGGATTGTCTCAGGGGCCTCTTTGCACAGCCTACACCTTGGGTCTTGTCTGGTGTGGTAGATCTGGGCCTCTATTGCTCTGGTGCTCAGGGCCTGCTCCTGTGCAGCCATGATGAGTGCCTCTGTGCTGTCCTTCAGTCCAGCCCACTCTAGCCATTGGTAGGATTTCTTGATATCAGCCACTTCAGTTATGTTCCGGTGGTACATCCCATGTACGGGTTTGTCCTCCCATGATGGTCCTTCCTCCAGCACCTCTTCCTCTGTTCCCCATTGCCTGAGACATTCCCTGAGCACGTCATCTGTTGGGGCCTTATCTTTGATGTACTTGTGGATCTTGGATGTTTCATCCTGGATAGTCCACTAGTCCACGGCCGCCTTCCTTATGGCTAGCGTACAGTCTCAGGGTGCTGGATTTGGGATGGAACCCTCCATGCATGGTGAGGAGCTTTCGTGTCTTAACGTCTGTGGTCTGTATCTCTTCCTTTGGCCATTTTATTATTCCCGCAGGGTATCTGATATATATATCTGGACTTGGTCCAATGTTGTCTAGATAAAAAGCAGTAATATCGTGAAACATTTTTTGCATTTTCACAAATACAGTAAAGGTTTAACAAATTTGAGGGTTTCACACAGGGTTAAGGCTTTACCTAAAACACTAACATGCTTTCAGTAAGAGGTGCAAAAAGCGGAGGATTGGTCAACGATGTAAGATAAATTTCCCTTAACTTTCCCCTTAATTGCCGAATCGGAAGCTACGAATCTGAAGCTAACTTCAGCGTCGTCTTTCACCTTCCAACACTGCTGAAAAACAGTCGTTTTTATCAACAGCCGACGAAAACGGAAGTAGCGAGTAGTAGTAGTGAATCATCTTGCTCCCCTTCCCGTGTACTGCTCTCTGTTGGAGGGAGTACTTCTTTAAGATTAGGGCGTATCCACTCTTTGAGAATGAGGAAATACGTTGGTGTTTGTATGAAGTCCCTCCTTTAGTTTGGTTTGACCACGACTTGTGATGACCATAACGTTCAGCTGCAGCCTGGCAAAGACGTTACCACCAGCTAGCTGCGGTCCTGTCCATCAATGGCTAATTCAACCGTCGTTACGCGTAAGTACCCAAGATTTTCTCCCTTCTGTGTGGAAACGAGAAGGCGCAGCAGTGCTGCACAGTCAGAATCGTTAACTTTTCTCCTCCTCAGAAAAGTTTGCTTTGAATTTTAAAATAGCTAGAGTTTATTAAGTTACAGTGGCGCCAGGGTATTGAAGCCAACATTTATGGAAATCTACTAACGTTAGCTAAGCTAGCATGTAGAAACTAAACGGACGAACTTGAAGATATGCAGCCAGTGTGTACAAGGAAGGAAATAATCATATTCAGCATTTATAATAGGATAATATACTTTAAAAGAAACTGACAACCTGCCTTAAAATGCCACTGTAAACTCAGTATCAAACAGCAGACACGTCATTATAAAGGCGTTTAATGACTTATATTAACCTACACTGACAAAAACTTTAGGGCATTTTTTGTAACTTCTATGGTATCTCTGATTCAGTAGTGTTAAAGGATGTCAGCCCATGTCAGTGAATTAGTTTTTGTTATTGACCTGTGAAAAGCTACATCAAGTGTTGTCTTGGGTTATTCTGCACGTAATAAAAGCAAATTGCTCCTTTTACAAGATTGTAGTCTAATTAATTATCCAAGAGATTTTTGCTGCAGACTTTATTTTAGCAGACACCAGAGCTTACTGTGTACTTTTCCTTCCTAAAAACTTTTCTTTATCTGTATTAAGCATGTAAAAGCTAACTCGCAAACCTCATGACATTGTTCAGAGGGCAAACCCCAACTCATTATCTTAATTGCCTCTCAAACCAAATGAGTATTTAGTAGAAATATGTTATCAATCTTGAAATCTTCCAAATGTTGCCTTAAATACATAAATGACTGGAACCAACTTGCCTTGGTGTAATAAAATTGGACTAGCACAAAAAAAATGCTTAGCAAACATGATCTCTGTTATCTTTTTCACTTCAAGAGTGCAAGAGTACTGTGCGTGTCTCTGCATCAAGAAATATTCAAGTCAGGGTTCTCTTTTAGTTCCAGCCAATGCCCACACGCTTTGGTTTTCTTCATAACCTTTAAAATGCTGGGCCTGTTTCCATTTTCCATGGAGAGTCCACAGGAGTCTGTGGCTTTCAAAAGGCCAAGGCTGAATCCTCATGCTCATTCAATTAGACCAAGTCATCCAGTACGTTGGTTTGGTATTAAGAATACACTCATGTGATGTGTGTGTGTGTGTGCACACAGTACAAGCATACTGTATGTCTCTACTTTCAGCTGTCTTCTCCACTTCATGTAACGGCTGCAGCGTGCATAGCCTGAACGCGCGTCCAGTTGAGCTTGACACTCATTTGCAGGCTGAGGAACTTGTGGTCTAGGTTAGTGGTTCCCAACCTAGCAGTCGGGACTCCTCAAGAGGTCCCAAGTTAAATGTGAGGAGTCACAAGACGACTAAAGGGATAAGAAAAAGAAGGAAAAAAACCCCTCTCTGTTGCACAAAGCTGTTTATTATTTCTGACTTTTGTCTATCTTTTTCTTTCTCTTCTTGTAACATTCTGGATACTTTCACCTCCTCAGGCCTGTTAAAATCCTTCAAATGAAACAGTATCTAAAGGAAAACTCGCGCTCATGTCCACATACAAATAAGACCTGTGCTGAGGGGTCACACTCACAAGCACCTATTGCTGCATTTTTAGGGTCCATTCACCGAAAAGGCTGGGAACCTCTGCACTAAATGGACTTATAGGCAGAACTTATAAAGCAGGTATAGACTGTTAGCTTGACAATAGTTTTTATTTAGCTAACACTCACTGTAAGACTAATGCCAAACATTATTTCACACCTCCAAAATGAACCTGCTGGTGGCCTTGTGCTTTATATTGCATTTAAGATGCTTGCAAATGAAGATGACTAGTTTAATGCCATCTGGGGGAGTGGGAGTTTGGGGTAGCTGTGTCCACTTCCTTCGTCTTTTTATCACAGACATAGTCAGTTCTTTAAAGCAGACATTTGCAAATAGTTAGTTCGACATGTAATATTTTTCCAGAAACATATTTGCAGTTGATCTAAACGGATGTTGCTCCAAACCACACAGGTACTGATGCGGTTACGTCGATGGCAACGGCTCTGGAGCTGTGCCATTACTCGTGTCAAGCTCCATTTTTAAACATGCCATAGTAGGAAGATCCTCTGCTGCTGTTCTTGTCTCACATGTGACGAGAGCTGAAACAGTCAGATGGTTCATTGATTGATTAGTCATTCACAGCACAACAAAGAATTAATAGGCAACAATGCTGGTAACTGATGAATCATTGTGTTTCAAGCAAAAATGCCAAACATCCCCCACTTCCAACTTCTCAATCTGCTTTTCTTCGTTTAGCAATTTGAAGATGTCACCTTGGGCTTGAAGAAATTATGACAAGCTTTTTTCACTGTTTTCTGACATTTTATAGACCAAACGTTTAATCGATTTGTTGAGAAAACAATCAGCAGATGAATCAATAATAATAATAATAAAAAAAAAAAGTTACTTGCAGCCCACGTGTGACAGTCTTGCAATTTAGACACCACATCCCTATTTCTGCACGAAAAGAATTTCTGCTTCCAAAAAGGAAGCAGAGTAATCATCTCTTTCGGGCGAAATTTGAATTTTCCACTCACTGATCAGGATGCAGCATGAGAATGCAGTTTAGCAACCTTTTTGCACAACAAGTGCACTCTTGCTAATATGCTAATTACCAGCAAGCACGGGGGGAATATTTGGTGTAATGTGCTGTCTGAGACCATGGCATCGCTCACGGTGTCAGAGCCACATCTGCAAGTGAAAGTGACTGAGAGAGGTTTCATCTCCCCTTATGAGTGAGCTCACTTAGCGACTAAATGGATAAAGGACCAAGGGTTGAAATGACAGGGCTGTCTCGTGTAATCTGAAATGAGATGCGGTTAGTAGTAGGTCAGTGGGTCTCAGATTTGCTTTCCTAGCTGCACATGATTTCCAGAATATGAGGAAACGGGTAAGCCACAGACAGTCAGAGCCTTTTAACCCATTAATATTCAGTGTTGAGCTGAAGGCCACAAATTCTCATCCTAATGTGTTGTTGTGGTCAAAGGAAAACCTTTTACTGTGTGTTTACTGTCACTGTCTCAACAGTTAAGAAAACTATTCTTGATTGACAGCTATGGGGTATATTTTTACAGCTATTCAGTAACGTTTTATTGACTAATACTGTATGCGGCTACCATGACAAGAAAAGAAAGATTTGAGCCGTGGAGTAACTGTTGTCTTCTCGTGGGCTAAACGGACAGCTCACAGGAGTAGATTCTCAGAGAACAAAGGTGCATTAAGACACCGCAGTATTTTTGGTGCTGTGCCCAAAGTTTAATGTGGAGATAGACATGGTTTTAAAATGGGAGGGAGAGGTTATTAACTAGCCAAATACTGGTCAACGAGGAGATGTTTAACAGTTTCCATTTCCTCTCTCTCTCCTTCCTAAGATGAGGAGGAGAATAATGCAGTTACATCTTGTTAAGGATCAGATTACTGACTGACTGTAGCTGAGAGGTCAGATGTAAACGTCTTGCAACCCATTTCTGACTTCCTGTTTCAGATTTTGCTTGCATTAGCATTATTTAATCCTACGTTTTCCAAGAAGTGTCTCACAAAGCTGGAAATGATCTGAAAACTAAAATCAGAAATAGAAATACTTTATTGATCCCCGAGGGGAAACTCTTTAAAATGAAACTGAAAACATCATTTAGGTTAATAAGCACACAATGTGCTTCTTGGTGTCATTAGACCTTCTGCTGATATCAGCAGGGAGGAACATTAACATCCTTTTTTCTGAGATGCCCCTTGGCATAGTGGTGTCAGTATTAACCACTGATAGGTAATGGGTGTTTTCCATGTACAAATCTGGGTGCCAGCAAGAGCAGGAGGAATGCAAAGTTCAAGATTCAAATTTTCAGATTTCAGATTTCCAGTACACACAAGCTCCGTTCAAATTGACTTTGCCTTTTATTAATAGCTAAAATTGTTCGCCATTAGTACTTGTGATGTTCGAGGGAGAAGGGGAGAGGTACAAAAAGGGACAGGGCAGCGAAGAAATGGAAAGAGAGGATAAAGACAAATAATACACTAGTGCAAAGAGAAGAGGCAGAACACACTGCTAAACTGTCTCACAACTCAGTTTTGAAACTGTTATTTTTTTCATGTATTTTTGGCCAAAAATCATTCTCCCTCGTGTGTTTTTTCAGAGATTGATTTTACATCATTTTCGTGAAAGAGGCTGTTGGAGCAGAGACATCGATAACCTTCCGGCAGACAGAACTTAGTCTCAGCATAAATCCTCATAAAGCTGCAGGAAATTAAACTAGCAGAACAGTAATGCTGACCTATTCAGCCCGCGCTCAGCTCCAAAGCATGTTTCAATTGAGGGATTTGACACTGTAGACAGAAACATTTTTGCTGATACTTTTGGGAACACCTCTTATATCAGGGTGAAAGTTAGTGATGGATCTTTTGGAGGTCCTGTTCAGATCTTTACCTGCTATCCTCAGTACAGCTGCTGCTCACTGTAAGACTTGCTTTCCTTGTAGCCAGGGGCAGTTTGACCCAGTGAGTGTTTGTTTGACTCTCTCCGAAATCTCAAAGTCCAGAGAATCATTGGATCTTGCGACCTTGTGTGTATAACAATATATCTTACTTAGAGATATTCTCATCCCAAAGTCAAAAACACAGTTGCTTCTCTTCTCCAGTTCATTTTTAGCGCACTTTTACATTGAGGTCAGAGTATCATTTTAACATTTTTCAATACTGCTTTCAACGTGATACCTGAGTAGTTTGTTCATTTAGCCTAACAAAACACCCTAAGCTTCTCAAAGACAGTCGAGTTTAGTGTTGTCTCAACATAAGCAGGATTAAAAGAACTTTGCTGAAATAGGACACTATAAAACTGAAAAAAGTTGTGACTTAAATCAGTTCATATCAATTTATCATTTAATTATTTATTTCGACATCTTGGGCTCTTCTCTACGGAGACCCCTAAAGGTCATGGTGAGAATTTTTTACTTTTACTTCTGGGTTGGAGCTGTATGTATAAGGAACATCAATTATTGCTCTACACTTATAGCAACAGGCCTTTTACCAAAACCAGGCCTTTTACCAAAACCTGTTTCAGCATTGAAGGTTACTTTAATTTGTTTTGTGCAAAGAACAGAGGACCCAGCTGTGCAAAAACGCAAAAGGTTTTCCAACTTGCGTTGGTCTGCATCCCTAATGTATCTCTGCAAGTGGTTCAGTGCTGTCTGCTCTTTCTGTGACAGAACCACAGACTCTGTTTGCAGCATTTCAGTCGCCTTCTTGTTTGTTGCTTTTGTTGACTCATGTAAATACAGCACATTAGCTTTATGAGGTAGATTCAAGTGCACATCTATAATTCAGCCTCTGGAGACGTCTCTTTTTCCACAGTGAAACCGCTCTGGGGTCCAGTACAGTACAGGGGACAGTAACTGTTCACGAATGAAACCGACAGCATCCTGCAGATTACCATACTGCTTTCTTCTGGAGAGACCTCTTGATCTAAGAATTCGTTTAATTTTACTTTCACTAATTACATAACCATGCATGCCTATTGAGCAGTAGTACTATATCAGCATACTTAATGCCCAGTTCAAAGTAAAGTTCAATGAGCTGACATACTGTTGTGCTGGGAGCAGCTGAGCAGAAATAGACATATGGCTCAGAAGGAATGGAAAAAGAAAAGTATTGCGAGGTAACACAAGATCTGTTGCAAGACAACGCAAAATATACGCAAAACATATTGCGAGGGAATGCAAAAGTAATCCATAAAAAAATTCTTGCCATGACCGTTAGGGGGCTCCGTACTTCTCAGTATTTTCTGACATTTTATCAATTTAAAGATTAGTTGAAAAAAGAATGGACAGATAAATCGATAAATGTTACCACCACATTGCACCACAGGAAATCCTTTCTTCCTGTAACAATCAAACTTTACAACTCGTCTCCCTCATGTGGAGAGAAGGACAGCAGGGGCATGAAGTGGCTCCAGCCTCCATTTCAGCTCTATCTCTCTGGATTACTGTCTCTCCGTGTATTACAATCATCCAAACTTTCTGTTTTACGGTTTTATATGCAGCTCACCAAGAAGCAACCGTACTGTTAACCTTGTTGATATTTTTATACTTTCACCTTTTATTGATATTTTATATATTTGCACTCTTTCCTACTTTGTATTGCAACTGCTGCACAACTATTTCTATCTTATCTTATAGAAAATAATTGTTAGTTGCAGCCTTAGATTTGATTTTAACTTTCAGTTCTCGTGTCGGTCTATATTCAAAATATTGAGGCTCAGTACCCAGCCCCATTTATATCCTTACAAAACTGTGGCACACAGTATCTAATCAAAGCTTACTAAAGCCCAAACGTTGCTTTGAATTTGTAAACAAGCTGGACAGAAATGCGCAAAGGAAAAAAATACCAAAATTATACGGCATTACTGTATGAATCACACCTGTGATGTGCATGTGTCTCAGATATCTGTATTTATTGGCTATCCCTCTGAGGGCATCATGGCATCAGCTGTGGTTGCTAAGAGATTTATGACTCAAGTCTAAATCCCGCTCAAGGACTCTCTTCATTTTGTCAGTCTCTAGTCTTTTTTTCAATGCTTTTAATACAGTCCTCTAATTGGCCCATGATTACTTGTGAGTCATTTGGAGAGGCATGGGACCGTGCCAGCACAGCCTGTCAGTGTGGTCATCACTAGATATAAGCACATCGACGCACAACAGTCGGTCACAGGATGGTCAGTGAGCAAACAATGGTCTTTATCAGTGTGTTCAGTCTGGTGCACCAGGGAACTGGGACAATGGGAGAGCACAAATGCCTGTATGCATCAGGAGGCACATGGTTAGGTATGCAGATACACGCACAGTGCTGTGGTACATTTCAAACTGGCATAAACATGGGATTTGATTGCGATTTTATTCAAACTGTGACACCCCCCCACATTTCTCTCTCACTCACTCACTCACTCACTCACACACACACACACACACACACACACACACACACACACACACACTGATGTGAACAGAAAAACAGACAAAAGCCCTCTTGTGTGTTGTGCTGGAATGCCTCACGTGGTGCGCCAACAGGGGCAGGAGCTAGGAGAGCTTTCTCCACGGGTCATGGTCTACCCTTTGACCTTTGACCTGGTCAGTCTCAAGACATTAGGTCCAAAATATTAAGTGCAAAGTCTTGAATGAATGAATTAGATTGAATGAATTTTCTAACAGATTGGGCATGTTTTATTATTTAACTTTTCCAGTTTTTTAACGAAAGGGTATTTAGAGCTGCAACAATTTAAATTTAATCAGTTTAAAAGAAAATGTATTCAAAGTATTTTGGTAATTGATTAATTGTTCTTCATTTTTTAAGCAAAAATGACAAACATTTTCTTGTTACGGGGGGGGGTAACAGCCTGCACCAGATCGAGCAGTTTAGAGGGCAGAGACAGCAGCACTCGATTGATCCAGGAAGGGAACATGAAAGCTCCGTCGTGTTGCAGCTGATAGCATTTAAATCCTCTCAGCTGCTCAGCCCAGGCCTCGAGTGTACCCTCAGACTCACTGTGGATATCAGGATGCCATCAAGGGCGTTGAAATGACAATCAATTGTTGTGTTTCTCTGTGTGTCCTGTTGCGACAATATTTAAAATAATTACTGTTTTTTATCTCTTGATTCTCCCCTTCGTCCCTCTCCATCTTCCAGTGGATCAGACTATAGTTACTGGAACAGATAAAACTGGAACACCGGTGGCAAAAGCAGACTATATTGCTTTCGTCCTGGTGCCCGTTTTCTTCCTTCTGGGCCTGTTGGGGGTGGTGATCTGCCACGTGTTGAAGAGGAAGGGCTATCGGTGCACCACTGAGGCCCAGGATGGCAAGGAGGATGAGTGCGAGGAAGAAGAAAAGGATCCTGAGCTGGGTGGAGGTAAGGAAATCTGAATAAAAAAGGGAGAGAGTTGAGTCAACTGCTCCCACCTGCCCTCTAGTACTTACAGGCTTGTACTACATCAAATGAGTTTGGCGTGTGCCAGGTACTGTAGGTGCGGAGAGATATCGATAATGATAGACTGATGTGAATGGCACCTTCTCTCTATTTCTGTATGCCTTTAAACAATATTAAAACATACTAAAAACCTACATATGTCAGAGCTTGTTTAAGGAATAGTTGTATATTTTATGCACCATCCTTTTAGAAGTGGTTTTCAATGTTTGTGCTGATGAATGAATATTCAGAAAACCCCTGTAAGATGACAAACATAAGCTCAGAAATCCCAATAACAGTGTGATATTGACCGCACTTTTACCATTGTCTTGTTAAGTCACAGGAGAGTTTAAGGAGTGGAGGCCAATAGAAACCAGGAAGACGTTTGGCATTCTCATCACTCGTGTTCTGACTCAATGAGGGGTGTGTTAAGTGAGGTGAAACAAAAAAAAATCTCTGCACAGGGCCTGTTTAATTTCCCTTGGCTCGTAATGATAACTGCAGATAATGCTTAATTGCTGTAAGCGTTGTGTACGTAATGATGAGTTTTCTGGCCTCTCAGAGAACGTTGGTTGATGCTCTGAACTTCAGCATACTGAAAAATATAAAGTTTACTCGCTTTGCATCTGTCGTGCCATGTTTTTGTTAGTACAATATGTGGCATGACCACACAGAGAGAGATGTGGTTAGCGCTCTTGCCTCTCCATCTCGGAATTCTTGTGTGTGGACGTGAAACCTTTGGCATCCCAGTGTTATGGGTATGTCGCAGACATGAGAGATGTTATGGAAAGAACTCTTTACACCTTGCTACCAAGAGCGGCGAGAGTCCGTGCTGTCAGCCTTTCTGACCTATCTGTTATCATACGACGGACCGCTCAACAGTTTTTCTCCTGGCATATCACGTCTCCACTATTTCCCATGTTGGCCGAAACCCGGAACCTCTCCGTTGAATCCTGTTAAGTATTATCCTTTTTGTTAAGTAGAGTAGGTATTAGAAAAGGATAGGCGTAAAGCTGGTTTCTCTTGTAGAGTAAAGTGAGCTCCCTGCCAGCAGCACAATAGTCCATTAGGGTTTTCCCCCTGCTGTCTCTTGTCTTTGTGTCTTTCCTCGAAGTGCCCAACCTGTTCTCTCTCATACGCTGAAACAAGGTAGGGAAAAAAATCATTGCTTGTGTGTTCTGACCTCACCCATTCAGTCGATCCATTCTTCCCTTGTTCTGCAATGATCAGGTTTCTTCTCTTTCTCTCTCTGTCTGCTTTTGTCTCTTTCACTGACTTTTATAAAGTTGTAAGCAGCTCCCTTTACATTGTGCAGGTGAAAATCAGCCATAACATACAGAAGATTGCCATAAATTTCTGGAAGAGTATTATGTTTATCAGAAGGGAGGAAAAACTCAGGAAGCAATCAACAGGAAGCTCTAGGAAGTGCCTCACATGGGTGTGTGCTAGTGGAAGGGCTCATACACAAGTTTTCTGTTTCTGTTTAGTCCCCAGTCTTGACGGAAGACAGGTAATGATTGCACATTAATATGGATCTGTGCACATATTGATCATATAAACTCGGGCAGAGCTGGGCAAAATGAAATATCACAATATTTGTTACCCGGTGATACAGTACATAAATTGATACCAATAATATCACAATTTTTCAATGAAAATGTATGCTTTCAGGAGATATTTACACACAGTAAATGATTAGCAATGTAAGTATGATGATCAAATAGGCATTTGTTCATTACACTATTACAGAATAGCCTCATACGTTGACCATTGGCAGCTATAATAGAGCCTTTTAAAGCTGCTGTAATCAATATCTTGGACCAAATGACTATGTGTAATGCGAAAGCGGCAGGCATCTCAACACTGTACACTACCCGCCCAGCACTAAACAACAGACAGACAAAGTTAGTGAGTAGCTGGTGAACATAGTGGAGTATTTAGCTGCTAAAGAGCCAGATATTCCCCTCAGGAGTTTGTGGAGACTGAATGAGAGAGTGAGAGTGAATATCGGAACATGACTCCAAATAAATGATTATATTGTTCCAAATCTGCTGAATATGTAACTAGTATATTGTTTGCTAACAATAACAACGTTATAATATTTAATAATATTTTGAAAGCCACTCTTATATCACAATATTAATATTACATCAATATATTGCCAATCTTGAATAATATGTAATAGGCAAACAAAATGCTCCATGAGTCTTTTGTGTGGTTTTCCATTATAACTCATTGTTGGCATTCCTGCTCCAGTTAAACAGTAAAACCTAGAGAAGTAATGTCAACAAGTTGTAATATTAACAAGTGCTCTTAAACACATTTACACATGCTTAGCCACAGTTTTGTGTTAAGCTGTAGCCTAAATATTGGTTACTTTTCTGTACTCATCAAAGCTGCTTACACACTCATTAATTCAAGTATTTCTGTGTGTGTGTGTGTGTGTGTGTGTGTGTGTGTGTGTGCGCGCGCGCATTTGTTTTCTTATCTTCCAGACATGAATGACACCCTCAGTGAAAACAACGACACAGTCGGACAGATTGTCCACTACATCATGAAAAATGAAGGTACGTGTCCAACATACTAAACAACAGACACAGACTAAATCAATTTCTTTTGCCACCTTTATAAACATAACTGTCGAACACATTGTACTTGAGGTTACTCTTCTATTTCCGCCTCTTTCATTTAAGGAACAGGTATTTGTATGACTATGCAGAGGCTGTGGATACATTTCAACAACATTTGTCACTTACTCCTATTTAACACTGAGAGTTTGTGAACATGTGACTTTGAGGGGGATCGCCCTTGGTCAAGGCCGGCCTTTAGTAGCCCTCCTTCCATGAAGTCATTACAGCCGGCACTGCAGTTATTGTTTTGACAGGAGCATTATCACAACGCTGTTCAGGAAGCAAGTGTGTGTCAGTTTGTGTGTAGTGGTATAGTGGTGTGTATGTGTATATGGGACACTTCTCAGAATAGTTGGGCTCAGGATTGACAGTCTCCATGGACGTTTAACACCAGGCCACTGCAGAGGAATTTAAAGGAAAAGTTGTGATACATGTGGTTACATCACTATTTCCCATTGAAGTCACAGGAGTGTTTTAGCTGTTTTTTGACTGCCTTATTCCTGTAAATTGAAATAATTCCCCTGAGTTGGAACATAAAGGCAAATTCATAATAAATAACAGCACTCTAATGATTCCAAGTAATTGCCTTTCTTTGTTCAGCTGAGTTTATTTTAAGTGGCAACAGGAGAGATAAGGATCAGTGCTACTACTGAGTCAAATACAATCAACTTGATTAGTATGAATACACATGCCTTTCTAACAGTATAGATTAAAGCAGTGGATTATTAGCAGCGGAGTTCTATTAAAATCAGGCTTAACAACTGTTAATAGTGTGCAGGTAAGTAACTTGGGTTTAAAGGTAGAAAGGGTGCTTTGATAAATTCGTGAAATGGAGGGATTGCTGTTTATCTAGGTTATTAATAGTTTTACTCGGGCGATGTCCAATTGTTTTCAACAAATCCTCCAACAACACAGAAATCATAACAGGGCAGGGAAAGAGGCAGGAGAGGAGACAAGGAGATGAGGGAGACAATTATACTGTAATTTTTACTGTTTACGATACGGGGTGTAGTGCAGCTCTACATCTCATTCATTATTTTAAGAGACATAAGGTCAGAAAATCTTGGCTCAAAGCCCTCAGTTTCTAGCAGTGTCAGCCAAAGTTTCCCCCCACAGTTCACTGAGACTCACTGAATTTAGTTAAAACAAACGATGCATATATCTACAGTAACACATATACCCTGCACCCTGTTGAGAATTTATAAGCAGTATATACAAAGATTTAATAGTTTATAACATATTAACACACTTTGTATATAAACAGATAATGAATGGCAATATAGTAAAACACACAGTTGTAATAATATAAAATATGCCTTCATATGAGAAATTATGATTGTTGACAAATACTGCACATTAATAAACACTTAAAAATGTTCTTATATCTGCTTAAAACTACATTATAATGTGTTATAAACGATTTATTATATTTTTATATACTGCTTATACTGTAGATGATAAATAAGGGGGGGTTAACGTAAAGTGTAACTTATGAATTTAGACTTAGGCCCCTCCAAAACTACAAAAAATGGAAAGGTTTCAGTCGTAGTCATCTGGACACTGTTTTCAGAATCAAGACGTTTCATCCCATCCGGAAGTCATTCTCAATTGTGAAAAATGGTCTGAGAACTCAGAAATAACAGTGATGAGGGAGGTGCAGCAGTTTCAGTTGAAACTAGGCAGGTTAAACAGCAGCTACTCAGGTAGATTCCTTCCTGAGGGCAGGGCTTAAATAACACAGATTAGCTTAAATTTCTGAGTTCTCAGACCATTTTCACAATTGAGAATGACTTCCGGATGGGATGAAACGTCTTGATTCTGAAAACAGTGTCCAGATGAATACGACTGAAACCTTTTCTACGATGGAACACTCCTGGACGAATGAGGGACTACACCGTCTTATTTTATTGTCTTCTTACTTCTTAAATTTATTTGAAAGATTCATCATAGGGATCAATAAAAACATTTTTAAACAGTTTTCAAATACAGGAAATACACAGATACACCTTATCTGTGAGTATTGATCCCTAAAGTGGTCTAAACCATCCTTCTTATCTGTCATATACATATGACACACAAAGTCAACATTGGCCTGTCTTGGTGTCTGGCCATCGTTGGCCTGTGTTGATTTTTCTGTCTACCCTCAAGACACGAACTTTGAGCTGACTCATCACTGCTTTCGTAGTAATGCTGTTCGTAAAGTTGGAGTCCTTAACTGTGACTCACCCTCACAGTGTCAGTCTGGTGACATGTTGTGGTTTGTGCTTTCAACAATACAACCTAGAAAATGTATCAAAGCTTTGTTACTGGCTACTCCTAGTTCCCATTTTTCATGGAAGTAATTATCTTTAGAACACAGGAAGTCTGTGCATTTCACATTTCCACCACCAGCAGCAGCAGTTTGTGTATAAATATACATAAGAAGTAAGTAGTCACCACGAGCAGCAGTAGTCTTTACGGCTGAGCAAAGGCCGCCATCTACCGATAATCTCAAAATAAAGGCATCACAGTGCTGGCACAGTCCTACTTGTTTTGATTGGATGCCCATGTAGCATCATTACACAACAGACTTCAAAATAAAATCCACCTAGAGGATAAATTACATATGTTTGATTAGTATACCCTTTACTTTTCTATTCTCTTGTAATTCACTACAAAGAAAAATATTTCAGAAAGATAAGCAGGAAGATATACATTCGGCGTTTGTAGTTAAAATGCTGTATACTGGGTCTTTTGACCACATTGCATTGTGTCTTAAAGGCTAAATTAGCCCATTACTACTGAGCAACTGATACCAAAACTCATTACATTGAAAATTGTTTAAAGCCATCTCTGTGTCTCAGTACCCCCCCCTTAAGGTATGTGCAAATTCCTTTATCTGTGTACAGTGTGCTCATGTGGAAGTCAGTGAATGCATCGGGCCATGCCTTAGGGAAATCTGTCACTGGGAGCAAATTATGTAAATCTATATCTGAGCTGTTGGCTCTGTGATGATGCTACTTTGTCTGGGAACAGAAGTTGGTGGAGATGTTGTTCATGTGCAGTATAAGAACTTAAAGCGACTTGAAGTGCCAAATTCCTGACCATTCCACAGAAATTAAACTTCTCAGGGTCATATTCTGGTGTTTGTTTGCTTCCAAAAGGTTTCTATGGGTTGGCACATTCTCCCTGAGGTTGTTGTGTACAGTAATTATGTTCTGTGATTGCATGTGATGTGCCATTTAATTGTGTTGAGTTAATCTGCTGTAGCCATCTTTCAATAAGCGCTCTGCTTTTGAAATCACTGGAGCGCTCTCCTTGCTAATTCCCAACACTGTTTTTATCTCTCGCTCTCTCTCTCTCTCTCTCACTCTCTCTCCCTCCTCAGCAAACTCAGATGCCCTGAAAGCCATGATTCATGAAAACAGCATTGATTCTGATGGGTAAGTGTCTCACATTGTAGTAACTACTTCAACCACCAGATGGCACCATAAGCCTCCTTTAAAACCTGTTGGTGTCACTACTGACTGAAATGAGAGTAGCCAGAGCAGGAAATGAACACACAAGGCAATCAGGCCACATTTTTCTTCTGATACTTTTCCAGATTGGCAAGGTTTGATTGAGGGCGAGCAGCTGGAGACTATTCCTGAAATGCCACTGTGTCCCATATCACTGTGTTGTGGGATTATTAAATTATTAAACCATATTGAGCGCAGTTGTTGGCATGTTTCCTTATTGGATTCTTAGCCAGAAGACAGTGAGTGTGACTATGACTCTAAATAAAACTGAAGTATTTGCCAAATAAACTGTAGGTATCTTTATACTAGAGGCTTTAGAAATACAGCCTGCATTACTGCTGAAACAATTTGTTGATTTTATCACGCAAAAATCTCAAATGTATGCCGGTTCCAGCTTCTCAAATATTAGGATTTAATGCTCTTCCCTGTTTTATATCACTATAAATTAATAATCTTTGGGTTTTGCACGTTTGGTCAGACAAAACAAGCAATTTTACAGACCAAAAGATTAATGTATTAATTGAAAACATAATCAGCAGATTCATCATTAATGAAAATAATTGAGCAATAACAATAGTGTAATTAGCTAGCTGAGTTGTCTTTTAAAAAAATAATTTTTTTAATTGATTTTATACATTTAACACATTGTACATACATAACTGAACCCTCCCCTGAATTGAACATATGCCAGTATATAACAACAACAACAACAACAACAACAACAACAACAACAACAACAACAATATCACTTGAAAATCAATAAATAGCTAAAAATCAAGTTTAAAAGGACAAAGATTTACAATGAAAAGAAAAATAACTTAAATAAATACTTTCAATTGTTAGTTGCAGCCCTAGCCTGCATGTGATGGCCAGGATTCTAGCTTAAAATGTATAGGCCTCGAAATTGATTTCAGTAGGTCATTCACATCTCAAATCAAAGGCTGCCTGCTTGCCACTTTGAAACGACCCTGCATCATAAGAACAGGAGCTGGTGGTACAAGCTGAGATTAGATGTCTTCGCTTGTTTTGCCGCTGAGATAAGGAGAGAGGGAGTTAGGCAGATAGACAGATTAGAGGATGAGATGCCTGCGACAGAAGAGGAGCGGGAGTAAATCGAGTTAGCGGAGTATGTTTTCCCTTCTCTCTCCTCCTATCATCTTTCTTGTCCCGCTAGATGTAGTTCTGGGAGGAAAGGAGAGAGATAAAGAGAGGAGAGATGTTCTTCTTTGTTAGGAAGAAACTGTGTGGATAAATGGTAGGAGCGTTTTGGTTACCTCTGCCAAGTATTAGATATTGAGGTATTGTGCTCAGTCACATTGGATGTCCTGGAAAAGTCATCAGAAAACTGCAATCACACACATTTCCCCATCTTGCTTCTCCAGTTCTCTCTGCAAATCTCTTTTCCCACATACTTCCACCCCTTGTTTTCTCTCCCTTTTCCCTTCACTTTTTTGTTGAAACTGCTCTCTGTAGTACGCCCTCTTTCTCTTGCTGTTACTCTTTATATCTTTCTCTCTCTCTCTTTCCCAGCCAGGTTGGGCAGTCTGCCAGTGGATCACTTAGAGATGGTGGAATACGGGGGAGGGGGTATCGGCGGGGGTAATTTATGGGACACTTAAGGGGAGGAGGGAGACAGATAGACAGGCAGAAAGAGAGGGAGGGAGGAAAAAAGAGAGAGGGATGGAGAGAGAGACTACAAGAAGGAGAGTGACTGTAGTGTGGCCAGGGCTTGCTGTCTGCCTTTCCAGATTTGGTGCTTAACTTCCCCTCGCCTCAGTGCTGCTGTCCCCATCAGTACTCCAGCTGCCACCTCTCCACCATCCCTCGGTCCCCTTTCGTCTTTCCACAAGATGCTCTGCTCACATCAGCTGATCTTCCCTTTGCCTTGTCTTTTTTTCCCCTCCTGTTGGTCCAACTCTTTTTTTCATACCTCTGCTCATCAGGAATCCTCACGCTGTACATGAGCATAATACATATTTTTTGTGCATTTGTTTAAAAAAAAAAAGGCATCTCACATGCATATACTCACACATTGTTTACACCAGTGGTTCCCAAGCGATGTCTGCTAGTGTACCAGTTGTTACCAGTTCATCTAAAAACAGAGTTTTGTTTTGTTTTGTTTGAATCATTTTTTAAAAGGGCCTGGAACGCTTAAAATTATCCAGTAATTCACAAGAAAACAAAGATAATTTTTTTGTAAATAGCTAATAAAAAGCTCATCTCTTTGGTTCTGAGATTGATAAAAAGCTAAATCGTCGTCAGACGATAGCCGGTGGGTTCCAAGATTGCATTTTGGCCAATGCATTCCGCCACTTTGGCTCTTCAAACTGGTTGTTTACCTGTATGCAACCAAAGCCTTCGCAAACGTGATTGGTCAATACTACTCGGACTGCAAACGGAAACCAGAACACTTCCGATATCAAAATCATGTCCCTTGCCTACAGATTCTGCATTCATATGCAGATATCTATTTATAGAGATTAGGTGTCTGCATACATGGATGGACCGCATGGACCCAAATTTATGTCAGGCGGATCATCGTGGCCTCGCAGATGTGGAAGTATAAAGTGGGCTGTAGTGCTACGACATACAGTGATATTTTAGACAATCGTGTGCTTTCACCTTTATGGCAACAGTTTGGGGGAAGCCATTTCCTGTTTCAACATGACAGTACCCCGTGGACAAAGTTAGGTTTATAAAGAAAGAGCCAGATAGCAAAACACTGCGCTGAGGTTTGCGAGATTATGAGAAGGGATGTTATAGCAGCACATTAATGCCCACTGTTTTAGAATGAGATGATGAACAATCACATGTGGGTGTAATGTTCAGGTGTCCACATATTTATGGACATATATTGTATCTTAGCATCCCTCTTTTCCCTGTCCCATCTCTTACAGTAAGTGTCCATATCCGTGGTGCTTCCTCAACACTGATGAGACGGATCAAAGAGACTCATAAACTCATTATGCTGTCTGTCCCTTGGCATACATGCATAGGCAGACATACTATATATTATGTTTATGTCAGTGAGTAGAAACACTGTTTATTCCCCTATTTTGTGTGTAAACAATGTGAAGAGCTGCTCTCCAGGGTCCTAAAACACAGTTCCTCTCCAAAAAAGATGTGAGAGCGCAAACAGACAATTAGTCCCTTTAAACATACTTCTAAGATAAATACTGAATGACAGTGGAGAGACACAGTATGTGTTGTGATACCCTTCATATCAGTTTGACTTCTTTATACAGGTTTGTTGTCTCATGTAATTCACTACTTACCACCTCACCCTCACCTGCAGCCTGCTCGTACAGAAAATTGCCTCCATTATTACTTTAAACATTCAGAGTGATCCTTCTTGTCAGTATTTTTTTTTCTTTTCCTGTTGTAGTATGAAACATTTATGTGTCATTTCTGTAGTAGTGGGCTGTGATAAAGGAAGTGCTGCAGAATTAAGTGAGCTTGAATTCTCTCTATGAAATGAAAATGTTTTGGACTGAATGTAGGTCAGTTGTTAGTTTGTGAAAGGTCTCACTTCTCAGTTCTGTATTTTTGACAGCAGATCTGAAGAAATCACTACTTTTATTGTATTTAATATTTTGATGTTGGTGCTGACCTATAACAGATTTCTTGGTTCATTTTTCTCTTTGTTGCATAATTATTGTTAAGTGGCTGATTTACATTATTTTTGCTAGTAATAATAGGCCACAGTCATTCAGCAGCTATCTTGATTACACACTCATCATAATTGTGTAATTGTACTGTATAATACATTAATAATAATAATTGTGTCATTACTGAAGCAAGAGGGTTTAAAATCTAAAATAAAACAAACCCTCCATCTTGATTACTAATTTCTGGTTTCTCTGTCTTTTAGTCCTCCGCTCACCCCCACCTCTCCCAGCACCCCAACCCCTCCAATGACTCCGATATCACCGAGTGCACCCCTAGGAGCAGCCAAGCACACCTGCAACCACCTGCACACCATCAGTGGCCTGGGCGGCAACAAGAACATCTGTAACCGCTGCAGCCAGAAGAAATGGCCGCTGATAAGGAGGCCGTCAGCCCGTAAGGCAGAGCATCACCGCAGCCACCTCGGAGAGGTCACGGTCCTGGCTGTGGGCAGGTGGGCAGGTGTGTGTGAATGTGTGTCTGAGGCAAGGAGGCAGCAACGAAAAGGAGTTTATTGCTGCTTTACGAAATTTCTTAGAATCATACAACACAAGATGCTTTTAAAGGTAAATTAAAAGTTTGTCCCAGAGGCATATTAGAAATTAGTGCACACACACCATAATCAAACATTAACTCCAAATATTCGGCACACACAGGCTAAGATTGTCATGCATTTGACACCAGACTAGTGACCTGGTGGGCGGTCAGGGTCAAGCCTGGGAAAATAGATGCTGCGGGGTTCAGACTGTGTTGTGGAGCCACAACAGGAGAGGCTCTCTCAAAACTGAGACAGTGACAGCTACAGAGACATTTGTGATATTTAACAGCTTTCTACCAGCTGTTTTTCAGGATAGTGTGTGGAGGATCTTGTTGCATACAGAATGTCATCCTACCTATGTTTTTTATTTTTTTTATAAAACTATTTGTCACTGCAAGGGAAACTGTATGTGGCAGCTCACAATAAATAAACAGTAAATAGGAGAAAAACATTGTTAATCACAAAGCAAAAAAAAAAATTAAATGTTAAAAATCTATATGTGGAAAAAAACAAAAGCGTTGAGTACAAGTGGCCGAGAGCGTGTGGGATTTTTTTTTTTTTTTTTTTTTGGCCCTTTCACAGTACTTTTTTTTACTTTAAAATAAAAGGTTTTTGATGGATGTGAGTTTCTTTTTTTGTTCAGAAACATGTCAGAATCCTCCTGTTCTCACAAGATTTTGGGGGTCACCTGGTGTCGTATTTGGAATCGGTTACTTGTATTCCAGTGTGTTGTTCTCTGGAACAACACAGCCGTTCAATGTGTGCCTCCTTCTGTCAAGACTTCACGTGGCTGCTTCACAATAACAGCCACCCCGTGTTTCACAAGTTGAACTCTTAATGTGAAGCTGTTCTGTTAGCATCAGCGGTAACTTAATACAGCTCTGACACGGTGTAATGAGAGTGAACAGTAAACAGTGAGATAAAATGTTGCCCTCATGCTTGTGAAAGCAATCAGTATCCAGCACGGGAATGGTGGACTCCACCACCACCAATGAAATCTACTATACGGAGGTATAATTACTGAATGTAAATACATTGAATGGCTATTGCTGAAAAATGCTGACCACAAATGGTATTGAAAATGGGGTCTGATGTTATGAAAATCTAAGCATTATAACTTTAAGAAAGAATTCTTGTTTGTGATGTAACAGGCAGTGACTCTGGACACTCCTGTGCACAAGATTTGTGGGAATTTTCTTTGTACAAAAGATGGACCTGGACCCTTTTCTGTTGCTTTCAGGGTTTGAAAGGGGTTCAAGATGAAAACACCACATTGGGAATTAAACCCTGGCAGTATGCCACCATTATTAAACTGTGTCCAAGATGTTTAAAGTAAAGAGAACATTTCTCAGTCCACTAGTGAACCCAGGAAAGTGTACAGCCTCGTCCCCGTCACGCAGCGAGCGCTCTCCTCATCCTTAATGTCCTGCTGCGAGCTGATTTGGATGCAGAGAGGTTGCTTTTCATTTGCTCACCCAGATGAATGGCCGTGTACGCAAAGGGTCAGCATAACCTGGATACGAATATTCATTTGCTGATTTAATTAAAGCTTTGGAGTGTGTGAGTGTGCATGGGTGCCTTTGAGTGGGTGGGTGGATGAGAGAGGTGTAAAGTTTGGGTGAGAGAAAGTCATAGTGAGGCAGAAGCAGATGCCAGCTGAGGCACAAATGACAATAACTGATACCTACTGAGATCATTAATGGACCATTTTCTGTGGTTTATTTATATTGCTTATGATATACTATTATACTATTTACAAACTGAAAAATGATTTTCAGATCAATTCTATTTTATTTTGACCTAGAAAAACAATTCACACTGGGAGCCTTTTTTTTTTTTTTTTTTTTTTTTTTTTTTTTTTTTTTTTTTTACTTTCTTGAAAGAGTTCAGTAACAGTAACCACTGTACTGTGTGTATTTGTCATTTCGGCCAGCGGTCCCCACACAGGAGTTTGTTTTAATGAGCCAGCTCTGCAGTGTGCAAGACCTCATTTTTCATTTGGCTGCAAAAGCATCCAGCATTGTGTTTTGTGGTTTTTTTTTGTTGTTGTTGTTTGTTTGTTTTTTTAACCAATTTTTTTGTCACCTCTCAGGTTCCGGGTGACGAAGTGTGAAAAACCAGCCAGGGAGAGGCGGACCCTGCTAATAACAGACTCCAATGGGAGCGTTCCTGCATCTCCTACAGAGGCGGAGCCCAAGAGCCGGACGACATCCGTGTCCCAGCAGGTCTGTATCCTGGAAACTTATTCATCCGTGTCCCTCTTTCTCTTTGTCTCCCACCAGGCTCGTCCCCGCGGATACCCTGTGTATAAATAGTGTTGCTTATGTATTCACAATTATTTATGTGTGTACTTGCTTGTTTGTGCATGTTCATGGAAAACAAATTGTTAAATATCACAAAAACTAGAGAACTTTATGGCTTTGATGATTAATAGCACACAACATTTAGCACTGTTTTGATATATATTGTAACTGTGTTAGGGCTGCAACTAATGGCTTATTTTCTTGATTAAGCTTTTAGTTGTTTGGTCTATAAAATGTCAGTGAAACATGCCTGATACAATATTCTAAAGCCCAAGGTCTTTTAAATGTCTCAGTTTGTCCGACCAACCCTCCAGAAACTGACATCACTATCACCTAACAAAGAAAAGCAGCAAATTTTCCAGATACATTTTAGTAGCTGGAAGTAGGGAATGTTTTTTTTTTTTTCCTTAAATGATTAATCGATTATCAAAACAGTAACACTTTTCTGTCGATCAACAAATCGATCAATTGTTTGCTCTAAGCTGTGTAATGTAAAAACTGCAGGGAGATGTCACTAAAATGTCATATACAGTGGAGACAGTGATATAGTACATTTACACACTTGTTTAGAAGAAGTCAAGTTTGTTTGTTTCCTAATATCAAATACAAAAGAATACACTACAAACTCCCCAACGAATGTATAACATTTAGAAACCCTGCAAGTCATGGATCTAGAATAACAATTATAAAACTATTGAAAATAGTTTCTGTCTTTCTTTTTAAAGAGATATGAACACCCAACAAAAAACAGCTGCATATACGGACATTGTCTACCTGTAGCTCAACAATTAGCTAAATAAGTGTTTAAAATTCATGATAAAGAGCTACTGAAAAATCCAGCTGCAGCAGTAATCAGCCTGGAGCTTAATCTGTTGGTAAATTCTGCATCTGTACACAACACCAGTAATCCTGCAGCAGGAACTGTGTGTTACATGTGTTAAGACATGATGGCGTCTGTCATGATGCTGCATTTTCATAAACCTTCTAAACAACATAAGCTGAAAAAAGGATGTTGGTGTATGAATGTTTCCTCTTATACTTAAGAAATGAATCTATTACAGTTTGTTTTCTTCACATCCTAAAAAATCCAGAGTCTGTTTAGATTCACCAACCTTGACTGAATCAATGTCATGACCCAATTTGTTTTAGGGTAGAGAAACATTACACTCATGTTTCATAGATGATACAAAAGCAAAGAATCCATTTCCAGCTTTAGAATACATTTAACATCCGTGTTTGTTTCATCTTTTACCGTTAGCTCACATATTGACTTTTAGCTTGCTCATATTGACTGTGCCTTCCGCCCAAGAAAATAAACAAACCCTGTAGCGTGAAGGAGTGATGGCTGAACACTTGAGTGTGTCGATTAATGATTATTTTTTTCTTTATTAAATTCAGGCACATACGGACAACTTGGGCAAAGAGAAACGATAGAAATCCAGGTAACGTGTCACGTTTTCATCAGCTACGTGTGTATTTTATATTTCTGTCTTAACAACATGTATTCCCCCGTTCCACAGATTTCCCAAGAGAGGAGAAAAACAACATCTGGACACCTTTTTTTTAAAACCCAAACAAGAACATTAAACCATCAGCAGTGGAGGAGCGAAGCAAGAGACTCGACCTGGGAGTCGTCCCTCCACATTCCTGCTCCACAGGGAGACCAAAGTGCTGCTGATGAAGAGGATGACGGTGGAGAGAGTGACATTTAGAGTCACACTAGCCAGTTATTTTACAAGCAGAAGAGGTGTAAGGTGTGCCTATTTGTGATACACGCCATTTCCTCCTAAACTAGATTTACAGTAGTGCCTTGCTCAAGGGCGTTTAAGAAGGGCAGCTGCTCAATGTCAAGGAAGCCTGACCCATGGACGTGGTCCATGATGTATGTACATGTGTTTTTGTATGTGGAGGTATAGAAGAGTTTTTGCACGTCATCAGCCAGTTAATTTGATAAAACTACACCCCAGAAACAGGTACAGCCAGTGTGAGATTAAATTGTGGGTTGTCGTTCCCACACAGGAAGCAGGAACGACCTGACGTAGAGGTCACGGAGCCAGGAAATAGGCCGGAGCGTTAGCAGATGTGATAAGAGTAAAACAACAGCAATCGTGTCCTGTACCGGCGTGAACATGATGTCAGGATGATAAAGCATCGCAATAAATTAGCTCGAATATTCAGACAGGGACTGCTCACTCAGTGTTTGCTCTTAAAGTGACAGTGTTATTTTGACATTAACAGCAAACCTTAAACCTGCATCCTGAGACAGGTCAGTCCACTCCAACCCTTCAAGGTCACTATGACCTGCCAGATTTTCCATTTGTAATATCCAATGTGTCAGATAGGCATTACTAAATCTTGAAACCTGCATTAATTGTTTTTCTTGGTCATTTTGTGTGGCTATAAACACAACATTGATGTATTATCAGCTTATAAAGTTGTTTTGTGGAACGTGATAGCAAACAGTTGCCTTACATTCATTAGCAGTCATGTGGAGTTGTGTTTCTGTCCACCTGATGAAGTCCAATATTTACTCGTCTTTTAGCTGTTTTGGTCTCCACCAAGCCCAAGCCAGGTTGTCCTGGAGACTACAAATTTAAAACTGAAAGCCTTTATTACAAATAGCCCTTTAAAGACCCTTGTGAGCTAAATCATCCAAATATGTCATTTTCTCCAGATCTTCGTGATCAAAACGTATATAATTATAGACATGTTTTGTTTCAACATTGTTGATTTGTGAATATCATTTCATTGTGCGTCATTTAAAAAAACAAACAAACCCTTTGTTATTCATATTTTGGGACAGTTTACTGTGTTTTTATTGTTGTGTAATGAAATAAATAAAGCAAATAAAGATGACTAATACATATCAAACCATAAACAATTCACTTTATTGTTGTCAATTAATACACTGTATCCCAGTTGAGACATGAGTACATTACAGTAATAAAAGCCAGTGTCCACTGACCTGAGGTCTAACTTCTCCCTCTCCTCCCTCATCTGAGTGAACCATCTGTCTTCATATTCTATTCTCTCATTTCCTTCTTTCCTCTCTGCATCCTCCTCGCTCCTTCTCTCCCCTTTTCGTACTATAATGAAAAGATGATTTGTCTTATTCATCTCAAGTAGGTAGTCCGCCGACCTCGGGGCTCTCTATCATATTATTTCCAGATAATGGAGATGAGATGGTGATGGAGAAGTGTTTTTGAGCCAATGCGCAAGACCTAGGATTAAACATCCATGACTCTTTTTGTCTCCTCTTGACCTTCTGAGTCTTATCAGGTATACTCATGCAACCATGCACGGTTTTGATAAAGGATGCACAAGTTACTGACCTTAAAGAGACCAGCAGAAAAGATAAAAATATGATAATTTACGTTATTACTTCCCTAAATTATTAACATGATGCCTAACCGCTCTGAACAACAGCGAGGGCGTGATTAAACAAGGCTCCTGAGTGACACATGGCTGCCGCTGGTGTCACTTGACAGTGCTGGAGGGAGGATTGACTTTCAAAGTGTTGACAGGGAACATTCACATGCAGTGGAAAAGAAACCCTGATAGCACACAAGGTGACATCACCCCACCCATGGCTGTAGACTCAAAGCAAACCTGCCTATTATAAACACACACATGCATACAAGGATGGCTTCAGGGTGTTAAACCTGTCTGAAAAGATGCAGTTGACAGTGCAGGACATGAGTACGTAGCACAAGGATGGTGCAAATATTGACTCCAGTTGCACGTATGTGTGTTTACTTTAGCTCTTACTGGGACAAAAAAATACAGGGGGTGTCGCCAGTTTTGTGAAAGGTTTGTCACACTACATTAAACCGACTAAAAATTCCTCGAGGAAATTAGGTATGCACATAAAAAACGGTATAGATAATAATAAAGCTCTGTGCTGTCTCCTTTGCATGGCTTCATAAGCAGTAAATTTATCTCAGGCACTGAATTATTCAGGCCTCCAGGCGACGAGTTCCCATGCCGATGCCAGGCTAAGTGCCCTACATCTTATCTTTGTCTCTGGCTATTGGCCAAGTGGACGGAGCTCTGGCTCGGGGGGGAGAAAAAACATTTTTTAGGGAAACATTTGGGACCAGCGGGAGGAAATCTAGTCAATGTTTAACACTTATGAATTACATCAGGGCCATAAAGGCAGTGACCTTCTGAAATGGCTCACTGCCCACCTTTCTTTAACTCAAATAGTGTGATTCCAGTGGACAGTGAGAAGGCAGCCATGACTGGAAAATGGCTTACACAGTATCTTAACCAGAGTTAAAGCAGCACTATGTAACTTCTGAAAGTAGAAATGGGACAATCATCCTTTCACAAATGAAAAGCTGAACTCATAAGCAATAAAACTCACCCTCGCTCAATTCAATACACTTTATGGTTTAGCTGCTCCAGCCTCACTTGGTCTGGTATGACCAGCAGCTTAAAGTATGGTGCCTATTTTTTAGCTAACGTTTGAAATTTCTGTCTAACTAACATTATTGAGTTAGTTTGCTGACTTTATGAATCTTCTCTACTTGTGCTACTGTTAAGCTGTGCTAGTTTAGCATTCACCACTAGACAGTAAAAGTTGCGCTTCAAGAAAAGAACCGATTTCAGTTTCCAGGTGAGGAATTTAATATTTAACCAGAGTGAAACATTAGAAAACTTCCAGGGATGTTGGGTGATTTCCAAAAAAAGGAGGACTATTTGGAGTCTCTTTTCCAGACATTTAAAGGTGACAGATACCATTTAATGTCGACACTGATTAATGGGGTTTCAGGACAGTAAGAGGTCAAAACAACAAACATTAAAAGGCTAGCAGGTTGCTGACCCTGAAATCCAGCCTGTGTTGTGTTAACAGGGAAGAAACCAGTAAATGAATTCAGAGAAAATCCCAGTTTATTCTGTTACTATAGTTCCCAGAAGTCTTTGTGCCACTTATTGTATGTTTCTAGCTTCAGATTTGTGTTTATATACAGATTTATATGTATATAAATTTAAGTTAACAACCCGGAATCTGTAGAATAATCTGGTTTTAAGTGGATATTTCCCCTTTAAATACAGTCCTACCTGTTCCTCTGAGACAAGGAAGTGTGCGTGTGGCACAATTAAGAGTGACATCATTAACTACAACAAAGCCTTGAGAAAAACAAACATGTTAACTGAGTGCACACACCTCAGGGACTCTACAGCCAGCTGCCTAATGGACCTAATAAAAACAATAAGAAGGAATCTGACACACAAGTGCTTTTTGTTTGTCCGCATACACTCCATCCACGTTCAAAGCAGAGCAGGTTATGGCACAAATTACCTTGTTGCAAAACTTTTGTATTGTCATCTTGAGGCGGAGTGAAGTGAATTGATTACTGTGAGTCACTGGGATGACAGCAATAGTAAAGAGTAACAGTAAAAGACACTGAGAGGTAACTTATATGATGCAAAACAAGATAGTTAACAGAAAGGTAAACTGCATTTCCTGCTTTTATACAGGGATGTCAGCCTCTCACGCACACATTTTCAGCATATCTCTGTCTGATGAAACCTTGATGTCTTTTTTTGTGATTTTCAAAGATTAAAGGATAAGTCAAGTAATGTTATGTATTTTTACTGACAAAAAATCCTATGAAAAGACCAAAGCCAACAACGAATTTATCCTGCTAACACATAGTACACATGTAGTTGTAAATTACAGTTGTAAATGTAGTTTACAACTGAAGATGTCAAGATCCAGATACATAGTTCATTTTTAAAAAAGGCTCAGTAATTTCCTGTAACAGCTCGGCGCTGTAGGTTTTAGCAAACATTACTCAAAGAGGAGTCAATAATCCTTTTGTTGAGGACTATTTTCAGCTGCGAATCAGTACACATTTGGTGCACTGGTGCATATTTAAGGCAGCAAGACTGTATGTGGGATTGACTCAAAATAAACTACAATGGACGTGTTCATCGTAATGAAGTAACATGACACCCAACAGTGAGGCTCATTTATGTGTTTTTAGTAGTTTTTGGACACTTTTGGACACTCACAACACAATGCTAAGTAAGAAGACCAAAAACATCCAATCTTATAATTTATAATTAAGTGAGCCTCAGGACACTTTAATCCAATCCAGGTATTTAACCAAGCCAAGGTGCCGGTCTTTAGATGTTCATCGGGGCAAGTATTTGAAGAAAGGGAATGATAACGACATCAAATAGAGCACTCCTGTGCTTGTTTATGCAAATATACATGGGAAACGTAGTTCACAATTGTTGTTTCCAAGGTTCAAATACATAAGAAGCTCCACAGATATATCACAAAAACTGAGAATGACTGGAATGACTTCTGATATGTATTTCTGTTATTTTGATTTCTTGACTGCTTTCTGTGTTGTATTTTTAGATTTATGCCTTGAGGAACTGCAATTGTGAACTACATTTCCCATATGTACTTGCATGATAAAGCACTTGTAGACTCAATGCCCTTCAGACAAAGCCAAAAATGCATTGTCATGTAGCCCAAACAAGGCTGGCTTTCTTAGCTTCTTATAATTGTGGAGATACAAGATTTTTACCTGACAAGAGCTCATGAACATATACTATGAACAAACCATATGCAAAACCTGTATTTTAAGCTGATGTTTTCCTACAAGGGAATTTTACTTTGAAGAAGTTGCAGACCAGTATGGACTTGGATCTTATGGTGACCTAAGAAATAGCTTCTCATTTCCGGCTTTCATACAGGGATATCATGTCATTTTGTCATGATTTTAATGCTTTCAAATAAGTTGAAGGATCATATTTTCCTCCATCGGTTGATACCATTTTTCAAACCCTTACAGTGGCATAAAACTCACTTGAAAGCCCATTATAAGCCAAAAATGCATTGCAAGTTCACATTTTGGAGATAGAGGATTTTCACCTGACAACAGTGATGTATCATGTACATATTCCCATGAACAAACAATATGCAAAACTGGTATTTTAAGCTTATGTTTTGCTTAAGATAGAGACTCTTATTTTGAAGAAGTTGCAAACCAACATGGAACTTTGATTTTAGTGTGACCTAAGTGTAGTTTTTTGTTTATCACATATGTTGAGGTTAATGCTTATCCCAACCTTATTTTCAAACTTCATACCTTTTCTATTTCTTTCTATCTATCTGTACATAATCTACCATTCTGAGTATCCTTAAACTGATTGAAAGGATCAAAGTAATCTGGTGACGCACAAGCTGAGCTCAGCTCTGTTGTTTTGCCGCGAAACGGTGCATTGATGAAAAGATGAGTCACTGGTTTGATTAAGCAGGAACTCCACAGCAGATCCTGTTGTCATCACGCTCAATGGATATATGGAAATGTTCTTTTCTCATTTTGCGAGACAATCACACTCTCTCTCTCTCTCTCTCTCTCTCTCTCTCTCTCTCTCACACACACACACACACACACACACTCTTGTGTGTGACTTATTAGTTAACACTGACATTCAGAACTTCATGAAGAAACTAGAATTATATATATATATATATATATATATATATATATATATATATATATATATATATGCAGTGAATACTTGGAAGGAGTTGAATAAAAGGTATAAAGTGTATTCTTTGGCTAAAAGGAAGTTAAGGATCATAGATGTATTGGCTAAACAGGTACACATGTAATTTATTACTATGATGGAGTACAGCTACACAAAATGTGGTGCTTTTGTTTTCTCCTGGCATTTTTAGATGCGAAGCCTCTCTATGAGCTGTAGGTGAAACTCACTCACAGGATCACGATTAGCTAGGCACGCTCCAATACGTTGTTTGCAGTCACATGACTCTGATGATGCTTGAAATTCAGAAAGAGGCAGGAAGTGAAAGGCAGAATGGACAAGATGGAGGAAAGCCCGTACTGTGCTAGTTATTGTTTACTCATTGTGTCGTCCCAGTCAACATGTGTGTGAAATCTGGAATCGCCCAATTCATTCTTACATTATGGCTAAAAACCTATTTTGAGATCAAAATGACCTTTGACCTTTGATACAAAAGTGTCACCTATTCACTATCCGACCAACTGTGAAATATGGTCACAATCTTCTTCTTCTGTTCCTGAGTCATGGTGTTGAATAATGGCCAAAAAAGTGTTTTTCCAGGACATTATGATGTCACAGTGAATTTGACCTTTGACCTTTTGGGGGAAAAAATGTCATCACTTCATCGTTGTATCCCATTAAACATCTGTGTGAAATTTTGTCATAATTACCACATCAATTCTTGTGTTATGACCAAAAACGTGTTTTTTGTGAGGCCACAGTGACCTTGACCTTTGACCTTTGACCACCAAATTCTAATCGCTTCATGAACATGGGAGAAGTTAGTCGTCAAGGCTTTCTGTCAGAAAGGGTTTAGGAAGTCAGATGACATAGTATAAAGTCTGCAAAGGGAGCAGGTCGGGGTGGATGGATGGGTCAAACACAGGACTTTCACCCAGGAGACTGTTTGTGTCCCGTGTGAAACCAAAAGTCAACATTGCCTTATTATTATAACCCAAACCATGATCTTTTCCTAAACCCAACATAGTACTTCTGGTGCCTAAACGCTCGCAGTTTGGCTAGGTTTAGGCATCAAAACAACTTGGTTAGGCTTTCTGGCAGAAAGCCTTCATCGCAAACTTCTCCCACGTGCTCAGTGTACTCTTGTGTCTAAGTGGATGTTTGTGCCACATTTGAAGAAATTCATTCCAGGGGTTCCTGCGATATCGCGTTCACGAGAATGGGACAGACAGACGGAAGGACAAACCAAAAACATAATGCATGCAACGGCTGTTGCCGGCACGGAGGCATAAAAAGCGAATTCTGAAAACTGTCATTTGAGCAGTTTTAGGAGCAGAAACCAGTGTTATAGATTGTATGATTTGATTCCTAAAATAATCAGATTTGTTCACTTAAGAGTTAAGTGGTAAGACTGTAGGCCCTATTGTAGATACAATTACTTGTTAAATCAGACATGTTTTTAATGTGGTTTTGCTGTTTTTGAAGAAGTCAGTGCAGAAGAACAAGCTTGTTTGTTCTCCAGCTTGTGATTTTCCCTGCTGACTAAACAGCCATCCACTGTATCCACAAGTTATCTTGTCCATCGTGGGGGAGAAATAAAAATAAAAACACAACAGGCCCCTTGAGAGACACACACCTTCTTGTTCACTCACTCCGAGTCATTTTGGATCACAGCTTCAGCTAAACTGTGAATGTATTCACGCACACAGGCCTCAGCGTGGCCTGGAGGCTAGTAGTCTATTCCATTGTGTGACATCATGCTGTATGTGACATGAAATCATGTCCAGCTTCATGTAGCATCGCTGTGACGTTTGAAACTAAACACTGCACTACATGTGAGGGGATTTAGTGAAAATATAAGAAAAAATATTTTGCAGGTAAAAACAAGCAATTTGCGAGAGCTACTTGATCAAAGACTGTTCAAAACAAATGCAGTTCTTTATAAATCAATAAATGAAAAACACCTAGAGCTCTTGTGAAAAACAAGCGACGCTGCCATGCCTGAACAAAGTCTGAACCAAGTTTCAGGCTTTAAAAAGAGCACACTATAATTGAGAGAGCCATGGCAAGCAATTATAGCGACAAGCAAATGGCAAGAGGGATGAAGATAGAAGGGGGTGGGTGAGATGAATAGATAAATGTCCAAAGAAAGGGCTATTTTCGGCATCATCAGGGCTCTGCTCCACCTCCTGTGCTGACAGAGACACGGAGACAGACACTAACAGCCTCTCCTGCCGCGAGGAGCCAAAGTCAATCAGCCGATCAGGATTTTCTTCAGTCACAGCTGTTGTAGAAGTTTCCAAGGTGCTCTGTGTGTGTCTTCCTGGCTCAAGCAAAAAGCCCTCAGGTGTTCATTAGCCGAGGCCCCGGGGCCCTGGACGCCGCCTGCTGAGGCTCTAACTGCTGCGATGGCGAGGTTTAAACACCAAGTCCCACAGTGATCGCACTCTTCAGAGAGAGAGGGAGGAAGCGCTCGTAAACAAGCATTTGATGTCCTGCAGAATCACAGAATCTCTAAGGAGGTCCATTTGCTTTTTGACATTTTAAAGATTTACTACAGTATATATTGAACACAGTCTCAAAATACAAAATAACTGTATATTATAATGTAATATTATTGTATTGTATTCTGTCAATGAAGTTATTGTGCCGTTAGTGATTAAGCTAAGCTACAGCTCTGACATGTTTGCTAACTGACATAGAGCTTTATTTCGTTATTTTCAGTAGAGAAAAATAGAGAGGGAGCTCAGGGAGCTCTTGTGACTGACTAGCCGTAGCCCGGCCAGCTAGCAAGTTAGCTTGTCAGCTTCAGCATTTCACCAACTAGCCCTGCGAGTATTGTCACTAAATATTTTTCTGTCTCAACATTGTGAACAGAACTCGTGTAGTGTGTGTCCTAATTCAGGACTATCGTTAACAGCTAACGATAAATAAGTTAGCAATATTTTTTCTGTATGCCCCTAAAATCTATTCTGAACACCACTTCAGAATAAATAATTAAAGAAAAGTACACACAGCACACAAGTACCTCACCTTCCATTTTTTAAAGTACATACCTTTATTTTACAATACAAATAAAATCAGTAGAAATGATTTGGCAGGCAAACGATGACTGAAACGGGGGAGTCGCAGTGAAACAAGTTCAGAACTTCATTGAGCAAAACAGCTTATTAAGCATTAACACACTCTTTAAAAAGCCATATCTGTAATTTCCTCTGCACCGTCTAGCCTCAATTAGTTCCTTATTAGGCACATAAACGAGATGCGGATTAAACTAATGTCACAGGCCAGACTAGAAATACGAAGCTTGACCTATAAAATAAAAGAGCTAGTAGGGTGAATTGACCTTAGCTGGTCTTGTTTAATTCAGCTAAGGTTGAAAAACTGCGGAAACTAAGGCTATCAGTGAAATGTACAGTGAAATGTGGCTATATTCTTTTTTATCCTTTGGTAACCTGCTCAAGATTTCAAATGTGCACAGATCTTCTGATATGCCACCACATAAATGGTACAGTAATATTGTGCATTAAATTACATTATTAATTGACAAAAAAGTGAGAATTGTCATTGTACATGTGTCTGATGATGTAAGAACAGTGTAAATAAATGTTTCTAATAGTAGATACAATATTCATTCTGTTTTTATTCTGATGAAATCAATGATGTCACAATAAGCTTTAAGTGAGGACCTCTTCCTTATCCTCCCTCTCGCTCTTCTGCTCCAGACTTCGTCAACGTCCAATTTCTTTGATGCGAGTGAAGATATTATAAATAACAAGAGAAGACAAAATAGAGACAAAAACATGGGTAGCATTTAAAAAAAGTATGCGATGACCTTTTGTTTTTCGCCCTCTCAAACGAAGGCGAGATTCCTGAAGAGACAGTGAGCTATGGCAAGGACTGTGTGTTCACAAAGGACATATTGACTTTATACTAGCAATTAGCACAGCTTTGATCCAAATTGAGGCAAAAATGTGATAAAAGCAACGTTGGATTTTACGAACACCTGTACAAGGGCAGTATGGCAAAGCATTGAGTGAGCACGTGCAGGCTTATTAGGACTGTGGAGTGTTAAATAAACTAGATTCAAAGGGGCTAACAGATAAGGCTGAAGGTGATATTCACAGTCTACACACTGATGTCTCTTCATTTGTGGCTTTACGCAAACCTTGCAGCATTGGAAAAGTCGCCTCCTTCACAAGGCAGACATTATCTTCTGTCAAAATAAAAAAAGGCTTTGAGTTCAAAATATATCTGTACTTAGTTTTTTTAATTGTAAACAGAGTTTTCCTTAATTTGTTCCAAACAAAAGAGGTGTTATTCAGAACCGTGGCAAAGTTTCATGGTGGTTTTGAACACACCATCAAGTCACATTCAGGTCAAAGTTTTAAGGTGATGAGCGAGAGAAAGCGCAGAGGTCCGTCACTCACAGTCCTCCCCGGCGGTGGCAGCCTCTAAAGCAGCAAGAGCCTCCGCCACCATCGAGTCAGTGATGCTCTGCACCTCCTCCTCTTTGTCCACCGCCTCCTCGTCCTCGCTCTTCATCACTAAGATCCCGCTCTCGAAGGTGGAAACGTCCGGAGTCTTTGGCAGTCTGAGCTCGTCCCTGGTGTCGGCTGAGGACAGGCTGGTGGTGCTGGTATGGATGTCCACTGACAGGATGCTACCCTCATCCCCCGTGTCACATGGGTACTCGGGCGTCCCTCCCACGCCCTCATCTATCTCGTCCGCTGACAGGCTTTCTCTGCCAATCACACACTCAGTGATGGAGCTGTCCCATCCGTTCCTTGTCACACGGTGTCCCCGCTCACTGTAACTTTTCTGGTTCTCGTACTCCTGTATGTTGGGGTAAACGGGCACCTGGCTCTGGCCTTTTTCCTGCATCCCCCATCTTGGTGCCAGAGCTTCTGGTTGGATGATGTACACCTCTGGAGGTGGTGCGCTCCCCTGACTGTGCAGCTCCTTGGCAGAGGGTACGGCGTGCAGCCTGTAGTTGACGTGGTTGTTGTCCACCTCTAGTTTCAGTGTGCTGTCATTGGATTTGCTGTAACCCAGGTTGTGGATGCCTTGCTTCTGCTTGTTGTGGCCACTGAGCAGGTCGCTGCGGGGGGCCCCGCCTGAGAGGTGGTGGTGCTGGTATAGTGAGCTGCCTGCAGAGTCAGTCTTCCTCACATCCACCGCCACAGAGGGGTCGTAGATGTAGCTGTGAGAGAGACAGACGGAAAGGGTGTTACTTCCAGTTCTGAAACCATTAGCTGACTAATCAGATAGTTGAACTGTCAATAACTTTAATCATTTGTCTTTTAAGTCATTTATCAAGAAAAAAAGCCAAATATGTATTGTTTCTAGATTTTTAAAATGTGAGGATTTGATGCTTTTCTCTAATTGTATCATTGTAATTTGTTATATTTAAAAAATTACGTTAGCAGCATAGCTCTAGGGATGTTAATATTGGTCGGATGGTCCATCACTTTGGTCCAGACTGTTGGATGTATTGCTATGAAATTTGGTTCAGACATTCATGTTCCCCTCAAGATGAAGTGTAATAACTTCCCTGACTGATCCCCGTGATCCCCTGACTTTTCAACTAGTGCCATCATCAGGTCAAAATATCTATTTGTCCAATACTTTGGTTTATGACCAAATAGCTGCAAAACTAATGACATTTCCATCAGCCTCAGCTGTACTTTGTGTTAAGTGCTAATTAGAAAATGTTAGCATGCTAACATGCTAAACTAAGATGGTGAACATGGTCATCAGCTAACATCAGCATATAACATCAGCAGTTAGCATGCTGATCTCAGCATTTAGCTAAAAGCTCCCTAAATACAGCACAGAGCAGCTAGCATGGCTGTAGAGTCTAGTAGGGTTATGAATTGTTGATGAAATCACCTTGGGCTCTGGAAACTTGTGATGGACATTTTTCACTATTTTCTAGACTAAACGTAATGAAAAAAATCATAGTTGCAAGTTATTTCAGAAAATCTACATATACTTAATTCAACACAAATATGACTTTTAATCAAAACTTCTACAGAGACAGACAGAATGAAAGATGAATTTGCAACATCTTCTTAACTTCCAAAAGAGTTAGTTACACTCGACTTCACAATTTGATTTGCTGGATCAGTGTGGCGACAGACAGAGAGGACTATTTCTGTCCGTCTGACTGGGCTCCAGGAGTCAGATGATCCCCTGACAATCGATGAAAACACCCCCACATATTGTACACTGATGTACCTTTCTAAATGCCACTGTTACATCTAAGACATTCATGCACTTGATGTTTACACAGGCTGCATCTAGCCGTAGCTGTGGTAATGTTTGCACTGCTCATGTGAATGTCAGATATATTATGCAGACTGTTGTTGGAAGAAGGGGAGAAGAGAGGATGGGGAGGTGTACCCAGGCCTCTGACTGCACTCTTCTCTCACAGTTCTGGTTCAAATAGTAAAATACTGACTTCTACTCTCACATGTCAGTTTGTTTGTGTTGCTGACTTCCACGGAGCAGAGGGAACCACAGGAAAGAAGAAATGTAAGTGAAGAAGATAAAACAGGCACCGATGCACAACACGTACATGGCATTTCTGTACTTCAATTTCTTGTTATTTATTGACCGACATATACTCTGATACCAATCAATATTAGCTTATTGCTATCTGCCATAAGCTAATAAGGCCTGGCTGATTTATCGTTCTAGCTCTAATTTTGAGTCATGTACCACAGGAAATGCCAACAAGGCTGGAAAGTAATGAGAAAAGAAAGTAAAGCTAAACACTCGGCAAAAAACACAAGAGCGGCATTTAAAGGAATAATTAAACGTCTTGAAAAACGCTTACTCGCTTTCTTTCTGAGAGTTAGGTGAGAAGATGGATACCAATTTTAAGTCGTTGGGTATGGAGCTGCAGCCAAGAGGCAGGTAGCCTAGCTTAGCTTAAAGACTGGAAGCAGGGAGAAACAGCTAGCCTGGTTCTGTCTAAAGTTAGATACAACAATATACAACATGTGAATTAGTTAGTTTTAGAGGTGTTGGTAGATTTATTTATGAACTTTGGAGAGAGCCAGGCTAGGTGTTTCCCTCTGCTTCCAGCCTTTATGCTAAGCTAGGCTAACGGTCTCCTGTCACTGAAAAATACCCATATATTTATCACTTGAAACAGATTTTCACCTGGATTTTATGTCCCCACATAATGAGCTGTTTCCCGCTGTGAGAAGACACTGATAGTTTACAGTTAAAGGTCTTCTTGTGATAACAGCTCAGAAAATACATTCGATAATAGAAACTGAAGGTTATGTGCCAGTCTGTCTAAGTAAGAAAAAAAAACAATAAATGATAATAAACTCAAATTAATTAATTTAATTAATTCACATTTTTTGTTTTTCATTTCATTAAAGGAAAACTGAAAATGATGAGCCCTAGTTATGCCACATAGTACAGCTCATTAAGATGAGTGACAAGGGGCATTTTCACCTGCAACCAGCATAATGAGAGTTTCCATTCTCAATCAGATAAAGCAGCACTGAGACAGACCGCCATACGCTCTGCTGGAGACTTGTCGATGTTGTCCCAATTCCTTGTAGGATGGTAGAGGTCGATGAAGGTCCGAGACAAATTAACGCCCATTTAAGCTTTACACCTTAAATAGCCCTTTGTAGGATGTAATGACTGTCTGATACCCCATTTTGGAGGATTTTCTAACAAGGGTATAAGCGCAAGATCGCACACATAGGAGTGATGGCAGGGGGGCTTTATTTTGCGGAGGGTGTAAGAGGCTGTCAGACATCACCTGCTGCGAGAGCCTCATATTTTTATCACCCATCTCTTCTTCCTTTCATTTGTTTTCTCCTCCACCCCGTGAGCCTCGTAACCCCAGCAGAGCTCCCTCCATCTCACACCTCTCCACGCACACAAACCTCCTCCTTGTCTCTCTTTCAGCATCATTGTAATGTAGTGCCAGCTCACTAATCTACTATCCCTTTGCACTTGACTTCTCCTTGATTTGAGCTCCTTCCCTCGAGCTTTTTCCATCTACCGTCTCACTCCCTCCGCCTCCTTCTCCTTCTTTCTCAAGTTGTCCCCATCACTCTTGTTTTCTGTGCTCATCATTCTGTGCTTATCTCACCCTCTTTTGGCTTTTACTTCACGCTCTTTAGTACTCACATGCTTAACAAGAACCTGAGAATTAAGAAGATAACTTTTAGATGTATTGGCTGATTCAATAACAGCTTTTTTTCCTCCCCTCCTGGTAAGCAGACACACATCACCCACCTACGCATTTATAGTCACAAGCTAACACACACACACGCACACACACACACGCTCACCCTCTCTGACTTAAGCACCTCTCTCTCACCCTGAATCCTTCCCTCTGTCTCCTTTCACAGTGGAAAGCTGAGAAAATGAATGTTTTCCATTTCTCTCACTCCTGGGCAGCGCTGCGGCTGTGTTCCGACTGCCAAGGTGAAATTTGAAGCTCGCTTTCAGAAAAGCCAGACACACACAAGGTGTTTATATATATATATAAACCACCAATGATTCATAAAGCTGGACAAAAGCTGTGTGAATAACTGTATTTTCATCAACAACACCCTTTCTATCTCCAAGCTATTTTTAAAGAGCAGACGTTGTCTGTTTTTGTTTTTTGGTGAAATGGATGGAGACAAAACAGAGACAAAATTCAGACAAAATGTCAACATTTTGGGTACACTGAATAAAAAAGACCAATTTTATGTCTATGTAAGGAGTGTGTGAATGTTTATGTGGTTATCAGACCTAAATCAGTTGTAAACCTTTAGCATTAAAAGTTACACAGAAAGAAAAACAGCCACTCCCCGACCTTAAGTTTGGATTTTAATACCAAAAGAGTATTTTTGCATACAAGTAGGTGCAGTTGATTATGGGGAGTTCCTGCTCTCCTTTCTCTGTTGGGATTCCCTTTCTGTTTTTGGTCTTATGTTAAAGAGTTTTTTTTAGGGAGCTCCTCCATCCTGGAAGACGCCATCCTTTGCATATGTTTTACATATGTTGGTGCCCAAGACAAGATGTCATTTACTGCGTCAGGTTAAGTCAAATTAAGTTATAGGAGAAGATTCCTTTGTTTTCGAGCTAATACAACGATTAGACACACCTGCAGTATTTGACCACAATACCAACTCACTTTTTGTGCTACACGGATTTAAGCAGATTGTGTTGGTTTGAAATATAACGCAGGGTGCAGCGCTGCCATGCCACCAACAACCATTAGATTTGTGATGAACATCCTGATCTTTAGTTTTCTTGATGCGAGGCAGATTGTCCTCTTAATGGACATTTGCACCTTGAAGTGGCAAAGCAAAGAAAGTGTAAAGTAACTATGAATATAATATTTACTGTCAAGTTAAAATGAAATACTCAACATAAGAACACACATAAAGCTAAAAAATAATTGATTTTGTGCTACATCCTACCTTTCTTGAAAACTTTCAATATTGAGTTTAGCAAAAACTCAGGGTCAACTTTTACCGTAACACAATTCAACGTCGTCCGGGAAGGAGTTAATTCATCATGTCTCATCCTTCTCTCTGACGGCAGGCTTTCTGCCCTGCTTTCAAGTGTGGCTATGAGGAGCAGGTGTAAACACATTTGCCTTTAGATGTGTTTAAATGAACCCCTAAGTCTCATTGTTTCTGTTTTTTTATGGATTTTCAATTAAATATACCTGGAAAGTTATTGCGTTTCCTACTGCAAAAAATGCTAGTCACTGTAATTTAAAGTAAATGTTGCCCGTTTGTGACACTGACAGCTCACAAAATGTATCAAAGTAAAGAGAAAGATTTGGAGAAATCTAAAATGAACTTCTGAGCATGTCCAGGGTCCCTATAAATAAGTAAGAAAACAATAAAAATCAGATTTTCGCATAGATTGATATCGTTAATTCAATATGTACCAGTTTTCAAAATAAAATCTCCGGGTTGTTGGGAATGTGTGAATGTCAGCCTGCTGATACTGAGGCCGTGCTGTAACCTACACGCCCACCCTGCCAAACCCCAAACACCACTAAGCCCAGAAATGTGACACTCCAGACAATTAGGGAGGTATGTATGTGTGTGTGTGTGTGTGTGTGTGTGTGTGTGTGTGTGTGTGTGTGTGTCACAAGCATTCACATGTGTCTTTGACATGGGAAAGAAAAAAAAAAGTTTGGAGGGGCGGATTACGAGTCTGGTATGCACAATCACAGCATGCCCTTTCATTAATCTGCAATCAAAATCTCGTTTCCCGGCCTTGTTCCGTCTCCTGGTTCACCTCAAAAAGCACAGCGATGTCAAGCCCTGACAACGATGCCTTGTAGGCTTTTAATGAATAGACAGTCCTGCAAAGAAATACAGTAACTAGGGGTGATGGTTATTGGCATATTGACTCACAGTTTGTGCAAAGAGCCCACATGAGGCTGCGAGTACAGACATATTATAAATGGACCTCTCACTATCTGCATGAAACAAGACAAGAAATCATTATGTAGGCAAGGAGACATTTGAATTGGCACTTTGGAGCTGCAGATAAGGAAATCTACAGTCAGATGTTTTTACTGAGGAGGTGGACTGGAGTTTTTTTTTTTTTTTTTTTTTACAATTTATATAACTGACTCATTTTTTTTTTTCAGCAATTCATTTAATAGCAAGACTAAGAGTCTACAGCCATGCTAGCAGCTCTGTGAGGCTGCACAGCAGTGCTTTGAGCTTAATGCTAACATCGACATGCTAAAAAGCTCAAACGACAATGCTAACATGTTGATAAGCAGTTATAATGTTTACCATGTTCACCAGCTTAGTTTAGCGTGTTAGCATGCTACCATTTGCTAATTAGCACTAATCACAATGTACAACTGAGGCTGATGGGAGTGTCATTAGTTTTTACAGGTATTTTTCCAAAAAACAAAGTACAATCTAAACCTGTTTATCGCACTAGATTAAAACAAAACAAAACAAAAACAATGCAAAATACACAAAGGAAAAACAATACAGACAAAGCCTAAAGAGCATGGAAGCTTCTTTCTTTCTTGCGGCTAAACTGTATGTGGTGTAAATGTAAACCTACTAAACCAGTGATTTTGATTTGATTTGTATCCTCTTTTTAGATTTTTCATTTACCCGTCATCTGAAGACGCTATTAGTCTTTAACTTGCCTTTAGTCAAACTGTGAAGATTTTCTGCATTCTCACACAAGGGCTTCCAAAAGTGTTTTATAGTGAACATTAACCTTCAAGAAAAAGAGCAGAGGATCTGTTTACACACAGTGAAAGCCATATATTTAATGAGTGTGGCTGCTGTTTAGGACGTCAGCTACTAACTAAACTGATCGCAAGATGGCAAACTTTTCCTTTTGTTTTGTTTTTTCCCCTTATCTGAATCGAGGGTCTCAGGATAGAGGGTGTTGTGTGCTGCACAGATTGTGAAGCCCTCTGAGGCAAATTTGTGATTTCGGTCTGTATAAATAAAATGACTTGACTTTTGTTGGGCATTTGTCCTCAATTTCTGACATTTTACTAAAGAATTAACTGATTAACAACAACAACAAAAAAGGATAAACAACAAATGTAATGAGCAGTAAGATTGTGAAAGGGTCATTCACCCAAATTACAGAAGAACATATTACTGAATTTCTTTAGTAGAAAGAAATGTAAAAAAAATGTTAAATTTGGGTGAACCAACCCTTTAAATCACTGAAACAAGTGATTATAAGATTGTGTCCTGACAGTTTTCACTAACAGGGTCTTGTAAGACAGAAAAGTCGCATGAAACAAACAAACAAATAAACAAGAGGAGGTAATGACTGTAGACACACTTCTCACCTTTTTATCATCCTGCAGCACTGGCACCCCATTTGGCCAGCTGTGTAGTGGAGCTGTGGAGGGACATTAAGAAAGCAATTAAACTTTACTCACACAAATACCCTTCGACTAAACAGCACAGGCAAAATCGAAAGTGACAAAACTTCTCTCAAAACATGCACATATATCAGCAGGTGATGTTCCACGGAAAGGTTACAGTTAGCTCCACAGACGCTGGTCTGTACAACGACACGCACACACTTTGAGAGAGTCCGAGACTGCTATTGATCGGACAGTTCACCACCTCTGACATGTGAGCGGTTTTTAAATGAGGGCTTTTTCTGGGCTCTCTTGAAGATTTCACCTCATCAGTCAAGTTTTTGGTTTGCCCTTGGTCTCGACGGCGTTTGGACGTGAGGATGAAAACTCTGTCTGCCTGAAGCGCCGATAAAGATGTTATTGCCATCCATCACTGTTGTGTGTGTGTAAGTGTGTATCATAAGAGTGTGTATCTATGTGCAGGATGGGAGTGACCTTTTCTCTCCTGGTGGTGTGTTTCTCTAGGCTTTGGCATTTCATTGCCTGAGTAAATAATTAATCACTGACTCTTGAATGGGTTTGTCTGCGAGCGAAGGAGAAAGAGAGCGACAAAGGTAGAGGACACAGTATCTCTTTGTGGAATAAAAGGAAGGATGTGTGCCCACGAGACGAAACAGGTTCTATTCTTAACCTTAACTCTCTGTCCCTGTGGGTCTTTCCTTTACCTTTAGTTGAAACTTTGAACAGAATGGGACAAATACAATAAGTTTTGGGTGCAGCTTCAAATAAAAGCAAATAAGAAACTATATTTCATTGACTTCCCTACCCAATTGAGGATGTAAAATCTTTAAAACATGTCACAAATATATTGTTTTACATAAAAAAAGGCTGAGTAATTACTTCAAACAACTGGGAACTGTAGTTTTTACCAAATGTAACAAACAGGAGTAAAAAGTGCATTTGATGGGGACTATTTTCAGCGGCGGATTAATACGCATTTGGTCCTCTAGTCTTTACAAGAGCAGGATGGAGAGCTGAAGGTTTTTCTGTGATTTTAAAGTGATTATTTGCCCGGAATATACTGCTGTGTCAGCCTAACACTGAATAAAGTTTGATTTTTAACAGAACTGCAGGTAATTAATCATAAAATGACTTCTATTTTTCCATTGTTAGTCTTGCACATTCAACAGATTATGCAGTAAAGAACTAACAACAATAAGTACACTATCTATGAGGAGTGAAAAACCGCAGTGCCAACCATACAGAATCAATTGATTCTGTGATTTTTTGTTGGGTTCCTCTTAACAGTTTTAAGTAAGAGTCTGCATTATTACTGCTTTCAGGGAAGAAGTATCTATTGCTGGTGGCAATTTTAGTAATTTTTTCTGTGGTTTGAGGAACAGGAGCATTATTCTTAGAATACAGAAACAGTGTGGCTCATTGATGTGTTTTAAATTGTTTTGGACATCAATGGAGCTCTACGGCACAGAGGATATGTATAACTGAAGATACAGTATGTCAGGCTTTGGTAAGATCAAATCATTGTTGATTTGGGTCTTTTGGTTGGAAAAATATAGGATATCTCCATCCAAAAAGAAAGTGCCATAGCTCCTGTAATCATTCGTTTTCTTCACTAATTTGTATCCATTACTCCTGCAAATTTTGAAGATGTAGTAAGGCCAGGCAACTATGATGTAACAGGCTTCAGTTATGCTGTGGGACTTCATACATCTTTGTGCAAAGTCCTGGAGGGAACGAGCTAAGAGGTCCAGGTGGGCTTTGCTTGGAGGATTGGGAGGAAAATACACGCAGGACCAACGAATACACTCTTGATGTACAGTACTCCTCATGTTAGCATTAAAAAGTAAACAGATCGAAAGAGGGCCTGATGAGTTATATAATACTACGAGCTTTACAAGGCTATAAATCTAATGCTGTGAACAGGACCATTGTGGCCGGGTCACATTTTTTTAACATGAAAGGCTGTATTATTAGTGCAAAAGCAAAGCAAAGCATGACTTAGCTCATATCCCAAGGATATGTGGTGGCACACGAAAAGAGTCCAGAGCCAGAGGTGAGTGTAGTCACTTTGGACACAGAACAAATCTGAAAGTAGCATCCTCTTGTCTTTTAGTGCCCTCTATTCCCTCTTGTGATTTGAGGTGGGCTTGACTGTAAACTGACTGAAACGATCCCCACCACACATTCATCTACATTTTCACCGGGACCTCCAACACATCCACAGCCACTTATGAAAAAGCCAAGAGGGTGTACCATGCGAAGTGCAACTCAGAGCGGCAGAGAGACTCAGTAGTTCGACAGGGTGTGCTTTAAATAGAGGACCCTGCTTTACACACTGTTGCACTGGCAAGCACCCACCCAGCTGAAGTGTCCCTTATCTTCCAGGAGGGGGGCAAGAGAGGAGGTAATTTCCCAGCGGGCATCGGGAACTATCACATTAATGGAGCGTCGCAGCAGTCCCAGAAGAACTGAAGTCACTATCAACTGACTTTTACAATTACTAGTCACGTTCAAGCGGGTCAATGATCACCTGACAAGCTCCAACTCTCAATCCTCTGATCGCTCATGCTGATTTCTCCCTCTGCCGCCACCAGCTTCCTCCTCCTCCTGTTTTCTTGTTACTGTGTGGCATTGCTTGCTTTGTGCATTATGTATATTCCATATCTCAGTGATATGTGTCAGCTGCTTTCTGCTCTCTATACCCTCAGGGATGTTTTAATGTTTGTTTGCTTTGGAGTCTTGCAGGCTGCTTGGATTCGTTTGGGGAGCATCCTCGAGCTCAGAGCCTCGTCTGCCAAATATGACTGCATCTATTTGTTGCAATAAATGGTCCTAAAATGGTCCTTTGACATGACTGTCTCTGACTGAATTGTTATAAATTAATTATGAGTATGAATATGTTTAGTTCCTTCTTGGCACCATGTTTTCACTACAGATACAAACTCTGTGACAGTACATGGATTATTAAGTGTTGTGACAGGGGGGTAATTAAGTAATAAAGCAATAACTTACTTCATGTTCAACAACTCACTCCACATTTTTTTTAATAAAATGACCAAATATGGTAATATGAAAGTTACAGACACATTTCAATTAAAACAGTTTTAATTAGAATTTCATTACTGAACTATTTCTACATTATACACAGATAAAACTTCCTGGCTGCCTGTAAATGCTGCATGGTGGTCGCTGCTAACTTTTACCACCATCTTAATACTTTAAAGCTGCACTATTATAATAAAATATTTTTATGTTAACAATTGATCTAATTATTAACTGTATACTACCTGCCAAGCACCAAATGACAGACAAAGTTAGCGACTAGCTGGTCAACATAGAGGAGCATTAAGCAGCTAGAGAGCCAGATATTTCCCTCAGGAGCTGGTGGAGACCAAAGAGCTATAAGGAGTGAATATTTACATTCATCAGGTGGCCAGAAACACAACTTCAAATGAATGCTAATGTTTCTGTGTCTGCTGGATGTGTACATAGTTCATCATATCAACTTAATAAGGTGATAATATGTCAATGTTTTGTTCACAGCTTGTTCCCCAAGTAGCCAAATCAATTAGTGCAGGTTTAAGCTCAAGTTTGACAGTTGATGATGAATGAGGTGGGTTTCAAGCTGCTAAGTGACCTAATTTCCCCTGCACCCAAAATGCTGTTGAATGTTAAACCTCACTTTGTTTACCAGTCCCTTAAGAAACAAATCCATTATATGGCATTGATTTGAGTTAATTGATGCGTCTTTTGTTTAAAAAGCAAAACTGAATGAGATGATGGGCTGCAAGAAGTAGCTGCACAAATGTAACACCTTGCCATACTATGTGGAGGTCACGGCTGTGTATTAATTATTTTTTTTGGCTGTAGGTAGGGAGGCTGAAAATTTGATAGTACAAACAAAAACATCCAAATAGTAGCATTAAGATATGCCATGTGTAATAATTTATACTTGTCAAAAACATTGATTCCAATAACATGTATATTCTATAATAACTATGGTTAAATATGTCATTTTTAATCTTTTCTGATATACTAACTGAAGCTAAAGCAGCTAAAATAAGTTTTCCCAATATTTAATGCTCTTTAACTGTACACTACATGAAGATCTGCCGAATCTATACATTACATGTAATATGGTGAAAGGTAATAGATAGGGACGATTATGTAGCATTTTGAGATAATCGCCATCGGCCGATGCCTGTGCTCATGAGGCCGATAAACAACAAATGTCTGCAGACACATCTGCAGGCAGCCTTGTCAGTGTGGCTGTGGAACGATGTTAGCGCTCCTCCTTGTGAGTTTTGGGAAGGTGGTGAAAAAGTTAGTTTCAAGCCCTGTACTGTAACTCTCATGCATCCTGCTGTAAACATTTGCCTAAATTTCCTCAGATAAATGACAGCAAATCTAATCTAAAACCATTAATGGCTAGCGTTAAATATATATTATGTTATAACGTATAGAATAATGCAGTTGAATGACGTTGCTTCTGACATACTGTACCCCGCTCTCCCTTAAATACCAGTCACATTCTGAAATCTACAGCATAACCCAAAAATTTCATTAATTAATAAAAAATTCCATCTAAAACAACATGTATATTAAATTGTAATGTGCATGGAATAATGAAATTATTTGTGACTTTTCTTTGTTTTGATATCGTCATTATATATCGGCCATTGGCTGCCCTGCTCTCTAAACCATATTGGTCGACCTCTAGTGAAAAGAAAAACGAAATCTGCACAGAAACTATTTGTTCTACATACAACACACAAGTATAAGCATTATGCATTTTTTAAACTGTTATTTCTTCTTTCAAGGTGAGTTTTTTTGGTATTTGCAATATTATTTGGCCATATCTGGCTGATAACACTTACAAAGGTTTAGTAACCACACTGTTAAGACCACGACAAAGAAATAATATAAGAATAAACCAATGAGAGTCAAAGAGAAGATGGTACAACATGACCTTTTCAAGAATATTTACCCCTGAGGTCAATCTCATGACTTTCCCTCTCATGTGTCAAATCATGGGAATGCTTTGGAAAAGCTGGAAAACAAGGTTGTGTTTAATAAAACCAAACATGGCAATGAGGCAGTTAATCTGTAGCAGAGATGCGATGAATGGTAAACTCATTTTATATGCAAAATGCTCTCCTTTTTCAGCTTACACAAGTCTGTCATATGAATCAACTGTATGGAGGCAATAGTGCTGATGCAAGTTACATAAAATTGTGATCTTCTTGACTGAATTAAACTATTTTGAAAAGATAAAAGAGTTTCTCTGGAGTTCAAAGTTTGTCACTTTTTATTCACTGTTGCCTGTTTACTCGGCTCTTAGCTTTTGTTAGCTTTTATTATAACTGGCTATATCCACTTAACTCAGTTTAGTTTTTAGCTTTCTGTAAAGCAAACAAAGCTTCAAATCAGTATTTTATATAAAATGTATAGTAAACACATTTTAATACATGGAAATGGGTTCAATTAAATGTGTTATTTTTATTTCTTGCCACCAGAAATGTGTAATTTATGTTACATGTAAGGTGCATATGCATTTGGTTGTGTGTTTTGACTGACTTCTAACATCTAGTGAGGACACCATCAGACAGGCTGAGGAAAGGTTGGCTGACTGGGTCGGAAAAAGCTGGTTTTGCATCGGCATGGCGTTGGGTTGCACATTTGCAAGGCAAAAACCGGCTCTGGGTTTACTGACAATGTGATTGTAGTGTTATCTGCCTCCAGCTAACCATTCTGCTGCTGGTCAGCAGAAACAACTCAGTCAGAAGGGAACTAGTGTTTTAGGGCAGAGATGACGCAGTGCCATCTTAGCCCGAGCAGCTAACAACACTCCTCCAAGCAGCAAGGGCCCTTGAGTAACTAGCTAGCTACATCACTGTACTGATAACTAAGTGACATTAAAAGAACTCTGCTTAAAGAAAATGACAAGACAAACATGACTAACACAGCAGGCTGCTATATGTTCTGGCTCCAGTGTATCTACTTGCAGCTGTCATCTTTGCCATACTGTGTTTGTTTGCAGTGCAAATAGCTACAGATACACAGAGAGAAGTGGAAAAACCAGGAAACTGCATGCTAGTACGGTGAACACCCATGAATTCCCGTCACTACTAAGATTAATCTTTGGTAATTTAGAGTCCTGCACAGTCCTAAAACTAAAATGCTTCTAATCCATTACAACTCAGAGAAATATTGTGTTGCTACATTTATTTTACAACTGTAGATACTAGTTACTTTTTCAGATTTTTAACCAAATCATTTGATCAGCATACAAAACATGATGCATTGTTACAGATTAAAATACCTCACAGTGTATAAAGTAGTTAAAATTAGCTTCACCTCAAACAATTACAACCTAAAAACACATTAATACATTAGTAATATATTATATAATAATATACACTCTGACAGGGGTCAGTCAGCATAATGAGTACTTTTACTTATGATACTTTAAGTACATTTTCCTGCAAATACTGCAGTACTTTTACCCCAAATTGCCCCAAGGGCTTTTATAGGGTTGTATTAGTTGTATTGTAAGGATCTAAATCTTCCACCACTATATAATTTGATGCTGGTGGTGTATAAAATGTAGTTGAGTTTTTGCTTTAATTGCGCTAAATTATCACTTTCATGAATTATCCTTGCACAGTAAGTGTTAAAGCCTATCAGAGGATTCACGAGAAACTGAGTGCCATACAAACCCGTCAGTAATGAGGATTTTCTCTCAGCCTCTAAAGCCTTCCACAGGCTTTACAGTAACCAACAGCAGCTGACTCCGATTCACATAAGAACATTCAACTGACCAATCGTGTTCTTCCCCTGGAGACTTTCCAAACTCATAATGAGATCAAGGATTCAATCAGTGCATCAAATGACTATCATTCATTCAGATATTGGCCATTGTTGGCTGGCAATAGCAGTGCTTTGTCTGCTCCCTGTGCCATTCAATATATTATATATTGCTCCTGTTTTTTATGATAGGGAAGATCGTAGGACGATTACTGAAGGGGAGAGATATTTCAGTGCTGGCAGCTTGGCCGAGCTCCTATTTTTTCACTTTCTGAGTTTTCCCCAGAGGAAATTGAAACATTTCATCTTGGAGAAACGGGTGCAATAAAAGTGAGATTGCTGTAGAGTGTCCCCTAAATGTGGGCTGGATTGAAATCCAGGGGATACCCGTGGAAGTGGCAGTCAGAGCTGATTTTTGAAAGATTGCTGCGGGTGGAAATATTTCATCCGGAAAGATAAGGCTTAAAATAATTCTTCCTCTGGAAAGAGTCCAGTTGAAATTGATTTTACCTGTGAAGAGTTTTGTTTGAAAACAAGTTATTGAGTGTACAACAATTGAAAAAGGGACTCCTTCTTTTTGAAATGAGGACATTAGAAAAGGAGAAAACTAATGTGGGTATGATGTCTTGTTTTAAAGGACCTTAACCTTAACTACTCGGTTGATAATATATTTTTAAAGACTGGATCATCTGTATATTTAGCAAAACTGCATAATGGCTTTCTTAAATGGATACACGATTAACAACTTAAGTTTGAAATTAGGGTTGGGGTTCGATAGCATTTTAGCTAATCTGTATCCTTATCCCAAATCCATTATAAAATCTTAATTAGGTTTCACTTTAAACAACTGCAAGGGACTAAAGTTAGAAATAACTTTACTCATGTAATACGTAGCTTTTGCTGTGTAATGTAGCGACACTGCTCTTTCCCCATAAAGCTTAATAAGCTTCATGTTGTATTTCATAAAAATGTAAGAATTTCCTCAGACTTTATTTTAGGCGAGGTGGGGTGCCTCCACTATAAAACACTGTGCGAAGGTCAGCGATATGTAATCAGCCCTCGTTAACTGAGAAGGCAGAAACACTACAGTTATGAGTGACAGCCAAATGAATGCGCACAACCTGTAGAAACAACCTGAAAATGAGCTGAATAGGAGAAGATATTAAATGTTCATTTAATGTATCTGAGAAATAGTAGCCTTCTTACATTTACACTTTATTTTTCTATAGATACTGTAGGTACCAATGTAGAAATATTAAGTTGATATGATTAAATATATGCATGAATGTTTAACTAGGAGATTCTTCAACCTCACAGTGACGACAAGTCACTGCACCCAGCCAAGAAATAGTCCAGCACATAACCCTCCAGGAATGAGAACCAAACCCTATCTGGACTTAATTCAGTATCTAAATCAAAATCACGACGTGTTTTACATTGAAGAGAAATTTAAAGGTACCCTTTGGAGTTTTTGATCACTAGTAGCGCTATTTAGCAATGTTTTTACATGTGGGTCCCTGCTTTGTTTGTACGCACACACAGGTGATACATATTCCTGCCAATGGTTTCAAACTATTCCACTGATCTACAGGTGGCGGTAACATGCCAAGAAACGCAGCAATGCGCCAACAAAGGCAGCAAAGAAGAAGACTGCAAGCTAGTAAATGTGGATGTAAACAAAAGGATATAAACAATGCGCTTTGGTGAGAAACACTGAATGTGAACATAACTTTTTGTTTACAAGAAGGGCACCTTTGACGTGGAAAAATACGAATAAACAGGTGTTTAAAACTGTGATAGTTAATATAGTGATTCGATCTCAGGCCTCTCATACCACCTCAAAACAAAAAACACACTGTCACCTCCTTAAGATAGTCTTCCCCCAGTGTCGCATATCTGATACCAGCTGTTTTTGTTGTGCCCTTGGATGACTGAAATCTATCCACAACCAGTTCTGTATAACTGTGGGTTTGAGTTGCTGGTCTAAACACTGCACATACCAGCCCTATAAAACTAAATACAGGTAGACAAGGTTTAGAGACAAAAACAAAGAGCTTGAATAACGTTAGAGGCTTGCAAATAGATCACTAAAATCCCTCTTCTTTTATCTACTGACAGTAATTGAATGCACATTCGGAGAGTTGTTGCCTGAGGTGTAGATATGAATATTTCTCTGTCTGACTGTGTTGTTTTTGCTTAGTGTTCTTTATCTTTTTCTTCATCTACAGTGTGTGACCAAATGAATAATCGATTAATCAAGAAAATAATCAGCATATTAACAGTCGTTAGTTGCAGTCTTAATGACGTATTTTGAAAAGAAAACAAATATGGTATGGAGGAAAAAAGTAACATGTTGGAGTAGTGAATCCAAGATCGAAAATGTCACCTATGTGACCTGCTGTAAACATGTTAAAGAACAGGAACCAATCAGCAATCAGTACCGGATCAGCCAACTCTAATGACATTAAATCAGTGATCAATACCAGCCCTAAAAGGCCTGATTGTGGCATCCGTATGGATAGAAATCTGTGTGGCCAATACACCGGTTCTACTTCCACCAACAAATGCACTTAATTAATTAATACATTTAATTAATGAATTTGGGGCATCTTAGCTTATAACTGAACTATAACTGTATACAATAACTGTATAACAATAACTATTTCTGGCCTTTAATTTCAATTTCAATTTATTTATTATTTTTTAATTAATTTTAATTAATTATTGATTGATTATTATTTGATTAATTTTCCTTTTTATTGTGTTTTTGAATGCTGTTCTTATCTAAAGTAACTTTGAATTGTGTTGAAAGGTGCTAAATAAAGTTGCCTTGCCTTATTTTGCTATTCCTGGAGCTTTCAACTGTATCTCAAGAACACCAGAGGATACTGTTGAAAGCTCTGGGAATAGCTGAGCAAGTGAACCTTGTGTTTAGAATATTTACAACAAATATGTCCCCAAGGTCTGGAATGAATCTCCACCCTCAAGATTTCCCAAGACTTTATTTCCCAAGCTATGAGCCACTAAACATGCCCGTACACATTTAAGAAGGAATTAATGTTTAGTGAGACTGACCAATTAATCATCTGAATTACAAATAATATAGTTTTTCATTTAATCTCAACATGCAGCCTTGTTTTTCTGATATAAGTGCTAAATTAAACCTGATCTACAACGAAATTCTATTTTATCAAGCTGCAACAAAATTTTATCTCATATATGTGCTCATGAAAACAAAGCAATTATTTTACAGGATTTCCTTGTAGTCATCAGCGGCCGGTCTAACCCTCTGCATTTCTCTGCAGGGAGAGAACTGCAGCATTCGATAAGGTGGTCAATTTAGGCTTCTTATCAGCTCTGAGGCTTTTAAAATCCAGCTGAAATGTCAATACACGATTTTAAAGTCGGTGTAGTGACAAAAAAGAAAAGATAAATGCTGCTGTCTCACCCACTGCTTTATCCAGCTTTTAATAACCTGCATATACAGTAGATGAGATAACCTTCCACACCTGATAACACTTCCCATAAAGAGCTCCAGCTATTCATCTGAGTGACGTTATTGTGTAACTTTTTCAATTACGTCTCGCACAAAGAGCACTGAAACACCGTTAAGTATCTGCTAAAAAGTCAAATCAGTTGGAAATAAGACTCTACAACTTGTGAGTGTTTGACACGTGTGCTTGACGAGCTGACCTTGAGTTGGCTGGTTTGAATAAGCCAGGTGATTAGGCAAGTGTAGTGAGTTTCCATGGCGACCAATTTATATAAAGTCAGCCCTCGTTAAGGAACAATCTTCAGCAGGTTTATTTTGATTTCAACTTACTGCTTACACATGCAACTGCTGTTTTTCTATTGAAACTAGTCGATGTACAATGTGGGAGGTCACTCAAATGACATGTTATTGATCAACTGGTCCAATAGGAAGTGTCAGATGATATCATTCAGCCAAGTGTGTGTGTTCATGTCTGTTTCCATGTGTGTTTAATGTGATGTGCTGTGTCCAAACATCCATTTCAGATGGCCTTGGGCAGCAGAAAACAAGTCCTGTCTCCTCTCTATTACCCAGCAGCCCACACTTATCAATAGCACTCCTCTTACTCTCTCCCTCTCTCACACTGCAAACAGACCTGCTGCTGTTTTCCTCCCGTGGATCCTCCTGACCCAGGAGCTCTGAATTGTACTTTAGCGAGTAAACAAGCCCACGAAGAGCCTAAGAAGATATAGAGCCAGCGATGCAGTGGTGAATAAAAAGGAGTTTTTTTGTTTTTTAAGGATGATATCTTTACATATCTTATTCAGGTCTGATATCTATAATAATTACAGGTAGTATGAATTTACATCAGAATAGGTGGACCTACTTCTCTAGAAAACATTCATTGGTGAATAATCTGATTTAGGGCTGCAATGTTCCGTTTTATCCATCTATTATAACAAATGTCATAAATTTCCCAGAGCCCCAGGTCAACAGTCCAGAACCCGAAAATATTCAATTAATAATTATGTAAAGCAGTAAAAAAACAGCAAATCCTCACATGTGAAAGGCTGAGACCAGACCGTGCTTGGCATTTTAGTTAGATAAATGACTTAAACGATTATATTGACTGTCAACATTGTTGCTGATTATTTTCATTCATTTCATTTTCATATCATTTTTCTGTTGATCGACTAAACTTTTCAGTCGATGAATCTATATATAACTGATCATCTTGTCGATTCATTGTCAAAAACAATGACTCATGTTGCTCACAAGTTCAGCCCAAAGTGTCACCTTCAAATTAACTAGTTAGTCTGACCTTCAGCCAACAAATTCAATTTACACTCATCTGTCAATTAAAACTATACAACTTTTTAAAATAGAGTATGGTTTCTCTATTACACAACAACACATCCTTTACTTAACACTATCTGTACAATCTATTTTCCAGACCACAATGTCAACAACAGAATTGAGCTCTGTTCTTATGTTTATATCCTGTTTCAGGTCGAGTCATCCAGCAATAGCAGCCCAGGCGCAAAGCAAACTAGGTACCTTGGTCAAATATTATTTGCATACGCTTTTAATGGCTTGTTTTGTCTAATAGGCTGTCACACGAGTGGAGTCTGCCACTAAATGCAAGAAAATGGGGTTTAGCATTCTGTGTAAATCAACTGTCATGATGTTGTAAATCTGACCTGCCTGGAGTTAAAAAACAGGTTAGAAGAGACACATTGATGTATGATAGCTGCTCGTACACGGCTATTAACATCATGTTTGAGAGTTCTGCATGTGATAAACGATGGACATGGCAGGTTTGGGCTCAGATATAAAGTTTGTGTGCCTTTTTAAGTGACCCAGGGTTCAGCGAAGCTATGTGTTAGATGTGCAAACAAAGCCCAAGGCCACGTACATGAGTTCTGGTTAACTGAGTTGAAACCACTCCTCCTCCACCTCTCCACTCCACTCCATCCCAACAAAGAACAAATGTCCCCAATAACAGCCTTCCATTCACTCATTAACTTCACCTGTCCATGAGCACCGTGTTCACGGTGGGATGGAAATGTTTCTCAGCTTGGCTCCCATACAGTGTAGCACATTTACAGCACTGTGTGTGACACGCTGAAGCATAATGAGGTTCAGTTTTGTTTGTACACACATATACACATTTAAATTAGGGCGGAAACAGTTGATGATGATAACTGATTAATCATTTGAGTCACTTTTCAAGCAAAAACGCCAAACATTTTCTGTTTCCAGCTTCTCAAATGTGAGGATTTGTTTGTTTTCTCTGTTTTATATGATAGTAAACTGAATATCTTTGGGTTTCTGGAGTGTTAATCGGACAACAGTTGGCTCTGGGAAATTATGATGGGTATTTGTCACAATTTTCGGACACTTTACAGACAAAACAATGGATTATCTAATCAATAAAATAAGAGAAATTATTAGCAAGAATTAAAAACTTACAACTTACAGACCGATTCCAGTGTTCCTAGTATTATTTTTAAATTTCACTAGCTGTAGGCCACTTTCGTCTTCTGAAAAAAGAAAGAAATCCTGCACACTGTTCTTGCTCAGTATCACTATTTATTAATCATACTAATGTTTCGGTCCATCTGGACCTTCGTCAAGGGTGTTTTTCTTGTTGTAGGCCAAGGAATTATTTTTTAAACTCTGTATTTCTCTACCAAACTTTTATTTCAGGTAGTATTTAGACCTGTAAATAAATTGTACACGAAGCAGTGGAACACTTAAATAATATATGAAAAACCCAAGTAATTAAAAACTTTAAGATACCTTCTTTTTGTTTTTTGATCAATATTTATTTAAAATAGTGAACTCGTTATATCAAATGTAGCCATTTACAAATATTTCTAAAATCCTGTTTACTGCCATGCCTACCTACAGTTCATATACACATGTATGTATTGATTAGTTTATAGTATGTGCTAATATGCCATTATGTGCAACAGGTGTACACTCACTTCTCGTTTCTCAGTGTAAAAACTGCTTATAATTATATACTTGTGTATTTTAATTTAATGTGGCACCATTTTAGTATATATAAATGATTCCTATAACCACCTTGTTTTGTATAATATGAAGTTATTGCAGCATTACTTTTGTTTTTCGCAGTGGGCAGTCGCCATATGGCTGACACGACTAACAGTTACTCAACGTCCACCTGTTGCTGTGAATAACCGTCGAAGCTGTGTTAGGAAAGGCTTAATAACGCATCAACACTTTTCATACACTATTAAGTTCATTTAGAATAGTATTTCTCATGTAAGCGAGCCACAGAGACTAGCAAAGTAAAACAAAATGTTGTTTCAACCTACCTGTTGGGCTAAGCGAAGGTGTGGCACTTTGCCCTAGGTATCAAAAATGCACGGATAACTTCAGTTGTCATTTAAGTTATTTCACTTCCGGTCCCTTACTGAGCAGAAATGAGAAATAAAGGTGAAAAAGTAGATGCTCCATTCAACATCTTCAGCTGCATATGGCTTCCTTCCTTTGGTTTGAGTTGTGGTGAACCGCTGGGAAGATCTTCCCCACCTCGGTGTCTCCACAGTCCCATGTCTCCTGTTTGAACAGCCGTCTGGTGATGGTTAGTTAGTTAGCCTGGGAAACTACTAGACCACTGTCAAGGTACACACAGTGTGACACAACTGTTTCCTGTCACAACTTTCAAAATAAAACTCATGAACCCTAACAAAAACTACATCACGTACAACATTGTAGTTTATTAAACTGTGCTTAGTGCCTCATTGTTATCATAAAGTTAAAGTTACAAAGTGATTTACATAGAGTAAAAGAGGTTAAAAAAGTCAAACACAACAAATAAAAGAAAATTAACAATGTTATGAATGTTCCCATAGACATTTATAGTGTATATTTGGATGTAATCCTAACTAGATGTGTACCTTTGTCTTTGACGAATGGATTTTATATACCTTTTTGATGTAAATTCATATTAGCACAGTGGTTCCCAACCTTTTGGTCAGGACCCTGCAGAGGGTCCTAAGATGAATCTGAGGGGTCACAAGATGATTAAAGGGATAATACAGAAAAAAACATTGTTTGACTTATGTAAGTTTTTTTTTGCATGTTTTTGTGAAATACTTGATACTATTACATCTTAAAGCCTCTGAACAAGCTTCAAATGCAGCAATTTGAGACAAAAATCACACTTTAGTTGAACCGCTCAGAAATCACGTCCACACAACTCGCTTCATTTAAAAAGATCACAAACAAAAAAGGTTTGGAACCACTCTATAACCATGATACAGTTTCAAACTAATGAAGGTTAAATGACAATAGCGTTTCTTAACAAGCAGCACACTTTTTGGTGGTGAATGTCTGCCTAATAATAATTACCATCTGCACTCATAATTTACCCACATTAATATTTACAGTACGAGGCTTTAATGTACCTGACTTCCTGTCTTGACCTGGCGACCTGTGTCTAGCTTGACTCAGCTTAACCAGAAATGCCTTTTCACAGTTTCTAGGTTGATCATATGACTTAGATGCGATTAGAGTGGAATCACTCCTTAACATTTGCTACCCACTTAACAAAACTTGGCTCCAGCCCAGAAAAGGAAAGAAAAAATAAAAAGAGAGATACAATAAGTCTCTGAGTGTGAGTCTGATCCAACATTTACACTGAAAGCATGTACAAAAAAGTTATTGTTATTTAATAAAAGGGTATGTTTTGGCAAATGAAGGGAATAATTCCACTGTATGAATTATTACACACTGTAATGTAACGCACTTTTAACCTGTTTTCAGTAATTATCAGTCAAAAGTGCTCTTGAACAAACATTGAGTATCAATAAAATGACATGATTTAAGAACATGTTCGATTTGTTAATCTGTATTATAAGCAAAAAACTTTTTCCCACTTCAGTGACACTCTGTAGAGGACATGAAATGAACAAATGTATGTGTATGGTTTTGCAGTAGAGGGGACTGTTTGTATGATTTCCTTCTCTGAGGATAATACAAAACTGAAAAACCGGTTTGAGTGTTTACAGATGCACAGGCAAGTAAGTTTATCTTTGGAAGGGTCAAACACAGAAATCATATCCAGCATTAGAAATGTATTTGGTGCTGCCTCATGAAGATGTTACAAATGATAACATAAATGCAGGAGTAAGTGGGTTAAAGAGTGCTACACACAGGTAGTTTTTGACGTTATCTTGTTCTGGTTGTTCTTTATAGTTAAAATTACATTAATTAAGTGGCATTCACCTTCAAAATAAGAGGAATAACTTATCTGACTGCAATAGGTGTATGCATAAATGTGAGCGTGTGTATGTGTGTTACATTGTTTTGAGCATTTTCAGGCTTTTGGAAGAGAAAATACTCAGAATATCATTGAAAAACACTGGATATGTTTTTCCGCTCTGGCTGTGGTTGACAGGATGGCGGCTTACATTCTGGCAAAGACACAAAACATGACAACAATGTGACACGTCAGATGTGAAATAGAGCCCTTCTAGACATTTTGAAAGATACGGCCAGTGGAGCCACATAAATGCTTTCCATCTCTGTTTTCTCTCTGCTGCTTCTTCCTTATTTATTTATTTATTTTTACATTTTTTTTCTTCTTGCAACAAAGCTCCTGTGAAAGAACCAAAGTGAAACTTTGACACAGAGGAAAGAGCTGCCTAAAGTTATAATAAAAGGCCATATCAATAGATAATAAAATATTTTTGGAAATATGCTCATTCGCTTTCCTGCAGAGTAAGTGAAATAAGAAAATCGATGCCACTCTCATATCTGTCTGTTAAATATGAACAGCCAGGAGACTGTTAGCTTAGCATAAAGATGGTCACAAGAAACACATAACCTCCCGTAAAACCACAACTTGTTGCTTTTACACTTTTTTACGGTTTGTACAGATTAAACAAAGAGATATAACATGTTAAATAGTGAGCTTTAAAAGTAATGATAGCCAGATTTTTTTTCACCTTTGGACAGAGCCAGGCTAGTTGTTTCCCCCTGTTTGCAATTTTTATGCTAAGCTAAGCTAATTGTCAAACAAGTTGCTGTGTTCACACTTCGTTTTTTTTTAATGGATATAATGAGTTAGTGAGCTTTAGGGGGGGCTACTGTAGTAGGACAGAGCCAGGCTAGCTGTTTACCCCTGCTTCCAGTTTTTATGCTAACCTAAGCTAACCGTCTACTGGCTGCAGCTTCATATTTTACCGTACAGGCATAAGAGAGGTATCGATCTAACTCTTGGCAAGAAAGTGAAGAAGCATATTTCCCAAAATGTCAAACTATTCATTTAAAAAGGGAAAGAGGCAGCAGTGTTGAAGGCTAATTCACTTCTCCTCTTCTTGTCTTAGCCCTTTTGATGTTATTCATTGTCTTTAGTCAAAGCAATGACCAATGTATTTTTAAACCATCCTAAAAAGTAAAATATGATTCAGTTTGCATATTATCAATAAAATGAATGACTAGAAGTTGACCCAATCACACACAGGTTCACTGTATATTTGATCTGGTGCAGTTCTTGTTCTCCAAGCAGGTTAAAACTAATTACACAAACTGTTTTCTGCAGCTGTTCATTACATCAGACACTGCAACATCCATTTAGTAGCTTTCAGTTGTATCACATGATCTTCATCAGCAGATGGAGTTTGCACAATTGTCATGGAATTGTAGATATTAAAATGTTGGGGAACTTTAAGGAGGTTCTCATCTATGTTGGCTTGAAAGTTGCGGCTCAACGTTCGACTGAAAGCTCCAGAACAGCTACTAAATGGACCTTGTGGTTAGATTGTTTTCTCAACTGCTGTTAAAGCTCAAGAGCATACTTTGAACTTGCTAAAAAAAGGTTTACAACTAAAAAAAAAGATATTCAGGGATTTGGAGAAACATTGACTTTGTCGTTTTGATCTTTTCTCCGACTAATACAACTAATAGTTTGAATCTTTATTTTGGGTGTGCATGACCTCAGATGAAATCTTAATGTTCATCACCTTTGTCATTTTAATGAAAAAGCTATGACTGGGCTTCAGCAGTGACATACCTGTCGGGAAAAAAGTAAATGGAATTTGGCTACTGCTAGACTGGTGTCTTTTAGAATTGTCTCATTGTCTAATATCAAAAGAGAAATATAAGCACCTACTAATACTCAAGATTTGAATTCATTGTAGTTATTCATTCCAACAACAACTTAAGTCTATGGCTAATACACTGGATTAAACATTTTGTGCAGGAGCTTTTAACTATAATGGCTATGGTCTGTTACACCTCATCATGTTTAATGTCTTCCTCTGTCCTGTGCGTTCAGATAAAAAACTAAAACAAACGCAGCAGTGCAGAGTGGACGCTCTAATCTCTTTAACCTATCACAGCCAAACAGCTCTTGTAATATCCCCCATTTCCTACTGTTCACCTGAAGTCGAAATAGAGCAACAGAGTCAGAGTAGGAAGCCTTCCCATATCAGTGGCTCTCCTCCCAGTATGCTTCAGAGGAATTAGGTCAGGGCTTGTTGGTAGTTATCTTTCCAAACCGGGGTCTAGTGTTGAGGCAGTGGGGATGTAAAAAAAAGGGATGAAATCATTAGCTGTTGTGTTCCAGTGACTGGATTTGTTATAACTCACCTCACAGACTCACAGGCACTTTGTAACATGTACACTTTGTCTTTGAGCGGCTAAAATTGGTGTGATTTCCTTGTGCAAACACCCTATATTTGGTAAAAGGCTTTTAGTTAGTCAAACACGGGCTACTCAAGCAGGAGAATTTGGAGGTCTTTTTTTTTTTTTTTTTTTTTTTACCTTATACTGTGCAGGGTTTTGCTTCTACTTAAATTTCAGCTGCCAGTAAGGTTAAAGTGTTTAGTCGTGGCTGGTTTATCTGGCCTGCCAGAGAGTAGGAAGGGGAGGGAGAGAAATATGGGTGACTCATAGAGTTCCCCACTGCTGAAAATACAGGTTACAGTTGAAAAAATACAAGGATGACAAAAGGAGGGCCCTGGCTTATAGAGTAAATGCTGCTGACAATGAAGAGGCTATTTTACGATAAATAAGAGGCAATGTCATACTGTACCTACTGTAGGACACACACACACACACACACACACACACACACACAGAAACACACTGTATGACCTGTGAAGAGCTCCTGTTCAGCAAACAAGTGGTGTAATTATATGCCTGTGTGGCGCTGCAGGTGGAATGTGCTAGTGATAGTCAAGCCCTTGTTGTCATAAGGACTGGAAGCAGCACCAATAGCCAACAGACATGAGCTCACCATCATTACAATGAGAGGCGTGACCAAGCCCGTCACCGCTGTGGACCTGATGTTGCCGTGGAGACAGGACACACTCGTACACACAAATTGGCTTAGAGTGACACCACTGGGAAATTAAAATGGTAGCCCAAAGCAACAGGCTTTTATTGGCCAATCACAGCTTGATCCTGGATGTGTTTGCCTTGCAAGTTTATGTGTGTGTGTGTGTGTGTGTGTGTATGTTTGGCGCAGGGCACTGTACAGGTGCACTGCACATGCATCACTTAATTATAATGACAATGCCAGCCAGTGTTGGAGAAATATTCACCACGCTTGTCTGGCATTCAGCATCAAGCGCAGATGAGCAATTACTGGCCAATCAAATCATTTTACAGCTCTGTTCTGTGTGTGTGTGTGTGTGTGTGTGTGTGTGTGTGTGTGTGAGAGAGAGAAACTGTAAGCACTGTTAGTGTTTTCTGATCCTAGGTAACAAAAAAAAAATTAAAAACATGAATTACCTGTTTCACAGGATGCTTTGCGACTTGTAGCTACCGGTAAGTCAGCACTGGGCTAATTTTAGCTAATTAGAAGAGAGTTTATTCACATCAGTCATTGTCTTCTCTGAGATCAAAGGCTGTAAATAAAACACTTTCATGTCTAAAAGCAGAAACATGATTGCAATGTCTTGTAGCAACCTCTAATTACAGCGAAAATCCAGAGGAGGTGCAGTGGAGGCAAAAAGTGAACCATTTTATTACATTAAAATGTTTCATACAAACAATGCATACACACTAGCTTCATATTGCTTCAGACATAAGTTTCTTTTCTGTTTGAATTCCGGTTAAACAACTCTGTAACAAAATGTAAGTACAACATTTATGAAAATATAAATCTCTAAACAGTTAAGTCAGTCCTGACAATACAAAGAATACCATAGAAACATTCATTATACCAGTATGTCAACTATAAGTTGCAAACATGTAAGTTATTAAAAGTCATTCAAGTTACTTAACATATAATAATACCATTTACTGGCTTCCATATGGGCACATTCAAATATACTCTTAAACTGGCATTCCAATATATTTTATAAGAGGACTCTTTTTAAACTTTTTAGCAAAGATAGCACATTTTCTCTATCATAAACATAATCACAGTAGAACACTGAAACAATTTGGTAACAATATAATTACAGTACAAGCCTAAAAAAACAAATGAGACAGTCAACATAATGAAACACAAACTATAATTGGGACTTTGGCAATTACATGATATACACTTTTTTCAATTCAATTCTTGTAGCTGTAGGGAAAGTATTTTAAAGCTTGATGCTGCTACCCGGGTTGAAATTATCCAAGGGCCGTTATCTCAACAGTTCAAAACTAGTAAACATACAATAAGATGGAATAGCCCTTAAAAAGTATATGTCAAAGTGTGTGGTTTTCAATCGTGCCTGGCAGATGATTGGTCTTGTCAGAGCTCAAAATAGCATTTTGGGTTATTACAGACATGCTTAAAAAAGCGATCACGGTACCTGCGAGGTACAACCTCACAGAATAACTCATAAATAACACTTATATTCTTTTAGATTGTCAGCAAACCAGATCTTAACAGCTATTATTTCAGCCTGACATTATTTTACCAGAGTCAGATTTCTATGGGCTCACATAAGGGTCATAAATATTAAGAGCTTGTGAAATAAGATTATGAAAGAATTTCAAAACCTGTGGTTGTATATTAGCCTTGTGAACCAAAATGCTGCATGAGAAATTCAATTGCTGCATGAGAATTTCAATTGAATGTGTCGGTGCAAAAATAATATCAACAGTGAGGCAACTCAAAGACTCAGAAAAAAGAACTGCTTTTGTGAACATCTGAGTACAGATTCAAAGCAGAAAGTACAAGTAAGTGTAAAAACGTAAATGTAAATTGTAAAGTTTGGCAATGATTTTGGTGGTAAAAGCAATTCATACTTGTAATTTAAATGTGGGTTAATCTGTAATTTCAGTGTCAAACAGTTTTCTGCTTTGAACCTGTACTGTGATGTTCACAGAAGTAATCTTTTTTGTGTAAACTCACTGTTTATATTTGTGCGCACTTTTTATTATTTTTTTTCATTTCTTTCCCACACATTCACAATCTTGAATTTTCCATGCATCGTTTTTTCACAGCTTTACAAAAGCCAGTATACAACCAAAGGTTTTGAAATTATTTCTAAACATCATTTCACAAGCTCAAAATCTTATAGAGCCCATATATAAACCATATATTCCCAAATTCCCCATCTCTGCTGTCAGTGGTTAAGATGACGGTATCTTTATTTTGTATTGATACCAGGCATATATAGAGAGACTGAAGAATTTCAAATGAGTTAGCTGTAGCCTGCAAGTACCTGGATGGCCTTGTGTATTTTTGTAGGCAAATCCAATACCTATTTTAAGACAACTCTAGATCACTTTAAACAATTTATACAATTCATATGAATAAATCTAATAATTTTTCACAAACCACTCATAAAGTGCTTCCACCTATTGTCTAAACCTCTAAATATATTCACATGGCCCCATTGTTTCTGTGAAACATTGGGTTAATCACTCTGTCCTTTTCTACTGGAACGTTTAAACAAACTTCATTAAACCTAAAGCAAGTACACTGGTTAAGGCGTGAATGTGTATGGTGCTATGCTACACTGTATGCTCAATAGTGGTGTTTCCCTTAACACAAACAGCACACAAATTGATGGAACTGCAGGTAAATTCACATCAAATTTACGTAAACTGTTCCAAGAAATGTCTACAACTATCATTACAACACAGAGCAATGCCATCAACCTCTCGTTGTTGACTGGATTTCACTACATTGATCGTTAAGATTTAACATCAATGCAAGTATTATGTAACTGTGTGTATACTGTGTTTACAAATTCCCTGTATTTTCATAAATCTTGTAATCTGCACATAAAGAACATTTTAAATTCCAGGCACTCACTTTGATTGCATTAAGCACAACATAACATTTTTAAGGAGTTGCACAAATTGCAGCAGCCAAAAAGGGATATGTACATATGTTCATAGTTCTTCCTTTTTGTACAGTACCGACTGATGTTGATACAAACATAAATACACTCTTTTTTTTAAGAACAACATTATGGCTTAATGTGCACAATGTAAATAAAGATAGTGTACAATGAAAGTGGCTAAGATCACTGGAATGGCTTTGAAAATGTTTGACCAAGACATTTGAATAATAACTTTGTTCTTCAAATGCAAAAGGACACATAATGGCAAACTAATACCTCACCTCACAGAATTTACATTTTTCTTCTTTTCAAAAACATGGTATTTTTCTAACAGTCTTCGTGTGTAAAACAAAGAGACACTGTATCATAAGTTGGAAGAAAGTAATACATAATTTGAGTGCAGCGTTAAAATGGTCGGCCCATTAACTACCCAGAGGGCTGACATCTGCAGCTGAATCACGTGGCTGTAAACAAGAATCAACTGCAACCCCAGAGATTCTAAACTTCATCACCTATCTCCACCTGCCTCTCCTAACTCCACCTGCTTCTCCACCTATCACTGCAGCAGTTCAGTCTTTTTTGTAGGCGTGGTCGACTCACCTTCACCAGAGTCTGACACGTTGATAGGGCTGTCCCTGGAGAAGACCTCTGTTGACTCCCTCCAAATGCAGTCGGCTACGGTCTTAAAGGAATGGTTGCCACATTTGGGGCGCACCTTCTGCGAGGCATTGTTGACAATCTGTCGGCTGTTGGAGGTGGCTATCTTTATCTTGAGGGCAGCATCCACGCGATCCACTACTGTGTATGTGCCAATGCTGCCATCCTCAAAGCCAATGATGATGTTTAGTGCTCGCTGGGAGAGAGACAGGAAGGTGGGAGTCTTGTATAGGGAACATGTGCCGATGCTCTTACCATCAGCAAGGCGCATCACAATCAGATTGGACACAACACCAGCTTCATCGTCTTCATCACAGTTCCGGAAACAGATATACACTAGATAACGTCCATCTCTTGATAATTTCTGACGCCAAATTATACCAGCAGCATGGACAAGTCTCAGCTTCCCGCTGTGAAGATCCAGGACGTTAATATTCTCATCACCTTTGGAAACAATTCCTAGTTTCCCATTGGGTGAGATCTGGAAGTCCTCTAGATTTTTGAGGAAGTTGGTTGGCAGCTGGACTCGCCTGCACACTGACTCATCTGCCACACTCCAGATGAAGACGGTCTCTGTGGATGTGATGAACACCACACAGTCAGGGCAGTCAGGAATGAGCTTGAAGTTGATGATGCTAATACCATCATCACAGACAAACTTCTTGGATACGCTGCCCGACCACAGGCTGACAGCGAGGAGCTTGTTTTTGGAGGTTCCCACAAGGAAAGTGTTTGCTGTGGTGATCAGTGCACTCTGGAGGGTGACTAAAATGTTGCACACTTTGTGCCCAGTTGCGAGCCTCCAGACTCTTGAAGCGTTCTGCTCACAGAGGGACACCACAAACTGGTCGTTGTGGGTGATTAGCAGCTGTGATATTCTCTGTCCATTGATGCGGAAGATGTTTTCTCCAGTGTTAGTTTGCCAGATGTACTGACTAGACTTGTCATCTGAAGTCACCATGAGATCACCTGAGGAGGTTAGGACACAGTTCTCCACTATGCCCTCGTGCTTAAAGACTGTCTCAATAAAGCCAGTGCTGAAGTTCCACTTGTGGACAGCTTCTGAACCGTCCATGGTAAACACATAATCCTCTCTGCCAGACAGCTGCAAGATCTGGATCTTCTTGCCTGTTTTGTCAATATTGGACATGGCGGTGATGATATCAATGTCCCAAACAGACAGGACTCCACTGCTGGCAACAGAAAGGAGCAGGTTGTGGTGGACTGATTTAATGAGTTTGACGATAGCCCCTGAGATCTCAATCAGGCTAGCCATGCACTGTCCACTGTCCCTCCTCCAGACAAAGATGGAGGAGGTGTTCTCCATGGAGGCCACAATGCTTTGTCCATTCTTGGAAAGAACAGCAGCCACAAAGCGTTCAGTACGTTTGGCTTTGAACTTCTCAACCATTTTCCATACTTTTGTGTCCAAAACCTCGATACTTCTGGCCTTGCAAAGGAGAATGGAGCGCTGATCTTCAGATAACTCAATGCCGACCACTTCACTATCATCCCCTCTACAATCATAATCCTCCATCAGCCGTGGGTTGGTGATCTCTTTGGTGTTCCATACCGACAAACTGCCCTCATTGTCAATCATCACCATTTGGTTAAGGGTGTCTAGAACTAGAATGGACTTCACGAATCCCCCAGAAAACTCAGAGGTCACAGTGGCCAACTTGTCCCCGTTTCCCAGATGAAAGATGGATGCAGTGTTGAGGTACTGGCCACAGAAGGCATACATTCCATCTGGAGAGCACTGGACACAAGTCACCTCATACCAGCAATGGAACTGGTAGAGGGGCCAACCATAGAGTAGGTCAATAACGTTGACGTCTTTACTAGCCTCAAGCCAAGCCAAAGCATGATGGGTGGACAAAGTAAAACCATTGATGAAGGCCACCCCACCAGTGACACCACCATGCTTAGACCCCTTTATTTCAACCTCAGATAAAAGGCAGGACTTGTGATTATCATAGATAAGCAGCGTATTTTTGGTTGTGGCCACGACCAGATACTTTTCATCAGTGGTTAGCCTGATTCCCAGCACAACAGATCTGGCTGTGTCGATCTGTCTTAGAAGTTGTCTGCTCTCTACATCCCAGGTGCTTACAGACCCATCTTCCAGGGCTACCAGGACTATGTTTGGCGCTAGAGTGGGCAAGATCTCCACAATCTGCATGTAGCTGGAGCACAGAGGAAGCCTCTCTGGACTGTAGGTGACATCCATAGAGGAGTGGAGAGGCACAATTGAGCAGTACTTCGGGCCATCTTTGTCACACTCCAGGAGGAGGTGTCTGAGCTTGGGTAGGGAGGTGACAACTGGCAGAAGCCTTTGCTGCAGTTCTGCAGACAGCGATGCTGGGTTCTTCAGCACTTTTACCTTGATGCTACGGAGAGTGGTGGCCAGGAACTTCAGTTCTTTTTCTTGGGTGTAGCTGTAAGCTAGGTCAATGTCTGTTAAAGCCTTTTCAAACTGGCCAATCTTAATCATTGTGTACAGCCAGCTGAAGTTCATGATGACACCGAACATGAGGTCATCAGTGCGCCCACTCCTGGTAAGGTGGTACACCAGCTCTGTCATCTTCCTGTGGTTGACAAAGAAAATGTCAGGCTCCAAAAGGTTGCACTGGAACACCCAAGGCTGCTCGGGAGTCTGCCTGTCATATGAGTACTTGTCAGAGGACGTTTTTTCATGGGACTGCTGTTGGTGGGGGTTTTTGTGATGAGATATATTCAAGGAAGTGAAATGGTTGTTATCGTAAGTGAAGATCTTCTTCCTGCCTCCTGACCATGCCCCCAGGAAGTACTCAGCTAGGAGGCTGTGCATTTGATGGACGTCCTCCTCATTGCTAAGATACAGCTTCTGGGCAATGAGATGCAGGTGTCTGTTGGCCCAAACCATCAAGGTGACGTTACGTACCTGACGTTCCACCAGATAACCATCCAGCTCCTCTTTGAGCCTTGCAACCAAATCATAAGAGATCCTCAAGGGGTTTTTGAGGTAAGTTGCCACAATGACATCACCAAGAACTATATTATCAAGGGACAGAATATCTTCCAGCTCGACCTCAGTTAGCCCAGCCTTGGCCATGGTGATATACCCTAATGCTCTGAAGACAAATCGTTGGCCCAACTTGTTCTCCACTGAGTAGAAGAGCTGTTCTATGCTTTCATGCACTGTGGAGCACAGGGACCTGTCATCCACATCTTTGTGAGACCTCCAGTGAACTACTTCTCTGTAGATGAGATTGACAAACATTGGCAATGTACACTTGGAAAGTGCCTCATTGACATAGATCTGTTGGCCCGAGGTGACCTTTCTCTTCACCCCCAGCAACTGCTGTTTTAATGTTTGGCTGCAGACCTTGCGGTCCCTCTGGATTAATTCCACATAATACCCCTCATCATGGATGAGGTGTCGAAGCTTCTGCAGAATGCCATGTTTATTGGGCAACGTTGAGACTACAATGCGGACTGTCCGAGGCAGGTGTATGGGGAGCCACCACAGCTTGCGAACATCATCGCCATCTGAGAGCTGCTCCAGGGCATCCAAGACAATTACCAAGGGCCTGTGATATGAAGATTCCCCTAGAAGGTTGATCAGAAGCTCCCTCATCTCTTGGATCTTGTTAGGCAAAAAGTGAATCAGGCAGCGGTAGTTTAGTGCAATCTGTTCACAAATGCTCTGAAGGAGGGTGCGTAGGTCTGTGGAGAGCTGGCTGGAGCCAATAAAACGGACAATGACCACTGGGTCGGTTTCAGGGCCCATCTCTTTCTGCAGCCATGTGTAGGCCTGAAAAAGAGAATATATAGAGTACATGTATTTTAATAGAAGGGTTCTTTAAATATTCCATATTTGTATAGCACATACGATAGTTTCATAGGGCTATGAACTGTGAATTAAATAAAAAAATCCTAACAAATCTATAAGATAAAAATCTTAAGGAGAACATTTTCAAACATTTGTTTGTATTTACTGTGAGTAAAATGTACTTTTTATATTCTGCTTGGTCTGGTCAGAGAAACACAGTCAAACAACTAGAATAATCAAAGCTCTAGAGTGAAGGCAAAGGGATCTAATTAATTGTTATTCTAACAGTATGAGGCAGGGCTCATTAGCACAGCAAGGAGGAGAGGTTTAATACATTTTTATCTCATGACAGTACACTACAATAAATTTCTAACTTTTATTAGACAGAAAAATGTATAAAACTCAGTACTGTTCATTTTTAATGTCCTTACATTCTCAACGGTATTAATACATAGATATAAGTCATATATGAATAATTTCTTTCTTCACGAGAAACATTCTATGATGAGCACTACTGCAATTTTGAGGCTTTGTTGTTATAATAATTTAATTCATGAATTCATGAAATGGCCCAGCTTAGATTTTGGGAGACATAAAGACGTTATTTGACACTTTTAGGGCAACAGTGATGACGCCAACTCCACATTTAGCTATGTGTTTGTGTGTGTGAGAGAGGGGGAGAGAAAAAGAGAGACACATTATCTGTCTGAGTATTTACAATTTTAAATGTTTATTGTGTGTATGTGACTGAAGTTATGTAACTCTGTGAATATTAAAGACTATACATTTGTGCAAAAGCACATACAATCGTTTTGTCAGCCTGATTTTATTAGATAGTTGCATTTTATAAATCTCAACTGTAGTTAAAGTAAACTAAAATGTGACTATAATATGTCACGTGTTACATATTTTTACACTGAATACAGGTACAATGTACCTGCAAGATAGAAAGTCATCATAGAGCTATAAAATGGCAATGCAAAAATGTACAGGTTACATTTTCTCTCAACATAGTTTTTGTTAATCTGTATGCACAAGCCTAATACTCACTATTACTGTACAATCAGCCATAAATGAAAGTCTACATAACTTTAATTAACCTGATTCTTACGTACAGTAAATGCCAGCCATTATCATGGGCCCGAAATTCAGCAGAGTCTCTGAAGACTCATTCCTGCATTGGCAATATTCTCTAACTGTGCCAAAGCAGCCATTGCACTGTTAGGAAACCATTACAACCTGATGTATTTTATGCTATAATAGTCTATTTAACAACCAGTGTAATTTATCATTTGATATATATTATTCTTATTCTGCAACTGTATGATTTGGCTGATGAGATGAAAATCTGTTTTGCAACCTTACACACCTGTTTTCATCACAAAACTCCTACTACAGTAGTTACCGTGGTGAAGTGAGAAGGTTAAAACTCCAAACAAAATGTCTCCATAATTCTCTTTGACATTTTCCTTCTCTTTGCCACTTAGTTATATTCAACTAACTCATTAAACTTTGTAATTTTGTCAGAAAGTTGTGAATGCATACTTTGTTATACAGTATGTGTATTGTATATAAATTTGAATCCATGTTTTAAACTGACAGACAGATCACTGTGGAATACAAAACTCTGCTCTGATCATTCTGACCTGGATTCCTCTTATCTCAGTGGACTTGAATTATATATCAAACACAAGATATAAATTCAGTGTGTTAAATTTTCAACCATGTTCTCACTTTTATCTGCCTGTTTGTGGTTAATAGCAGTTTCAGTTTTTGTGTGCTACTCCAATGTTAATATTAACATTATTATGTCGCAAACTGTTGATTTGGCCATTATCTTAAAATTTCTCACAGGTCATTACTATGTGCACAAATTACTGTAATCTATATTTGCACACTTTTTCTCTGCCAGACACACTATTTGCACATATTATAAATGGCTTTTCTTTGTCATAGATACTAGAAACAGAAGAAGTACATAATACATCCTTTACTACTACATGATGAGGAAATAGCTGCTATTATAAAAAGATTAATAAGGATGAATTTGTCCATTTTTAGCTTTTGAATTTCCACATATTTGCATCACATAAGCTGTGGTTGGTCTGTAGTCCGTTACTCTACGAACAAACAACAGCTCAGTCCACTCAGAGGAGTACAAGACCTCTGTTTTCTATAGTAGTAGTAGTAGCACAGTGGCCCCAGAACACTTCTGTCTTTATTCTGCACCTCTTTTAGTCTGGCTTAAATCTAATAACATCCCTCTCTCCTTCAAACACCAAGGTCACATATGATTTAAAACTTTTTTTTTTGTTTAAACTTGCTGTAAGTACAAAATGGCTGGATATTAATACACAGGACAATATGATGAGAGGTGAGAAACTTCTGCAGAAACTGCAGAAAACTACAATTATCATACTAAAGCTGTGGTCAACATCAAATATCTGAGTGAAACTACATCTGTTTGGTCCTGGGAACACATATTTTATGATTCAGTCCTCTTTCAGCTTTTAACTAAACGATAAGGTGAACAGTTTCAACACAGCTGAGGCAGAAAACAGCGGGACAGCCCGCTCACATACTGTATGTGTCATGGTTTGGCGTTTCAGTTTAGTTATTTCCTGTTTTATTTTGAAATACTCACCTCTCCTCATGTTTCTTGGTTTACTTCACTTCCTGTCTCTGTGTGTTTTCCCACCAGTTTTGATTGTATGCCCTGCCCTGATTTGTTTCACCTGCGTCTATTTATCCTCCCCTCACTAGTGTATTTAGTCCATGTGTCTTCCTTCTTTCAGCTGCATCTGTTCCCCAGTCCTGTGTTTGTTGTGTCTCTCATCAGTATTTCTGCCTGTTTCCTGTACCTTACTGGTTTATGTAGTTTGTTATATTTTTCTATGTTTTGTTGTCTGCCAGTTTTGTTGTCTGGATTCAGCTTTATGTTATTAAAGCTTGCTTTTTGTATTTTCAACATGCCTGCCTGGTGTCCTGCATTTTGGGTACTTTTGCAAAACTTAACAGTATGTGTATTAGTGCAATTAGGGTTGTGTGATAAATCAGTAGGCTAATCTGTGTGGGCAGTAATAGTTTAAAAATGCTATATATTATTTGATACGTCACACAATCAATACAATCATTTGAATGAATCATTTCATTCTTTTCTTTTTAATTGTGAGAATTACTAGACAATTTTAAATGGATAAAACTGATATCTAGGTTTTTATGAATTTCTAAAAACTTGTCTGAAAATTTTTGTAACTATTTATGAGCACGAGCCTGGGGCGGGCTCACTGTACGCATACATCATAAGCACGTGTGGACAGTATTTGTGTAACTGCTCTCACTGCCAGAAGGGGGAGACAAAATTCCCGCACTCCAACTTTAAGAAAGCAGAATTTCCCTTTTCTGTTTCCAAAAAAACTTGTTTTCACTCGAGGACACAGTGTGGCTGTCAGAAAGTTACAAGGAAGCTTTTGATCTGGTATTGAAAACATGAAAGATGTTTGAAAATGTTATGGCATGGAAATCAGGACAGGCTCTAAGAAAACAGGTAAACTCCCCTGATGGAAACTAGACACCTGGTGCTATTGCGCTGAAGGATTCATTTGTTGCAGAATTAGCTGAAATGACTGTAGAAATTGTTGGTTACTGGAAGAATTTTCAATTCCCATTTTCTTCTCTTTTTCCTCCTTAATACTCCTTATTTGTTCCACCACTTCTTTTACTTTTAAGTTTCATTTTCATACTTTTACTTCCGGTCTTATGTCCCCCTGGTAATCTTTAACACTAAAATTTAGGCTTTGATCATTGTTTTGTTGCTGTTTTATTGCACCTTGTAACATTTTATACAACTATACAATGAACTTGGATTATATGAATGGCGCTTACAATAAATGAGTGTATCAATGTGGCAGTTATTACAAAGGTTGGACAGGAGGGGTAGATCTGTGGGTGTGTGCTGTGTGATCTTGGCTATGGTGTGATCCTAATGTAGCCGGGCAGCCAGATGACACACACAAAGCCAGAGCGTGAACAAAGAATACGGTGTGTGTGTGTGTGTGTGTGCACAAACACAGACCTACACGCACGCACATTCACTTTAAGAAACAAATGTACAAAGACTTTCTCTACAGATGTTCACATTAAAAAACCACTGCACAACTAAAAAAGTCAGTGTACAGGTTCAAACACACAAGCACGCGCATGGCTTCACAGGAAATTAGAGACGTGTATGGCAATGGACTGTCTCTTGGCAGACACACAGATGGTCAAGCAAGCGTTTGATGAGAAGAGATGAACAGTTGCACGCCCCCTCATACTCTGTTGTACAAAGATGGACACATGCTCAGATCAGACAGACAGACGAGCATGAGCGTGAACACACTGCGAGAGCCGGCCAAAGTGAAAGAGAAAGAGGGGCGGGGATGACACAAAAGGAGAAAGATTACACCATCAATTTTTAAATATTCTCTCTATTATATCTCACCTGTTTGGCCACCTCAGATAGCAGCAGTGTCTTCCCAGTGCAAGGTCCCCCATACACCACCAGAGGGCTCATTCTGCTCCCCTTGGACGGCAGAAGATACTCTTGTATGTAATCCAACGACTCGGTCTTGAACTCGTAGAGCGCAGCGTAACTTTTACAGAGGGACAGGTGCTGCAGGATCTCATCGTACAACGGGTCGCTCTCCGTGTCAAAGTTCTGCTGGACCGTGGCTTGGATGATATCCACCATGTCCTCGTAGAACTGTTTACACAGACCTTCTACATAGTGGCTCTCCACTTCTTGAGAGTAGCCTGACTTCATGTCGCAGTGAGTGACTGATGAGTAGACACGGAGGTTGGAGGCAGCGACAACTGTGGGGATGAATTCGTCCCGTACCTTCAAAAGGCGTTCGTAGGCTTCCTGGTTGCGCATGACGCGATCGCCGCTAACCACGATGTCCATGTATCGGCCCATATCAGGGAGTTTGGCGAAGCGGTCAAAGTTGGAGATCTTGCGAATGTAGCAGACACATTTCCTGAGAAAGGCCGGAGTTTGTTTCCCAAGGGCAAAGTCTAATTCATCCTCCAAGGCTGAAATAAGAGATAAATACAACATTTTTTAGGTGATCACTAAGAAATCTTCCTCAGCTTCTCTATGTGCAATAACTTTTTAAAAACCCACCGCTGGACTATAATGTACAACTTGCAAAGATAAACGTCTAACAGATGTAGGATTCAGATTTCTTTCAGGAGCAAAGCTCAACAGGTTTTAGAAGCCTTTAGCCTCCGATTACACAGATTTCTCTTGAGCCTTATTTAAGAAGAAACAAATTTGATAAAATCACATAAGCCAGCATTACTGAACTGTATCACAGACTCCCCCACAAAGAGCTGGCTGACTGAAATTCTGCCAGCATCTCCTGTGTAGTTTTGCTCACATGGTAGCCTACTAATTAGGTGGGAGAGAGTAAAGTGTATAAGGAAAGTTGGGAGTTCCAGGAGACGGCACAACTTCCTCTATACAGCAAAATCAAGCACCGCTTAAAGGCCAGTGTGCTCAATTAAAGTGCAGAAAAACTGCAGGTTCCTGACACAGAAGATGTGCTTCCTTTTCATAAGAAATTATAAAACTTGAACGGCAGTTTCTTAATTAGCTTTGTATTATTCTTTATATCCACCATGAAATAAGAACAGGCATCAGATCTTGATAGCTTATTGCTTAGATCATCTCCCTCAATGACAGCCTGAGAAAAGAAAAATAGATGTCTTGAAGGATTCGTTCAGTGCTGTCCAAACAATTCAGTAATAACTGGGTGATTCCCGAATGGAGTCTTTTACTGACAGGAACTGATATGGAGCACATTAGACCAGGGTGAAAATAAACAGTGGGAGGAATTGTTCAAATGTCAGAGTTGTACCTTTAGCTTTTGCGGTTACCTTTTATAGCAGAGGTATGAAAAAACAGAGTAACTGTTTTGTTTTTTACTTGAGTCTCTGCTTTGATGTTTGATCTTAACAGTAGAGCTCAGATTGGCCCCTTTGGTGAATAATAATTAGCATTTTCAAGAACCACATTAAATGGCAAATTGTGGTTTTGTTTTCACATCATACTCAATAATTAGCCCGATAATCACTGAAAATATTGCATAATAACATTAAAACAACATGGTGAAAAGTAATGAATAAAAATGGGTAAAAGTGGTCACTCTAAAGAGAAAGTGTTTTCTGTTTTTTCCCGACATTGCAACACACTGTTTGGATGAATTACCGTGTAGTGAACGTACAATGTGATCGATCAATCACTGTCATCTGCTGAGCTGAGTCTGACAGATCCTGATTGCATCTCATCTCTTGTTATCAATTTAGTTACAACGGTCTAAACAACAACCTCATTCATTAAATATATGGCCTTTGCCATGGGATTTTTTCCCTGAAGGAGAAAGGGTTTTTAAAAATTCAGAATTTTTTCTCATTAATTTTGTTATTAGTTTGTCAGCGTTCTTTATTTCAGGCGGGATGGCCTCTGCTATAAAAAACTGTGGGAAACCCTGGAATGTAAATATTATTTCAATCATATATACACTGTTACACAATATTACAAATATCAGACATACTGCTTGTGAAAAGATATGTTTTGTTTGTTTTTCGATGACAAATAAGCTGTATATCCCCTTCACTTATTTTGTCTACTGTAGCAATTATTATTTTCATTATCAGTTAATCTGCTGATTATTTTCTTGATTAATTGATGTGTTTGGTCAATAAAATGCCAGGAAAGTGTGAAAATTAAAAAAAAAAAATCCACAATAATTTCCCAAATGCCAAGTTAGCATGTTTAAATAGTTTGTTTTGTCCAAACGACAGTCCATAACAAAGATTTTCAGTGTACCAACATAGAAGACTAAAACCCAGCAAATATTTAAAACCAGTGAATTTTTGCCATTTTTTCCTAAAAATGATAACAATGAACTGATTATTTTAAGTCATTCACCTAATTGATTAATCAACTAATTGTTTAGCTCAATAAATAATTGATATGACGCAGTATATGTGACCCAACATTAAAAAAGGTTTGCTACATGTAGATCGCAGAGGTTGTCATTTTTCATAGAATTACATTATTTGCATTCAGAGCTTGAAATTTGTGTCATCAAACAAAGGTCAAATAATTTTTATAATGTAAAAACAAATAAATAATTTCAAAAACCAAAATAGAAACCCAGAAAGATGGAAGTGAGCTACCCATCACACCCACAGTAAGACACGTTCCAACTTGAAAAATAGTTGTCAAAAGATGTGACATGAAAAGATGAAAAAGGAAGAAAAAGTCGACTTGAAACTAACCAGAGCAAAGGAATTTCTTGGCCTGAGCGCTCTTCATGGTCCCCTTCTCCTGAAGCTGCAGCACCGCTGTTCGGAAGATCCTCTTGATCTCCTCCGACACATTCCTCCAGGCCTTGTCATTCTTGGTCTTGGCTGCGCTGCTTGACTCCATCTAAGCGGGACAGGGGGGGCAGGGAGAGGACAGTCTGACGTTACAGTTTAGACGGAGGACTCTCATTATGCACTGAGGGAATGTGGTTATTCATGTTTTCTTAAGTACTGCGCAGAGACATACAGCAACAAAGGGAATATTGTTCTGTCTTTCATGTGAGAAACATTCATTTAGAATGTTTTATGTGGGCTGAATTGAGAAATGTGTTCACCTGGTAAAATATTTACTGGTATGATTGATTTTTGAGTAATTCTGCGATCTGGTGGAGAGTTTGAGAAATCCTCCAAGTATGAAACGTTCATATATGAATGTTTTTAGCATCCAAATGTATGTTTAAGGCAACATTATCATGCAGTTTTTAACAAAACTCAGCCAGATATTTTATCACCTCTTTAAAGTCTGGGACAAGATAAGAAGGTGGAACTCAGAAGCTAAACAGTTATATTCATAATTAACTGTGCTGACAGAATTGTTGTTAAATGACTTTTATGGGGTCATTTGCAAGTATACTTTTTTTGGTAAACAGTAAAACACAGGACTTGAAAAGGGCTCAGCAGCTGCCTGAGACTCAACAACTTTGCTCACAAACGCAAAACAAAGCTGCTTTTCTTTTCTGTATGTGCATATAAAATATGTTCCTCAAAGAGAATTAAATTCATGAACCACGGAGCTCAAGGACAAGAATCCATTATCAGCACTGTTAAAGCCTCTATTTAGTAACATCCATGTGGGTAAAATAACTTATCAGGAAGACTAAAAACCACCAACAAATCTCTTTTGTGCCCTTGTAGTGGTAGCATGTTAGCTGGACTCACTGAGTTCTGGTAGTTCTTAAGCATTTGGGCTTTGGGTTTGAGGTAGTATGCGGGTGGCACAGAGTTTTCATCCCTGCAGTACCACTCTTCCAAGATGTGTGTGTCCAGCCCCGCCTCCACAGCTGCATCCAAGATCATCTCAAACTCTGCTGATTCCACCTCCCCCGGCACTCGGATGCTGCCGTACTTTTCTCCCACCAGACCCTGAAGGGGGGAAAGGAAGGGAAGAAAGATAGAGGGTGAGAAAGAGGGAGACAGGAAATGTGTATCATCATGATCCTTCAAACTGTTTGAGGGCTCTATTTTTTGGAACAGTGGCGCAGGGTGAATAGTGGAGTCAATGATGCATACAGTGCGACTTATTTAAGGCAATTTCAGAGCCACAGGCTCAACTGTGGTGCAGTTGGGACATCCACCAGCCAATTTGTGACATCAGGGATGTAGCTGCCACCACAATTTCCACTCTGTGTGCGCTATGGTGCATACTGACAGCTCTATCTCGGATAGAAATTGCTTTACATCAGAGCCACATACGTATAGTGTACAGTTTAATTTAGAAAATGTTGCAGCCCTCTTCCCACGTAGAAACATTCATGTTTGCAGTAGGTGCTGAAAAGAACAATCGTGCGCAAGCAAGAAAAAAAAAACCTGTGGTTGTTCAACAAAAATGCCATCTGCCTGCCATACGTCACACACTATCACATAAATACCACAACATAAAGATATGTTAAAGAACAATTAAAGCTTTAAAGCTAAAGGAAGATGAGTAAGGGGTAAAGTCATCTCATTACACAGTTTTGATATGAAGAATAAGAAAAAGGAAAATGTTGTTAGTGTTTTAAAAGTGTAAGAAGAAGAGAGAAACAAGGAGGAAGAAACCTATATGTATGTACCCTTTGTTCCCATGAAGAGTTGTTAACACATGCTGGTTGACCACCATCACCAAAACACTTCAGGAGTTGGATGTTAATTGTAAATGTCTGAGGTTTAAAACAGAAGAGAAAGAAAGTAGGACTCACAGGCTCAAGACTCAGGCTCTGTATTGTTTGTTTTTCAATACTAGAGCCGATATGATCTGGAGCTACAGTACTGACACCAAAATTATGACTTTTTCGATACCTTACTTTGAGAAATAGACATGTTTTCTACAACCCCCCTTTTTTTTCATTTAAGAAAAGAAGCCAAACTTCTCAAATGTTAAATGTTGTCCAAACACACACGGCTAAGAACTTTGCCTAAATAAAATAGTCTAAAACTGGCAAAATGATTTAAATTAGGAAAATACCTGACTCTAACAAGAGGTAAACATGACTACAAATCTGACCAAACATTCAGTGCTAGCTTTCGGTACTTATCCGGTGCTATGTAGACATTTTTGTCGGTACCACACAAGCACTGAGGTTCAATACCGATCCCTTCTCATAAGTCGTTGTTTTCAGTAAGAAAAAGCAGATTTGTTCTGCTGCTGCACAACAAATGTTTGAATGACACACTGTTATGTAAAACACACAGCCTTGGCCAAATTTCCTAATGCTCAGTAATCAGCAGCATTAAGAAAAAGGAGCAGATTTGCTTTATATATAGAACAGATGGGACTGTTTTAAATGAAAGGAAATTAATGCATTAATTAAAGGGAGGTATGTAGATTTGTGAGAATAGACCAAGACTGTGAAATTTGATTTAAGTGGGTTTCTGTGCTATAAGTTAATGTTATTATCATCATATCTACTGCCATCATCATCATCATCATCATCATCATCGCCATCATCATCTTAAAGCCAATACCAGCAATCACTCACTGCAATCTTTTTAGTCAGAAACCAGAACACTCAACACAGCAGCTGCATAATTAGGCACCATCAAATTAAATAGTGGTCTTTTCATCCCACTATTATATCCCACTCCTCGTGGCATATCTATCTATATGTACTCCAATGAGCCTCCATTCTTCCCCTCTGCATCTATGCACATGCTTTTGAGTGGCAGCCAATTCAATACCGTTGGAAATTATCAGGGCCATTTCCTGGCACACTCTTTGATGTGCTCTATCAGTCACATTCGAGGACAATGGGAGCAAAATAACTGGAAACCCTCCACTCCACGACCAGCTGATCTTTACTCCATGTGTCATAATTCACATGCAGCTAAAGCCTCGGGGCGAAAGACGCAGAGCAAGTGAGGGACAAGCCAAATGACTGTGAGCTCCGGTGAGCAGGAAAAAAACCACGTTGGTACGCTCTCGGCAATGACGCTTCAAAGCCGTTCCATGTTGGACTTCTCGTTCCCTTGGCATTCGCAGTGGGAACAGATGCAGAGAACAAGCAGAATCAGAAGATGGCATGTGGCATGGTCTGTAGGACAGCCTACTCTCAAAACCCACAAATGCCCGAGATAGATTCATTTATATTCGTGCAGTTTTGTAGCTATGTTGCGAAGGTTCATTTTGCAGCTTTTTTTGGATTTAGAAGATAGTTTGCATGTACAGTATCAGTTGTTTTGGAGGAGGAGGTGTCATTTTCAAGGTTGGGTATTGCATTTTGGATTAAAACCCATCATTTGCATTATATAAACATTTAGCTGACCCACTTACCAGTGAAACTGCAGATTAAATGCATGTATCCTTCACCAAAGGGCGAAAAACAATGGTAGAAAAGATTAAAAAAATCCCCTGAATATTAAAGTATTTACAATAAAACAGGGTTAAAAAGAAAATGATGCTAGGTAATGAATAAATGAACCCTCCTGTGACTGGAATATTCAAGTACATCCAATAAAGCGGGAAGCCTAATTAGAAAATAGTGCTAAGATAGAGAATACACAGTACCAAATAGAGGAAGAAAGGAAAGGGATTCCCTCTTGTGTGTAACTCTCTGTGCTCTCTTCCTGCCAAAACAAAGAGTTTAATAACTAACTAGGGCAGGCTGCTCACTATCTTCAGATTTGATTGACGGAAAAGGTCATGTGCCGCATTCAAGCCCCAAATGTTTCAAGTGACAGGTGCACGTTTTAGCTCTGGGAAAGAATTAACTGCATTACTATTTCATAAATTTGCTCTCCAAAATACTAAAAAATCATGTTCAGTTTTGCTTTTCTCATCAGAGATGTGAAACCAATACACAACCTGAGATCTCATTGAGATAAACGATTAGTTTTTTGTTCTTTTTAAATGAAAACTGTTATATAAGTATAAGTAATAGTTTTGTATTAAATTCAAGCAACCCATTCAATGGATGTTTCGGTAATTAACTGATATCTAAGCCCTGCTCTTCCATAGTTACTGATGCTACGCCTGTCAGCTTTCCATTCTTGCACCAAAGCAGTTTACAGTGATAACATCGGCAGATTTACCATCAAAATTTGTAGTAATTTTTTAAACAATGGGTCCTTGATTTTAGACAGATGTAGACGAAAGCAGGCTTCTCATTTCTAGCCGTCGCTGAAATGATAACTGTTGTTACCAGATTTTATCAACTGTTGCTAGCTAGCTTGCTAATTAAGCTAACAGTCCTTCCATGAGTTGGTTGAAAACGCCGTCTCCAGTTGACCCTTTAATGTTTCCAACAGACTCATTTTAAAACCAAAACTCTATGTTAAGGACGATGAGGAAAAATGTGAGATCAGACTCTTATTTCATTCTAACATAATCCTCTTTGGCTGCTTAGCTTAAATACTTGGCCAAGTAAGACAGAGGTTAAATGCTTCATTGTTTGTATTTTTTACTTTAAATGTTACAGGAGATAAGGACTGGGTTAGGATAAGTACTAACCGATGTGTTTGGCAAAAGTAACGCTATCTGTAACACTGGCTGGTGTTACGTGAGTGCACATTTCCCCAAATCTAATAAAGAGAATGCTAACGTTAGCCTACACAATGATATAGTATCCACCACAAAATTATGTCATGTGAAATGCTCCTATTGCCCTGAAAGTACTACTACTACTACTTTTGGTAGTAAGCTAATATCCCTGGACATGGTAACATTAGTGGCTTACATTAGAGCAGCAGCGAACACGCGGTTTAATCCATTCCTTACAGTTTTGCTGTTGTGTTTTGGTTTTTGGAAAGATCTCTTACTACAGTTCTGTGCACACCACTTTGGTATGTGTAGAAATACAAAGATTGACAGACCTGCTGTGCCTACTTTTAAAGCTTGTATTTAATGTATTGTATAGTGATATGAGTTTTCCACATGGGTGGTCTAATGGGCATTGAACACTCTGATTCTGCCATTTTTAATGTAATATTAAAATCTACCTATTTTTAGCTTCAACAGCAAACAAGTTACACATGACTTAGAGACACCTCAGATCATATAAGGACCAGTGACAGGACAGATTCTCGAACAACAGGGTTGACCCTGCAGGTCACCTCATCCACCCTCTATGACTCACAGTGCTGCAGTGATGTGTCAGTAGGGGATGGAGGCACTGGGCTGAACTACAGTAATGCTGAGAGAGAGAGACATTTAGTGTGTGTGTGTGTGTGAGAGAGAGAGAGAGAGAGAGAGAGAGAGAGAGAGAGAGGGGAAGGAGAGAACATTCACTCTCCAAGTTGCTGACAAAGTCTCTGTCAGCTTGCCTCGCGGTGATTTAGCAGGATGAATGGAGTGTGTGTGTGTGTGTGTGTGTGTGTGTGTGGAGATTAGGATAAAACCAACTAGTGTTTCCGCACAAATTGACTAAATCAGGTGTTCAAGTGCTAACACATCAGCACACACACATTCACATCACTCCACCCTTGCGTGTAATCTACTGTCACTTCTGCCACCCACTCAACTTACCAAAGCCAAACTGTAAGAAATGTCCAAATATTTGCTGGGTGGTTTTAACACCGCTGTCTTAGCCAGAAAGCAGGCCTGGAATGAGGCCATCTAAAGTGGATTACAGCATGGCAGCTGGCAAGCTAAAACTTCACTCCTCTGTGTGTGTGTGTGTCAGTGTGTGAGTACATGTACAGTATGTGTGTGTCTCTCTTTTAAGAGGGGGTCGAGGGGTTGCAGTAGTTCTTATTACGCTTTAGCAGACGCAGGTGCAAGAAACACAGGAGGCAAAAGTGACAATAGCAAAGCAGATAGGGGCCAAATGCAATTCCAGTTTTAGCCGCACTCCTCTGCCTCCCTCCCTCCTCTGGTTTTTCATCCTTGGAAGGGGTTTTATACTCTGGCTAAGTGCACTTTAGCTGATGAGCCAGTTGGGAGAGGCGACTAAGATATTGTACACAGCTACAGTATGAATCAACAAATCAATCACTCATGCAGTCAATCAATCAATGGAACAAGCAGTCAACTGTTCTGATATTTGCTGCATAAGCTTTGGCTCTGCAGAGGGCTCTAAAAAGAAACAGATGATGATGAAGATGATCTGATGAAAGAAATATTTATTTTTCAGTGACATGAGCACTCACTCACAGACTTTAACTCTGCTGTGAGCCAGTTCCATACTACATACAGTAGCAGTTAGCATACAAGAAATCAATGTAGGTTATTGTTTTGTACATGAAACGATGCGATATGTGTGCTGCAAATTAAAGAAAAAGGCTGGTGATTTTTTCTTATTGTCTACAAATTACATGACAAGACCAAACCCAAAAGTAAATTGATCCTAACAAGTATCATTGTTGTCATCAAAGCCTGATATAGCTTATTCCTTGAGCCACATTGTTGCACTGGTTGACATGTTACGATGAACAGGGGCACTGTAGTTAATTTTGAGTCTACACACACACCCTCTTGTTGCTGTAAATACTCAAGCAAATTAGCAGTTACATTATGTTACCCGAATGGAGAAGAAGCAGAGAGAGCTACAGTATCCTCAACTATCCTCTTACATGTAGTAAACCTGCTACATGCCAGGCAAGTAGCAAAACTGGATGGGCTGCATGCTGTTTGCCGATACGCACCCTTGAGGCATTTATCAAGTTTTAGTGTTTTTTTACATGAGGGAATTTGAGACTGTTGGAGAGCAGAAGAGAGGAGAGTAAAGAAGAAGAAAAACAGACATGGCTCATTGTCATGCTTAATCTCTGGGTCAATGACACCATCACCATGCCAACCCGATATCGCCATGGAAACCGGCTTTATTGCATCGACAGGTTAGCGAAAAGACCCCTCACCGAGGTGTGGTGTGTGTGTATTTATGTGTGTGTGTTTAACAGCCCTGCACTGCCACCTGTCTTGTGTTCAGCCGTGCCCTTTAAAAGATACTTGCTGCAATTGTTTCTTACTCATAAAGAAAGACACATCCAATAAAAAGATGGTTACAAAACAGCTGACTCTTTGTCTTATGAACTAAGACAACTCTAAATCTTAGACGTAGAGGTGAACGAGGAGAGATGTATGTGCCAAACGGAGTATTAAGAGGTTTCCAGTTGTTGCACAGATCCTGTGTGGCAGCAAGAAACACACTTTCACTACGCATGTCAATCCTGTTTCTCTGTTTTCCTCTGTAGAGTTTCTGAGAAACTGTTATTCCCACTTTGAGCTCCCATCCTCAACTTTTCTCACCTCCTATCTTTATCTCTCCCTTTCTCTATATAGAAACACATCCCACCTCTTCTATTTAATCAATAATGATGAATAATTATCAATAATCAATGCAGATGTAATTTTGCTTTTCAGAGATTTTTTCCTCTGTCTTCATCCTTTCTTCTGTTCATCCCTTTTCCCCCCTCTGATCCATGCACTGGGTTCTGTGACAGTTGTTGTGGGCTGCAGACCCCCCCAGATCAGCTTCTCTTTGAAGTCTCCTCTTACTGCCATGTGGCTGTGTGTATAAGTGTGTGTGTGTGTGTGTGTGTGTTAGCTGGGGGTGACACAGCTACATTTGAAGTGGGCACCTTTGTGGGGGAAGGTGATGATAATGATGTGTAGAAACTGTGAGCGGTTGCGTGTCAACAACTGAGTTTTTGCAAGCGAAGAAGAAGAAGAAGAAAGAAAATGAGAGAAATGAAAAGAAGGCGAGCAAAATGAGAAAACTGAAAGCACAGAAGAGAAAGGGATTTGCCTGAACAATGCACAGTGACACGCACATCCACACACAAACTTACATGCACGGTTTGAAACCTACTGTATGTTGTTGCAGAAACAACAAGACCCTAAATTCTGGTGACGTTTTCCCCGTCCTCAAATATACATCTAGGTCTACCACCCTGTAAAAATAAACAACAGTACTCCGGAGATGGCCCAGACAACCCAGAACTGTCATAAATGAGGATCCAAGTCCCTCATCAAAGGACCCGCCGCCGTCGCCGTTGCCGCCGCCACCGCCAACGGGGCTGGCCGGCCTGTGTGGCAGCGACGGGGAGGCCGGCTGCGGGGACTGTAGCAGCTGGCTCTGACAAGTCTGAATGGGACTAAATTCTGTGGAGCTATTGTGGGCTCCTTGCCATAAAACCCTTCATTCACCATAGAGAGTGGACCACTAGAATATGCCATTAAAGATTTAACCAGCCAGATGGGGAAGACATGCACTTTAGATGCGTGTGTGTCTCTCCGGAGTGTGTAGAGGGGTGTAAAGAGTCTGTATCACCCAGAGTTACAGGAGTACACCCCAAATGATTCTCAATCTCATGACAGAGAAAATGCCTCAGGTCAAGATGCTCTGTTTGTATGTGCCTTTGTGGGTGTGTGTTTGAAAGCAGGAGAGAGGAAGAAAGGCAGATCACAGCAAAGAGATGTGTGTGTGAGTGTGGACCTGAGTTTATGTGTGCCTACTGTGTTGTGCGGTATTGCTTGGGGTCGGTCGGGGTTAAGATGGTGAAATTGCAGCAGAGACAGAGGGCGGCCAGACTGATGGGAATGAATTAAATCAGTGTGACATGTACAATACTACACCAAACACCAAGCCAGCAGCACAAAAGGGGAGAGTGTGTTACTTGTTTTAAACTCAGATGTGGTCATTTCAGTCCACTTTAGTCTGATTGAGTGTACATTGTACAGCCCAATCGTATATAATGTCTCAATGGGCTTGACATAAAACATAACATTTTCACAATGCAGTCTAAAACTTCAGCACATAAGGGCAAAAAAAGTAACCAGCAGAACAATCTTAAACTCCTAGACTGCCAACATTAACAGTAACCAACTTTTCAAAATGCAGGGGTCAGTACCAAAGTACTCAGGCAATATTTGTAACAAAGACTCCAATATTGTTAAAATATTAAGGCACACTAGGAAAGAAAGAGAGTGGACATATGGTAGACTCTTCTTAACAATATATGACAACAATATTTATCTATATCTATATATATATATATATATATATATATATAAGCTCCCAGGCCTCTGGTAGAGGACCCGAGCTCGAAGGATGAGACCACCCGCGGAGGGTGAAGGACGAAGTTTTTTTTTTTTTTATATATATATATAGCTTGCAAACTGGCAAACAAATCATGTGCTGCTACACTCACATGACATACTCTAGTTGCTGTAACATATATCCAACGCACCCTTTGGTAGAGGGCGGTCTATTCAAGCTGTCAGTGCCCTGCCTACTTTTCTGAGGTGCTACCACACTAATCACTTAACTCTGCAGACACTTGCTGCTGCTAATATAGCATTTAATAAGGAAGCTAGCCTGGTAACACTTTGATTATGTGGCTTTAAGGCAGCTTCTAAAGAAACGCCACACTACCCATGATGCTACTGGCGTTCCCTGACTCTGCTGGTTAGCTGTTTGTTATATCCGCTCTGGGCAAGAGACACCATTTCAAGCCAGATGTGTGGATCTCCTATCTGTGATGTCAAAGCTTAGACGGGCACAACTCACTGCCTTTCTTCACCGAGGTATGTTCCAATATTTCCTGCTTTTGCTAACATATGTGAGCTGAGTTGTGTGTTTTGTGTGCTTGGCAACATCAGTAGTTTTTGCCAACAATGCTGGCTGTTTTATTACTTTTTTCAAATCTGCCTGTGAGTGATGAAATTATCCCCAAACTGGGAGCCTAGATGCCTAATATCAACTATGTACACACTTTGTTCCATGTTAAACTGTGCAGCAGCCAAACAAGTGAGCTTTTGTTGTGCAGGTAGATACAGTAATAAAAATACTGTAATAAAAATTTAAGTTTAAAGTTTTACCTGAATGTTCCTAGAAAAGGTGATACTGGCCTGATATAAGGAGCATCACTCTACTGGAAATTAACTAGAATGAATCACGCAGATGTTTTGCAGTGAAAAGTGTTTGTGTGAGAGAGAGAAAGAGAACAACAACTTGTGAATGAGAGAGGCAGGAAGAAGTGCATGCAGGGTGGGAGAAGAAGGAAATACAAAACTCAGACTAGGGAAGGGATTATGCTCCCTGGAGACCAGGGCTCCTGTCCTACCCATAATGCATTGCCTCTCCCTGTGATCTCTCACCTCAATTTCAACCTCAAGAAATGGATCTGTTCCATTTGAATAATTCACCATCAATTTCTCTTCCCGTCGTCTTCCTCTCTTCACTCCTGTCTTCATCCTTTTCCTTCCTTGTGCCTGACTTTTTTTTATGTCGTCTAAAATTATCTAAAAAAGATCACTGAAATGTCATCCGCAATTAAGCGCCATGTCACTCTCTCTCCTTGCAGAGGTCTTCACATAACTCATTCATACAAGTGTAATTTTAGCTTTGCATGGATTTTCAGTATTTCCAATATGCTTGCCCAACATACTTCCTGACATGCTTTCTTCTCGTTTGGCCTTGTTTTGCACTGTTTTTGTACAGTGAAAATATCATCGACCCATCAGGTCACATGGATGCAAATATATATTTTTTTAAGTTATTGGCATTTTCAGCACCCTAACAAACCAAATCAAATATTATCAAAAAACTGTAGATATAAAAAGAGATATAAACAAGGATTCTACATCAAATATTTATCCGCTGTTAAACTGAATAGACACACACATTGCTTGGACACACACATCCTGCATACAAAAGCTGCATCGAAAGTAAAGCTACTATGTCTTGTCGTTTCTGTGTCATTTTTCAAATGCGAACATGCCACGACTCGTAAAAAGAAAGGTTTACAAGAAAAATACGATTTCACTCTTATTAGGTAGTTTCACACTGCTATCAGATCTTCAAAAGCACATAGCCTGGGAACAATCCAGTCTTACTGGAATATCAGAGCCATGTAATGAGATAGAGAGGGATGGTGGAAAAAAACTGAAGCAGACACTGATTTAACAGATTTTTTTCTTATTACGTAAAGCGTGGACACACAGCGATGTGAACTTAGATAACATCGAAACAGACTTATAAAATTCATTAAATTTCAAACTGTAACCTGTGTGGTGTGTAACTTACAACAAAACATGGTCCTGCTGAGGTCTTTAGACATTCCTCCAGGAGCTTCATTCGGAGTCGCTGCAGCTCTGGACTGTCCCACTCTTCTGGGTCCACGCCCCAGTACAGGTCCACCACCTGAAACCACACAAACATGGGCCAAGAGTCATGTTACTGTGCTCTAATAAGAGCAAAAAGACAAATTAAATGTGTTCAGTTTCTCTTACACCTCTAAATAGAAAAGGTTTTCTTGTCCTTTGTGAAATATTTCTAGTATAGAAAAGAATAAATTGCACAACCACCTTCCTAAACTCACAAAAGAACAAGTAAATGAAAAACAAGGTTATAGACTTGCAGCAAAACTTGCAGACATGTTGTTGTTTCATTACAACCAAATACAGCGTGGTCAGTTTCCATGCACACACTGAAATTTAATGAACTCAGTTGAGAAAAAGAAAACAAAAACATTTAAGCAGAGAAGCACTGGAAAACGCAGGAAAACCGATGTCAAGTTTTGGGTTTTACGAATGAAACAAAGTTCAATTAAACAAAAGCAAAACAGCTCAATAGGCTTAAACCAAGCCATTACTGTTTTCAGCACTGACACACACACACACACACACACACACACACACACACACACACACACACACACAAGCTTTGGCAGTTCAGACAATATCAAGTGTAAACACGGCACAGGGGGAATCTCCCACAGGAGGAGAGGGGTGAGGAAACGCCTGTAAATGTGTGTGGCCCACACTGCGCTGCTGCTGGCTAGCTTATCAAAAAGGACAACAAGCCCTCCTACCGGCAGCTTCCTGGATTTTTAGCCTGCTGGCTGGGGCCTGACATGTGGCTTCCAATAAGATACATTATTCCTGATGGCCTTTGCTGCTTGGAGGCTCAGGCTTCAGTCCCCAAAATGCATAATGTACATGATCGCATCCCCGATGGCAGTGTTTGAGGAGTAAAAAGTAGAGGAGGGGGATGAGGTGAAGCCAAAGTGATTCAGCAGCGAGGGCTGCTGTCTTCCTTCATGCTCTGCTGCTCCCCAGACTAGCTAGCTCAAATGAGTTTAGCCTGGCACAATGACTGACACATCCGCAGCGTGGCAGAGAACAGCAGTGACTGGCAGCCCTGTATAACCGCTCGGCACTGAAATTGAGAGTGTGGGAGATATTCACCTCTCCCATTACTGTTGGGAGCAGCAGGAGGGCTGGAGCTACACCTCAGCTCATCTGCTTGATTGTTGTTGAGCAGCTGTGTTACTGTGGAAGGAGACACTTTTCAACTAGCTGCATATTTCTTGCAGCCTTGGGCTGCAACTAACAAATATTTTCATTATGAATGATTCCAGTGGCTTACCTACCTTTTTGCCTTCTAACGCCTTAAAACAAAGCTATGTGTAGTTGCGACCCCCATTCACAGGTTGCAGACAGTATGTCTATGGGTAGTGACCACTGCATGAATCGCTCTATTATTATTATTATTATTATTATTATTATTTATTTTTTGTTTTTGTTTTTATTCTATTAAATGTCCCAAAAATAGTTTAACACCCATTGAAAGTTCCCAGAGCCCTAAGAGACATCTTAAAATTTCTTAAGATAAGGAAATAATAAGATAAGATATTAGTAAGATAAATAAAAACAGGAATCATCACAATTGAAAAGCTGGAAAAATTACTTAATGACTTACTTATAAACGATTGATTATCAAAATAGTTGCTGAGTAATTTTCTGTTGACTGACTAATCAATTAATTTACTAATTGTTTTAGCTCTAAATGACTAAACCAGTTTGAATGACTAAAATGATTAATTGATTATCAAAATACTTGGAGATTTATTTTCTGTAGATAGTCTAATTCTTTCGGCAGTACTACCAACAGAGACATAAATGACACAAGAGTAGATGTGGGATAAAAAAAAATTTCAACTGAGCTGATTAGGTATAGTTATAAGCCTATTTCCATTATTCTGAACCACCAAAGGCTTTTACTTTGGAAAAAACTATCCCACTCACATGATAAGCATCCCTCACATTGGTCTGTTGTGGAAAACTCATTGCTTAGCACATCAGTCACTGCGTATCAGTGTCACTAATCTACTTCCAACTTCCAACGCACATGTGTGGGAGACTGCAAACGGCTCTGTGGTGACAAGGACCAGAGGGAGGGGGGAATGAAGTGAGATGAGCGCCCCCGATTACGATAGGTTTCTGCTGGGTTTCAGCAAGTGATTGGGAGGACGCATGGTAATTAAAAGCTAAATGAAGACATTAGTCATATCTATTCATGTGCGTGCATGTGTGTAAGGAGGATATACTGATTAAATTTACCCCATCACCCGCCGCGCTTCACTGGAGTATGGAGGGATGGGAAGATGGATGAAGGAGAACAGACAGAAGAAGACGGAGGAATGTTTTTCCAAAATAGGCAAGGACACATAAATGAAGTTAAGAGGTTAAATTGGACGGGGGATTAGCTAAGGACTTTTTTTTAAACTAAGATGTACAGAGGACTCCTCTGGGACTGGCTTTTGCTGGAACTGTTTCACAGTTTCCTTCTGTCTTTTCACCCTCCTTCTCTCTTTTTTTTCATGCCAACTTCTCCTTCGTCTTTGCTGCTCCTCTCTCTGATTACTTTCCCTCTCCCCTGCTCTTTCTCTCTCTTCCCCTAAACTATGGTAGTGGGGGCGCCGTTGCTTATGTAAGAGCTGAAGCAGCTTCTGCTAAACAGCTTTCTAATGCCCTTCGAAGGCATTTGCCCATGGCAGGTCAAGTGCAGGAGAAGGCTTTTTCATTTATTGAATGTTAGACTATTAGACTTTGGGATTATGCCCAAGATGCCCAGGAAGAAAGGGCATGAAATCAGGCCTGAAAAAAGGCGGAAAACCCCCACAAACACAGACTCTCAAGCAAAAAACAACAGTAAAAATAGATACGGTGCCAACATAAATATATCTTAAGCTCTCTACTGCAGGCAATTTTATCAAAAACATGTAGTAAATCTCTAAGAATGTTTGATGAATACAGCTTTCTTAGTGCTCCAGGAAAGTGCACGTTTGTTTGAAACAACAGGTGCAGACAGATCACATGAAGGGAGGTTAAGCAGGGATTTAGAATTTAATGTTAGATCTCTTAATGCCATGTTTAACTTTACTCATTTCAATAGTCTACCTGCGATGATGAGAGGTCAAATTTCACAAATTGATATCTAATCTGGTTGATTCAGGTTGTGAGTGCTGAGAGGAAATTTCACATGCATGCCTTTCAGAAAATATGTCAAGCTCTGGGGTACATACAACACTGGGGTAATTACAGCACAGTGTTTCAGACGTTGCAGCATAACATGGCAAGTTAAGGTTAAGAGCCAGTCAAAGACATGAGGTAATGAGATCACAAGGCTTCTGAGTAGAGGCACCAGCAGAGGAGGGAGCAGGTGTATAATAAAACTGCTCAGGGAGATACATTTTTCATGGCAGAAGATTCTTCATAGTAACTCTACGGCTGGCAGAGCTCTTAAATGAAAGCGAGTTTGGTGGCTGGTTTAGAGGCTGTCGAACGCAGCTTTGGGACCAACATGCTTAATGTTGAGGTCGAGGTTTGTTTGTTTAATGGCATCCAACGAAGATGGAGGTACTTGGGAGTTAAATGGGAGCCGACACAACTAGGAAGCTCCTCAAACCAATAATTAAACGCGCAAGGGAAAACTAATCACAACACTGTTGACCAATGTGGGTGTAGTAAACAAAGTATATCAATTTTTTTGCTGGCCAGCCGGAGCACACCGTAGTAACCAAGGATAATTAGACTTCTTTTTGGTTGTAAATTGCAAACACTCCTAAAACTTCTTACTTCTGCACTGCCAGCACACTCGTCTTCAAGGAGGCTCAGAGAACACACCTCAACTATAATAAAGTACAGAAAGTTCAAGAAAAAACTTAAAATTCAATGGTTCCCGTTTATTTCTGCAGATAATATTGCCTGTGGGACACTCAATCGTTATACTTTGATTGTGCAGTCAGGATACCTGCCAGACTTGATAAAATAGTCTCTTAAAATTCATGGGAACCAGTATATACTATGAGTAGAGTCAAAATGTCAACACAGCTTATTCTACATATATCATCTCTCAGCTGCCCTATAGCTAAATCAATGTGAGCATTTCTACGGTTACCAAAACTGTTATGCAATATATGCATTTTCACATCAACGAAAGGGTTTTGGAAACTGAATACCCTGGGGCATTTTAACCTAGCACAAACCTGATAGTGTATACTTTACAAGTTAATTGGAAGCAGAGAAAGACTGCCTGCAGTATATCGTTTTGGGTATCATCACTCTTATTCAGACAGCGAGTTAACTGCAGACCTCAGTGCAACAAAGAGTCTCTTAGTCAGTCTGGCCACCGGGTAAAAGAAGGCTGATGTGAGCTAAGCCCGCTCAAGGGCTAGAAGTGTGGGTGAAAAAGTGCAGGTGTGACTAGATGCTACTTCAAAAGAATGGAAGAACTATTCTGCATTTTATTGTTGATTTCACCTACGTTTTTGAATTATTTGTAATTTCCTGAACATCTCTCAACATTAAGAATCAAGTCTCTATGTTTAGTTTGTAGAGTTATGGATAAACACATGATTTCAAGCAACACATATTCATATTTTTTTCCCCAGGCCTGTCTGTCCATTACATTTTACAGAAATCAGAAAGCTCATATTTTCTGAGACGTCCTGCTGACAACAGATAAACTGACAGGGGTGAAAATATAACCATCATGGTGACAGCAACAAGACAGAATGAATCGTTCTCCCATGGGTTATACAAATACAGTGTAACCAAAAGCTCAGAAGTATTTCATATTTGATTTTTGATTATCTTTGCTGATTGTCAGTATCATTCCTGTGGAGGCAGTTGGCATGTTGATATGTTTCGGTAGAGACTGAATAGAGAAGACAACAGTCTCGGGGCAGGACACTGAATGGAGATGGTGGCCTGCTGCCAGGGAGTGAAAGAAACAGACTGAGAGAAGAATGAGAGACACAAAACGAGAAATATTGCAGCCAGGTAAACAGATGGGAGAGCGATGAATAAACAGGGTTCATGCCATATTTCACGCTTTGAACAGTTTCTGCTTCAGTAAGTTTTTCATCTTAGAAAGATCAGTCTAAAAACACAACAAAAATCTATAGTTAGACTTGGAGAGTAAGAGATGAACTATCTCCTCTTCAACACTTTTTGAACCTTTTTCCTTTTTAGATGGTTAATTTGTGTTTTTTAGTGAAAACTATTTAAGAGCTTTAGAGAAGAAGTGAAGATAAAAGCATATTCACAGGAAAAAACATTTAACTTACATTTTCACCCACAGGCATGGAGGAGGAGCACCGCTAAAAAATAAATTATTAGCTTTAAAAATTTTAAGTGGGTGATATATTCTGCTTCTAAAGCCACATTGACAGACATATTCCCCCTTCTTTAAAAGTGCTAGCATAATAGACTACACGAATAGGCTTTTCTTTAATCATTGTGAAATGTCGTCTCACCCCTCATCTCATCTGCCATCTTGCTGCTTGTGCTGTGAGTTGTAAAAGACGTCTGAGTGACAGCCGTTGAACAGAATCTCACAGCCGTGGCCAGGAAACTTTTATTATAATTACACTGTCTGTGTGTGTGTTTGTGTGCCGGCCAGTGACTTTGGCAACCATAGAGAGGTCTGACCACATTATTAACAGAGCTGCTTCCAGCAACCCAGAGATTCAGATTATCTCCTGCATGGGGGAGGAAGTGATTGTATTGTAACAAGATGATTTATGAGTATAAGAAATGTACAATAATGGGAACTGGGATTTCAAAGCAGAACTGGATAAGAAACTGACAGTCCAGCATGTGCACAATCCGGGTTGTAGGTGGAATTAAAGCAGCCACCATTACTGTGATGGCATCTCACTTGTAAACCCACGCTGTAGTGTACATATGGGATTTCCATTTTAACCACTTTTCTACTGCTTTTCAAGAAATATGTCCAGGAGATCTTGTAGAAAATGCTAAGTTGAAATATAGTTATCGAAATATAATTGAAATATTTATATGTATATGTAGACAAACTTGAACTTTTCAACAAAAGTTAGCCCAGTTTTAATAGATACTTAGATGTTTTTTCAGCTGCACGTGACCAGCTTAATGGGCTGTGCCGTTATCAGGTGCGCCAACAATAAACTTGAAAAAAAAAAAAGCGCTCCATCTACAACCAAACTCTCTCCATAGTTATGTGTCCTTGATGGATGGATGGATAACTTTATTAATCCCCGGAGGGATAACTAGTTTGGTCACCAATGCGGTGACAAGTAACAAAAGAAACATAAGTCTTGTCACAGCAGACAACATATGAGAGACAAACACACACACAACAACAATAGTAACATTAGCACACAAACACATATTCCGTGTTGCTCAGGAGCCTGCCTAGCCACTAAAATGTATTTAAGTCATAAGTGATTCATCCAAAAAAGGGCTCAATAATAGGCAATACATTACACCATTTCAGATGTTTCACATTGGTATTAAATTATGTATTTCATTTGACAATGATCTAATGATTATGATGACAATTGACATTTACAATGCAAGAAATCATGGATTTGTTGATTTATGATCATAAGATACCAAATTTTGAAAAGTAAAGGCGGCCGGGGCTTAATTACTATACATTAAAGGTCTTCACCGGTCCGCAAGTTTGTACCCGATCCAAAACGGACTCATGAAAAATCTACCTGCCATAAATTCATATTCAAAGAAAGAGACCCAACCCAATCCGAATGAACCTGAGGATAATTAGACCCAATCCGAAATGTGGTCGACCTAAACAAACCCAAAACAGAGCGAGAACACTAACACTGGCAGCAGCATGATGCACCACCAATTAACAAGCAGCCGTGGTCGAAAATAGCAGTAATGCATGTCATTTCACCTTGCACAGCACAGCTCACGCTCTCTGTCTCATGTCAAAAAAACCCCAGTCTTCTCCGGAGATGATTATAATGCAGCATGTGTCTCACTATCATCTCCATTCAGGTATTAGACTCAAGATCTGCATCAACACAACGGGATGCTACCTGATTCAATTAAATATAATTTGCCCCAGCCAAGGCTGCCTGTCTCGAGTCAGGCTGGGTCCAATTTAGAGCAAGCCAAACCTCACACACACCAACAGTAATCTAGTGTGGTTACAGACGCGCTGAAACCTTGCCTGACCCTGATTCTCTGTGTATCTTTGGCATCACTCCTCTGTTTCTATGCTGCATCTTTGTGTGTGTCTGTTTTGTGTAATTTTTTTATTTTCTATTTTAAAGTGAGCATACAAATGGCTGATGAAAGAGAGGAACTGCAGGAAACACAGGGATAGAAACGATAAAAAGGGATCACGGAGCCTGATTCCCCCCCCGCCGCTGCTGTGCACTGACTGAATGAGGACGCAACCCTCGGCCCCTGGGCTGGATTTCCGTGCCCTCTTCCTCCCTCTATCCCTCTCTTCATCTCCTGCGATCCCTCTCCATCCTCTTAAGGGAACGTTCTGGATGGAAACTGAGTCAAGTGATGAGGGACCGGGGAGAATTGGGTTTCATTGGCTTGGCATATGTGTGTCAGCGTGTGCCAGCGGATGTGTGTGAGAGACAAAGCGTGTGTGTGAAAGGGGAGGCGGGATCGCACATAAATTACAAATCAAAAGCAAAAAAAAAAAATAAAGAATGCGACTAGAAAAACAATCGACTCAAGACGCTACAAGATACTGTACGTAGGAATCGTATATGATTTCACACGTTGAAATGATTCATGACCAAAACGTTAACTCACACGTTGCTAGTACAAGTCATTATTGAGCTCCATTAAACTGTGGTTTTAGCCAAGGTGCCAATTCTCACATTGCGTGGGTGAGGATGAGGAGTGGGGGGTTCGGATAGAGGAGGAGGCAGGAGGGAGAGCGGAGTAAGTGAGTCATAGTATTAACTCCCAGGCCTTCTGCATAATCATTTCAGCTCACGCTTCGTCACAGCGAGCTGAATCACCAGACAGACACGAGGCCACAGATACCGGAGCCAAAACGTCTCCGCTCGGCTTTTCTTGCATTATCTTGCACTTCTCTATCGCACGCAGGCATTTGAGATATTCAGGCATGATTGTCAGATCTTTCTGTCTGGTTACAACGTTTTTGACCCTTTTGGCTTTATATAATTGTTGCTTTAGTAATCTATGTTCATTCATGTAGCCTTAAACACCTGGTAGTAGGTGCAAGACACATATAACATGCTTGTCATTTAACACTGTAGTTCATTTGGGCATCAAGTGTGTGGAGAATCTGCCTATGGTGGGAATGTACATTGCTTTGGAGCTATACACTGAATGGTAAATGATTCATTCTATTCAGCTTGTCTCCTTACAAAACCATTTCAACGTAGATTTGCAAAACAACAACAACAGAAAAAATAGCTAATAGCAGATAAATAGCTAAATGACTAAACGACAAAGAAAATTTGGTATCAATTATCACTTTTGAATTAAAACCAGTTTCAAGTTTCTAAGAACCAGGGGTTTGTCAAAGTTTGGACTGGGGTCCCACCTACATCACCCGTTACACGTGTTAACAGACGTGTATGGTGTTTACAATATGGTGGACATTTCACTAAAGCTTCACAAAAGACAGTAGTGATACAGTGAAATGTAATAACTGCACAAAAAATATTTAATGCAAGCAAAGAAATCTGTCTTGACTTGTCAAAGCAATTCCTGCTGCATGGTACAAGAATGTACCGTTTTTCATCTCGCCAGTCGTAGTCATATTGCCCCCACATTAGCTGCTGCTAGTGCGTCCAACTCAAGTAAGAACTGGAGTAAAACAGTGAACATTCAACCTGTGCACAGCAAGAAAGAGAATATTTAAGTTTTTCTTTCTTTGACCTTTTTAGACATAAAACAACCCTCATCACTCCTTCACAACTCATTCCAAGTCCTCCAATCAGGCCACCATTATAAAAAGCCCTCAGCCCACGGACAAATATATTCAAAACCTGATTAAATCTGACTGCCATTAGGACTTAGTACTCTAACATCTGTACATATTTGCACGTTGCTATTTCTTGTACAGCCATACTCTTAAGTGTGTTTTTTAATGTATGTGTAATGTGTGTTTTTACTTATCAGTCATATCAAAGTCACTTTTCCATTGTTTTGTGATGGAGTTTTATTCTGATTCAGACTTTTAACTGAAAAATAAAAACACCCAAAATAATTCAGAATTTATGACAAATGCCTGTTAATGGCAGCTTAAGTCTGCTAAAAATAAGTGTGGTTTTGCTTTCTTCAAAGTATACTGTTTACTTACTCGAATATGTCAAAAAATTTAAAAACAGGATTTTGTGAGAACCAGAGTCCATAATCAGAATCACTAAAATCTGACTGGACAATCCTTGTGCATATATGGGCGATATTCTAAACACTGTAGTATTGTTATAACAACTTTAGATGTGCTTGGAGCTGTTTATGAAACAAACATTCTTAGCATGAAATGAGAATTAGCTGCCGACACCTTGCTGACTACAGCTTTACCAAACAATTCAGGGGTCACAAGTCTCCCCATTGGAAACAAATCTCCCCAAATCCTTCCAGGAACAATCTATGGCCCTGATTCTGCCCCTGACTCGAGGGCTCTCCTGGATTTGTTAAACAAACAAACCTCTGATAGCAATCTTTCCGTGTACACTGACGCTTATTTGCAATGCAAATTATCTTGATCAGTGGACACCACAGGGAGAATGCGGCAGTTCTCCGACAACAACAAAGGGAAAGCCCTTGCATCATACCCCCTTATCCATAGCTAGATTTGTGCCAGCCTTCACCGATGGAAGCCTTATCTCTGCTGGCCTTCTGTCTGCTTAAAGCAACAGGGACCTCTACATGCAGCTCTGGGGGCCCCTCCAGGCACTGACTGCTGTGTAGGCCATGATGTAGATTTGGAGGCACTTAACAGTGAGTACTGGCAAACTACTGCTCTGGAAGTTACAGGTCTCTTGAGCAGCAGGAAGGTAAGACAGAAAAAATATGCATCAAAGGAAAAACTGAAGGAAGAAAAAAGGGAATGCAGCCATTTACCTGGAATTCAATCCCATAGTTCTCCCTGCAGAAGTCTCGTAGTTTGGGGTAGACGTGCTCTTTCAGTGCGTTCCTCTCCGCCTCTGTGTCTGGAGACAAAAGAAAGAGGGCATCTTGAAGTGTTAAACTAACGTGAACATAAAAGCACTCGTGTATAGGAGCAGAAGCAATGTGTAAATTGTAGTAAAAGTCTTATTTACATGGTCAGTTCAATTAAAGGGAGAGAAAATTAAAGAAATAGTTCAGCATTTTTGGGAAATATGCTTATTCCCTTTCTTTCCAAGGGTTACATGAGAAGATCGATACCACTCTACTATCAGGCAGGGGACAATTAGCTTAGCTTAGCATAGCATAAAGAATGAATGCAGAGCTTGTCTGGCTCTCTCCAAAGTTCAGAAATACACGTACCAGCACCTCTTAGCCCTCCATACTCAACGCACACACAAGAGTGGTACTGAGATTCTCATGTAGGTCTCTGAAAGTTAGGAAATAATTGTATTTCCAAAAATGTTGAGACCAGTTTTAACCTTTCTAGGTCTCTGTCAGGATTGAAAGCAGAAAAAAATACCACAGTTCAATCTTTTTATACATTTATTCAAGAGAAGGTGTATCCTAATTGGATAATAAGGACAACAGGGGAATGAGAGTCATTCGTAAATTACTTGCTTCAAATTTCTGCTTTTCTGAACAAAATGAAAACAAAGTTGATTGATTTCCTCAGTTCACATTGCTGCTAAGAAACTTGCTTCCGCATTTTAACAATTTGAAAGTCAATTCAATATAATTTCGGGCCGTGACTAATGATTTCTATTATCGATAAATCTGTTGATTGTTAACCAATTCGTCATTTTGTCTATAAAATGTCAGAAAACAGTAAAATATGCCCATAACCATTTCCCGGAGCCCAAGGTGATGTCTTCAAATTTTTTGTTTTATTCGACCAACAGTTCAACTAATCGTTTCACCTCTAATATAATTCATGCCAATATTAATTTTTTAAATATGCAACCCCCTTTTTACACCCGTAAAAATTCTGATTACCTGATTACCATTGTTGACGAATGTGGGATTATCCAGCATAACAAAGGCAGTGATCATATTGGACAGTCGGAGTGTCACAGAGTGAGAGCCCACGGCTTGTTGTTGTGTCCCACTTTCTTTCCTCCACTCCTCTCTTTTTCACTGTCTTCCAAATGGTTACTGTAATGTATTTGGACAGGCCCAGTCTCTTCCTCCCTCTCTTTTTTTCTGAAGGGTGTGGATGGATAGTTAAAAACAGAACATGCCCAACAGAGAGGCCGCGTGCGACCAAGAAGCTGACTTGCACATGTACACATATGCACACATGGTGGACGGCGCACAAACAGCCGCTAACCATGTCATACGCACCGTGAGTAGAGGAGCCCACAAATTTTGTTTGACGTATCTTTCTCTCATCTATCTTTAGTAAGGCTTCGGGCCGTGACCGTACATGTATCCGCCTACAGCTACCCGAGCAAAATGTCAAATCAAAACCGAACGGCTGTAATAGTATGCAAATGAAATAAATGGCAGTTGCTGCATCAGTGGAGCGCTCATCTCATTCCATCAGAGATACATTAAAGTACAACAAATGTGCAATATCTTGCGGTTACACAGGTGACATCATAATGGCAAATAAAGGAATTTAGATTAACCCTGTTGTGTTTGGGAAGTGTTGAAAGGTAAAAAAGAAGTGCATCTTGCCGTAGTGTGTCTTGATGTGACCTGACAGACTAAACTGTGTTGTTTGTATTGTGCTGATAACGGCAAGATTCCTCTCCCTCTCTTTTTTTTTTTGTGGGATGAAGATCAGTTATGGCAGCCTGACGTATGTGTATGTCTGTTGTGTACACACCCACATGCAAAGGAACAAAGACTTGATGTTACATTCGGCCTCTTTCTCGCTGTGTGTGTCCCTCCCTCCAATTTTCCAATCTGTTTATTTCAATAGTGCCAACCGATCTATTCTTCCTTTCAGATATGTCCTGTCAGCTCTCCCCTTTTTTTCTTTCTCACTTCCTTTTCTTTTCTCTCTTCCTCCCTCATCCTTTAGGGAACTCCTGGGTGGTCAATTGAACACAGAAATACAGCCAAATGTTCCTGGTTATTTTCATTCTCTTGCTTTCTATATTCAGGGCTGCACTCTAACAATTCTTTTCATTTTCCATTAATTCTTTAGTCTTTAATAGGTGAAAATAGTGAACTGAACAGAATTCTCAAGAGTCCAAGATGACATCTTCATAGTGCTTGTTTTGTCCAACCAACAGTCCAAACCCAAACATATTCAGTTTACAGTGATATGAAACAGAGAAAATCCTCACATTTGAAAAACTGCAACCAGGGATTGTTTGGCATTTTTGCATGATAAATGACTTAAACACCAACAAACCATCTCAGCAGTGTTCAAATACTAAAGTATCTCTGGATAACAAGCCAAAAAGCTAAACCAAAAGCATTACAACACTATAAATCTAGTTATACTGACTTTGCTTCAGCTGGTCCTTCATTCCTCTAGATAGCGGTCACTCTACAGCTGCCCTCTCCGAGTCTCATCAACAAGGCTCTGACAAAGCAATCACTCTGCTCTCATCAAGCTACACCAACTGACACTCCAGAGGCACTTGGTATGCACAACTGCTTAAAGATCTCTGATTAAAAGAGAGAGAGGGAGCGAAGTAAACAAGACAAGCGTCTTAGCAAATAGAACAACACTGAAACAGTGGTCATCCACCGTGACATGGTAGTACAGTGTGTGTGTGTGGGTGTGTGTACCTGAGGTGCATAAAGGGTTGGTTCACCAGGTTATGAGACATCTGCCTCTGAAATGTCTGCCTCCAGAAACACTCCAGTTCTCAAATTCCACTCACCTTCATTGCACTGGGGTGGAGGCAGAAATCTTTGAGACGATTATCTCAAAAACTGAGCACATAAAAAAACTATCTGCATGGATAGATAGCGTAAGTGAGAAAATATGTTTGTAATTTGGGTGAAATGACTCGTTAAACAAGAGGCTTATGTCGCATTTGGAGACCACAGCTCTTGCAATTTTTATATATAAAATAATATCATGTATGGATGACACAAAGTACCTAAAATACATAAAGAGGGGCATCTTTGTGATTAAGTGGTCTAGCACAGTGGTCCCCAGCCTAGGGGTCGGGACGTCTCTAAGAGGTCACAAGATAAATCTGAGGGGTCTCGACATGATTTTACTACACAAATAAGTATTTTTGTTTGCATTTGTTGTAAAATAAATTGTTGTGAAAAGCCGCTCTTTGGTGGAACTGTTCATATGCAAATTGTGACAAGGGGTCACAAACAGATACAGAAATCTTTTTAAGAGACCACAAGCCAAAAAGGGGAACCACTGTCATTTGTTATTAGTCATTTAGCAAAAAAGCAATTTTTCAGTTCCAGCTTAGCAAATGTAAAGATGGGCAGCTTTCCTCTGTTTTCTATATCTGTAAATTGAATATTTTTGGGTTTTGGACTGTTGGTCAGAAAAAAAAAATACATTTCAAGACATATGATGGGCATTATCTTCTGGCATTTTACATTAAATTGATTAATTGAAACAATAATCAACAGATTAACAATTGATAATGAAAAGAATATTTTATTGCAGCCTTAGTTCAAATTCAGCCCCTAACCCGCAGCATGTTATTCTATCTCTCACTTGTCGAATGCAACAGCTCATCACTGCATATTTCTCAATAAAGAATGAATATGCATAAACAAATCTTAAACCTAAGTCTACGATACATCAGAATGGATGATCAAGAAAATGTAAGCAAAATATTTCTTCTTTCTTTCTCAGTACACACAGTATTGTTGCTCAGAAAGTTTAAGTTCATGTCATTCAGCGTACCACACAAACTCTCCAATGTGCAGATCTGAACCTGAACCTCAAAGATGCAAGCGCACAGTCAGTGAGCAAATCGATACCGAATGACCTGGAAGAAGCTCAAAGCAAATTGTGGCTGTGTAAATCAGCCATGCATAAAGGCCAGATGTTCCTGCATTTCCTGAGCACAAGGAGACCCTACAGGTTATCTGATTACCACTGAATCAGGATGAAGGAAATACACTGGAGGTTATTGAGCCACCATCCACACTTGATGTTAATTGTCCAGGGAAAACAACAATGTACAGTAAAACATGGCAATATGGGATTGGATGTAACAGTGATAGGGTCTTCCTCGTCTCTCTGCCAGTAACCTAAAAGTGTTAGTCTATCCAACATGAAAATGTACTATAACAAGTTCATTGGGTAACATCTGTGCTAGCAGCTGTTGCCTCAAAAGCCACTAGTGTCATGAAATACTCACGTTTACACCACAGACACACTACACGTTTTACAGCCCAGTTATAGTAAGCCATGACGACTGAATCTCCAGATCATGGAGACTCTCCTCTGTGTAAAAGATAGTAGGTAACCATGGACGCTGCATGTTATCTTGTAGTTTAAGATCCAAATCTCTTGCCTCCTGACACAACCTCAGACCAGTCAGATGGTTAGATTTTTATGTTGAATGTACATGTCAGGTACATGGGTGTAGATTTGGGTATGGACATGTCTCTACTAATGTTGGGGCACTAGTGAATTGTCCCTAACGATGACTTCAACGATTCCAAACAAATCACTAACCGACGAGGTCGATGGAGAGTTGCCAGGTCATTTCCTGTAAAATGTGGGAGCGTTTTAATGAAGAGTGAAAGAGTGAGATATGGGGGACCTGACAATCTGGCAACCCTCAAGCTGTAGTATGCTGTCGGCTAACTGCAGCACTGGCAGCAGAGTCTGGAACATGAACAAACAACGTGGAATTTGAAGTGGTCTGTATTTATTATTTCGAACAGGCTCAGGTTTGCTGTCTTTCAAAGATTAAAGGTTAATGTTTGGGCACTGGCATATTAGCCTCAATAAACTCTTGAGTTGTGTAGCCAAATTATAGACTGAAAGGGAGGAGAGGTTGAGGTTTTAAAAATGACTTACAGGAGACAGTTGGTTCAAACAAATTTACAGTCTCAAATTTACCCTGGTTTGGGCAAGCAGTATAAGTAAATACATACTGCATAAAGCAACCATTTTGCAGAATCAAGCTCTTTGTGTGTGTGTGTGTGTGTGTGTGTATAAGGGCATGTGAGCAAGTGCACACGCACACGCACATACACACACACACACACACAATAGTGCATATTGGTCGTCTGACAAAAAAATGTCCCTACCAATGTTAAAACCAAATCTATGCCCATGGTGAGGCAGCAGCTTGAGTTATTATGGGGCTCCACGTACACAAAGTAGGTGGTGAGTTCCTGAATACTTTGGATTTTTTTGTAACATAAGCAGGCTCCTTCTGATAAAGTTGTGCAATCAATCGTTCTCTTCAGTTTTGTAGTGAGATTTAGTCTTAACACTGTTTATCAAATAGATGTTTTATCACATCTACTTTATGCTGCCTCACTGGGAACCTCATATCTGATCATCACATTATATTTTATAATCCTCAGTATTACTTTTTAATCTTGGAAACTGTCCTTTTTTGGATGATGAAACTTTGCATGCAATATTTTATTTCTGTGGGTATCCTTGATAAGGTGGGATCTATGGAAGTGAAGAGAGTTAGTATTATATTCCAAGGAGAATTTAAGTGTGGGAGATGTGTTAAATATTCATGTGATTTTTGAAGCTAAGCAACTACCCCTCAGTTTTGGGAAATTCATCAATATATCTTTTTTACAATGAAATATATTCTGAAAATGGAATCTGGAAATTACAGTTTGGAAAGATAAATTTCTCCTCTCAAAAAGTCCATGAATAAACATGCATTGGAAACAAAATAAGATGTATACAGATTTTGATGCGCAAAACTAAGAAAACAGTGAAGAAACGGTGTTTAGCAAGACTTACCACATTATATTATGGTGACTTTAAATGTAGCCAAAAATAGTGAGAGGTTCCCAAAATGAATCGATCTTCCAAGAAGACACTGAATGAAACATGCATTGGAAGTTACTGGTACGGTTTTGCTCATTTTCAATCTCAATTATCAGTATTAAGCCCCCAAACTCTCCCTCAGCAGAGCTCTTGATGTGCACATAAAATAAAATTCCCATTAGTTACAAACCACTTGCAGACCACACTAGTTTTCTTGAGGTTAATTTTGTTGGTTATAAGACAAGTAGATAATCACCATGTAATTTTACTCAGGTATACCTAGCGGGCTGCTTGCTATCATTGCCATCATTCCCTCATGAAATGCTTTTACAGTGTGTTCCATAAAATGGTTTGAACACCCAGGGAGTTAGACGAGTGTGCGAGGGCAACTGCTGAATTTGTCAGAACGACGTCCCGGGGTGGGGGTGGGGGGGGTTGCAGAATTGCTCCACAGCACTCTGGAAAACTCAGAGAGAGGTCACTGAAAGTTGCTGCCAAACCAGCCAGAGTGAGCTCTCCCTTCAGGAGAAGAACGGAGGCAAGGAGGCAGCGGACGACACAAGAGGGGGAGAAATAAGCTCGTTAGAACGCGTCATAAACTTCACAATGCTGCAGAACGGCGCCACGCTCGTCCAAAAATCTGGCACCGACCAGCCCCAGAGAAGCAATTTATTAAACAAAAGCCACCCTTGACACAGTCTCGCCACCTGTCATCTCTCCCTCTGTCCTCCCTGCCATCCCTCCCACTCTCTCCTTTGTTCTCTTTCACCAGACTCAAAAAGTGGATGATTAGGGAGAGAGAGGGAAAAGACCGTTAAATTACGGAAATCTGAGCTAAAAACCTACAACACAGATTGAAAAATGATCAACAGAGTAAATCAGAACACTGGGAATAATTGTGAGGTGAAATGTAATTAATGGTCTCCGTGGTGACATACTATAGCCTTGATAATGGTGCGTTGGAGGGGTAGATGATTTTATGCATCACATCCCTTAGGCCTCGGGCTTTTATCAACTTTAAACAGCTTAAGTGATAGCTTGCATACAAATAGCTGCCTATTGCACACAACCGACAGGCTGCATAATGCACTGAGCGGTACACACAAAAAAGAAATCACGTTAGGCTTTTTTCTGGTTTGGTGCTGGCGTCTGGCTACTGGCAAGAACAGATAGCTGGGTTTTTAATTGATCGACTGTGGCCACACACACAAACAAACACACACACAGATTCATCCACGCTCAAGAACTTGAGTGATTCATTAACATCATGGAAGGAGGAAGTAAATCAACCCAAATTAGTTGTTTGGCGTACATTTTGGAAAACACTTTGGAATACCTTTATATACTCTACATCACTGCGTTGTGGAGTGAACTTTGTATTGTAGCATCTGATGTGCTGACATCTCAGACCACTCTCTTCTGTCAGCGTCTTCTGAGGAAGTTGGTGTACGTTTTCTAAATTGGTGTTAAAATTGAGCTTCGTGCCCCTTTTACAGATGACACAAACAAACACAACAGAGGTCCGTGGGGGTGAAAACAGCAGTGGGAGTGCGTCGGAGTTGTCTGTGGCGTTTGATTAAGGGCATTAGGGTCAGTGTATTCAGCAGAGCCAACGCTATAACCAGAGAGCACATAAAACTCTTGGCACTGTACATCACAGCAGAGAAGTCCCCCAGTCACACAAACGCAATAAAAAAGTGCAGTTATGCTGTTGCGATGGTGTGATTATCACTGCGCATTGTTCACCCTTCTAGTGTCTGGTATTACAGATAGTGAAATGACACTGTTATGTGTAGCATATAGTTTGTTAACTGTTATCAAGGGAAGTTTGTGAAAGCAAGGGTGATCCTGCCTGGCTTTCACCACTCCACTATACGTACAGTAGGATGTCTATGGTGGGATTTAAAACAAAATGTTGGCGGGAAATACCAAAAGGGCGATGCTGAAGCAGAGAGGGGTTTTCTTATTGTGACCATCAAAATGTGATTTGGGCCATGATATTGATTGCTTGTGTGATTTGACCACATTCTACAGTACATGTACAGGTGAATGCTATTAAATAAGTGCATGGATAGCCCCCTCTAGTGAACATGGAGAAACAGGTTCTGTAAACTGTATTTCTTCATGTGCATGTTGAACCAGAAGGTAGGGTTTTGCCGCGCCACAAAAGTTTGCAAGTACAGGAAAGTTTCTGCAAACAGTTTGAATCTGTTCTGTTATGGACAACAGCTGCAGCTGGAATACTGTAATGGAGTGAACTCATGTGATAGCCCAAAAAAGATCAAAACAAATGCACAGACTACCTTACTGCATATGTGATTTTGACCAAGGTGAACTTGTATGGGAATCAGCAGCATTTCTGCGCTACTGCCTGAAGTAAGACAGAGTATACCTCTATGGCTTCATTATGGCACTGGGTACCAGCACATCGCTTCACTGGAAACGGCAGTTCACAATGAGCTTAGCTGAGATGTGTGTCTTTCCATTTGTGCCGACGGTGTGCCGACGGTGTGAAAAGAACCACTCGAAATAGCCCCCTCATCGTTTTTCCATCCACGTGTAGATTGGAGCATTAAATTCATGCTGTGACGGGATGGTCTGAATGACTGAGTCAGCTACAGGTGGCTAAACAATGCCAGCCTTTTCACCGTCTACTGCGGGCCATAACAGTGCAATAATCTCAGGTCAACTTATTCTTTTTTCTTTTTTTGGGGGGTCCATAGCAATTTGCTCAATGATGGCAAGCAAATGACAGTGATGTATCGACAAAAGCAACCTCCCTTTTGAATCCTGGCATGCCCTCCTTCTCTCTCTCCCCCTCTCTCTCATAGCCTACTCTACTTCCCCTTGCCTTGTTTACTCCAGTTTTTCTGAGCCTATTTTTACCCCCTTGCCCAGAGGGCATATTCAAATACAGAGCTGCAACTGGGTATCTCCCTCACGACCCAACTGTCTTGCACTCTGCTCACACCATGCACTCTTTCGAAAGCAATCTGTTGTTCCATTGTTTTATTGGAATACATTGTGCACCAATTAGATTTTTTGTCAAGTTATCCTAATTTAAGATATTTTCCAGTTGTTCTATCAGGTTATTTGGACCTTTCAAATGTCGCAGCTCAATGCCCATGGGAACAGACTACACCTTTTATATAAGAACCCTGACTTTACCTTCTAAATGGGCCTAAACCAATACTGGATCACAAGATCACATGATTGGAAAGTGACTTTATTTCATCACCCAGATGCATTAAGCTTACAATCCTTTTTTTTTTTTTACAGCACTAGAAGGTGATAGCTGAAATTTGTTTTATGATTATTCCTAAAAAAACTGTCTACACAAGTTACATCTCATGAACCATGCTGCTTAACCATGTTAATTTCCGCTGCAGACAACCCAACTAAAATATCCTTAAAAGCCCAAGAAGTCTGGATGCAAAATATGGGTAACCTATTTCTTTATTTGTAAAATGAGTCACAACAAAAACAGCTATTTCTTGTGTAACTTGAGGGTCTGCAGGCTTGAAGATAGTATGGAGGGGGGAGGGGGGGTCAGCCTGACTCTTACCGTCGGGGTTGGAACAGATGAAGACCCGGACGCTGCGGCCGGTGGGGACGTTGTTCGGCGGCAGGGCGTTGATGTTGCCGCTGATGGCCGCCCTGCGCAGCGCCGACTCCCGCGGGCAGAGCTGCCTGCTCCCCACTCCCGACGGCCACATGGGGGGCGACTTCCAGCGTGGCTGTACACACGCACACAAACACACACACGCACAGAAGGAGCATGTTAGCGCAGGCCAGGGGCGCACACTCAGGCACATTACGTGCATGCTTGCGCGCAGATTCCCCTGATCCATCCACACACACGGGGCGTTAATTATGGCAAAGGCATGGAGCTGCATCTAATAGCTTTTTAATTTGCTGATAACTTTGGACACATTAACAGGCACTGACTTAATTCCTGGGGACCAAACTATGCCTAGGACTGGCAAAACACATGTCAATATTTGGTCCAAAATGCTCCACTGGTTATTTTGTTTAATACAGGACTTTGAAAGAGGTATCAGTTTGATTTTTTTTAATCCCATATAAGATTATAAAAATAATAAGAAATGTTTGATATGTTTTACTCCAGGCTTATGCGTGACAATAGTCTACCTTGCCATAGGCTACTCGTAACGCCCATGCTACACACACACACACACACACACACGCCAATCAAGTTAGGATGGAAATCTTCTCCAAACACAGGAATGAGATTGAATGTGTTTGTTAATGCATTCATGTGGTAGGGATGTAATAATAGGATATTACGCACAGCCTACTACCGTCATGGTGCATGCGTAATTTGTATACATGTCCTTGGACGCATTCATGAATTTTCATGCCACTGTGGGACAAACAGACAAACAGAACGAGACGATACAAAACTCGAATAGACGAGCAATGCAAGCATCAGTCGTATTCCCACCCCAGAGAAGATGCTTGTAAAGGCGAATAACCGCTAAGAATGGTTATTCCGCCAGGAGCAGATGCCAAGTCGCTGGTTTTCCGGAGTTGGTCTATCCTAAGATCTTTGTTTCAAAGACGGAAAACCTCGAAAAAGACAACAAAAAGAGGGGAAAAGTTGGGTAGTCCACTACTGAACACTAAATAAAATCCTCTGAAAACAGACAACTAAACATCACTGAGGCGCCGCATCCACAGAGAGGACTTGACTACTAGTGATGCTGGAGACAGGCACAACAACAGGACACTTCTTGTTGCTCACATTCATTCGCTTCATTTCGTGGCTTCCGAAAATATCCAAGCGTCGAGGACGGGAAAAGGAAGATAAAAACGCCCATCAGAGTTGCTCTGGCAGAGAGACGACGCCGGGAGACGGTAAAACTGACGCCGTGTGTCGGAGTGCTCCCCTTGGCATCCTGCTCTCTGCGAGCCGACCGAGCTCTGAGAGACGGAGAGTGTGTGAAGCCTAGCAAAATAAAAGCGCGACTACCGGTTGGCATTTTCAAAATAAAATAGAAATTTCAGCATACACATTGCTACAACCTCACCGTAAAGTGAAAATGAAGATTTGTTTTAGCGACAAATCCTTATTTCTATCATAAACAATTACGGACTTTAAAATGAAAGTGCGTTGTTTTTTTTTTTGTTTTTTTTTACAGCTTATTCCTACTCACCTAGCTTGTCCCAAGAATTTGCGCTTTTACGTTGAAAGCTAAATATCTAGTTCCGGGCGTGCTCTAGGTTTTTCAGTTTGACTTGATGGAGGTGACAGAGGAGCTCTGGATGCTCTTTATGTCTCTCTCCCTGTCTCTGTCCTCTCCAGTGGACAGACTGGTGCTTACCCAGTCCTTATTAACATTGCACTGGACTGCTAAGTCAGCAGTGTGGTGTCGTAAATGACGTTAGTAGTCTTACCAGTCACGGACAAAGTAACGTTAACGGCTTTACCGTTACAAATACGTCGTCAACGTTACGTTTGCGTTTCACCTACTAGTAGTTAAACGTTGAATAAAGTTTACTTATCCACATAAAAGTTACATTAGCCGAAATGTTTTCACTTTCCTAGGTTTGTTTTCACTTAAATTAACGTTAGCCTAACCGTCCTTTTCTGATACTGTGAGCTAGCTAAAATGAGAAATAGCAGAAACGTAAGGTTATTAGTTAGCTTAACTAATGGTATTGTAATTTTCCATCTAGCAATGCATAGCTCCCCAGTGTTCTTTCACAAAAGGTGTTATAACAACCTGCAGCTCCATGACAGTTTGTGATAAGAGAAACTGGCTTCTTTTTCATATAAGTCACATGCAATGCGTTACTTTTATGAGTAACGGCTATTTGTGTGTCCTTTACCGCGGATGGAGGGGGTGCAGCAGCCCGGGCGATGAGGAGGAGAAGGAATTTGAATTAATTGCTTTATCGATAAATGTACCTCTGCTCTGCAGCCTCTGGTTATTCGCGCTGGAAGTTTAAGTGCATTGGATTTGTACTAAACGGAATTGATTACTGTGCTGTTCTTGTGAGGGGGAAACGCTGAACCATATATTTCCACCCCCTCTCAGTCTCAGTGTTTAGCGGGCAGCAGCAAGCATTTCTCTAAGATCTGATGAGGACAGTGTATCCGTCGCCTAAACCTTAACTTCAGCCTCTGCACTATAATGCTTTTAAGTTATGATCGTATAAAAGAGAAATTAATCCTATGAATGCATGAGGTCCTTGGCTAATATTTCATATAAAATTTTTGGCATCTTACTCATGGAAATAAGCTTTTTACATCACTCTCAGATGCTTGCAATATGTTTTTACAGCCACATCTCACATCTTTGCACATATCCAGGTCTTAGACAAAGATAAATTAAAGAAAAACTTCTATTTTATAGATCAAAACATTTTATATAAATAATGGAATAAAGTATGATAGAAAATAGTGACTTCATTTTCAAGTAGTTGCCTAAGCAACAATTTATCTCATTGTTCCAAATCAATAAACACCATAAATGACCACTTACTACTGTAAGAAGCTACAAATCTTGCTACTATTTCACATTTTATTCACCACATTTAGGCAGCTACTGCACCAAATGCACAATAATATTCAAATAGAACTTATCTAACTTATTCCCTGGCACATTTGAAAGTCTAGAGGACACATGACTACAAATGCCAAATTTAACACATTATTTACGTAAGATAAGATAATTAGGCACTAGATAACTTACTGTTGTGCTGCAGGTCTTGAGGATGATTCTTGGGCTCTGCAGGCTCACACAGACCCATGTAAGGCAGCCCGCAGGGCCACCAGCTCACACCAGAACAAAATTCAGATGACTCCGGAAAAGCTCAAGTGGAGCACCGGGGACCGGAGTCTTGTTCCCAACGGTGTTATGACCTTTCTTTACTTGATTGTTCCGCTCCCTCTCACAATCCCCAGTCAGTTAATGAGTGCACCTGCACTGGATTAATGCGCCACAGTCTTACCAAAGGATGCACTTTACAGAGCTTGTTGGCATGATGTGATGTGGCAGGCGAAAAGTGTGTTTTTACATGTGTGTGCAAGCAGGGGTGCTGCTAGAATTTCTGGGCTCAGGGGGGCTTTAAAACAGTAAAAATGTATAATTTCGGCATGTTCCTGGACCCCTGTCCAGCTCTGCCCCAATATAAAATTGTTTAGCATCTCTCCCAAGTTTGGTGCCCCTAAATGTGACACCTTTGGGTTGAACAAGTCCTCCAACCCATACGACCATATAGGTTGTTTGTTCCTACCCTCTAATACGACCCACAGGAGCGTTTCCTAAATTAGCGCCCCTACCGGTGGCTGTTGAGGACAGGCTGTAAGGTGAGGACGGGCTGCAAGCATACATTACGTAAATCGTAACATTAACAAACTGTCGCAGTTTGGTTAGGTTTAGGCAAAAAAACTACTTGGTTAGGCTTAGGAAAAGATCATGATTTGGGTTCAAATAAGTACGTTACGTAAGTTACGTAACTAACGTAAGTTAAGTAAGTCACATGTGTAACATTATGTAACTTAAAACTTTAATTAATTATATATCTTTATTTGTTTGTGCCATCCACCCACCCCACCCACCCGACCACTAGAGGTCGCATCCTACAATAAACATAAACATGGGTCGTATAAGCTGCTTGCACACGACCAATATAGATGTTTTTCTGGTGAGGAGTCTGTTTGGGTGTGTTTGGGTGTTGGAGCATGTGTGTGCATTCAAGCATGTTTACAGTAATTGCAAGTTGTTGGGTTTATTGGCATGTATACATGTGTATGTGTTTCTGTCCCCCAAACCCTGGACCACTCTAAGCGAGTGTGAGTCACCGTGGTGACAAGATGTGATGTGTCACCTGGGAGACACGCGGACACAAAGGACAGACACTAGCTGTTCACTTGGCAAACGTCCACTTACACACATTTTATGCACACAAACACACTGACTTCACAAATGGTTGGTGATGGATGGTTGTTTCTGCAAAACAGCTGGAAAGGAATGGACGGAGTCAGGGAAGACAGTTGGGAATGTCTATTTCTGTGTGCTACCCATTGGTACCACTACATTAACTCCTTAACTGCAATACCCACTCTGAAGTGGATTTTCTGCTTAGCTGACACAGAAATCAAGGGCATTCAACTGCACGTGGTCATGTACCTTTGAGTTTTATGTAATTTAAATGTTAACTTGGATAAAGTGATGATTCATGCTTTCATTTGGAATAATATGGTGTAATTGTTGCAAATGTGTGTATTCCTTTTGTCCCCAAAAACTTTATTGATCAAAATACATGACCATTTAACAGTGTTAAACTGTGTAAATGGAAGACCCCATCTAATCTTACAAGGAAATATAAAAGAGAAATGACAAAAACATAAAAGGAAAATAAAATAAATACAATAAAATAAAGTTAGATTAAGTTCTGAGTGCTTTAATAACTTAATTATACATAATTGTGTATATACTTTTATTGTTTTTACTTACTTTTAGAGAGTTTATCAAATAAGACAAATGAAGAAAAAAGTAAACACGGGTGTTCTTTAAGAGAAACTGCATAAGTGAGTAAAAGAACAAATAAAATCATAACATTTGCAATAAAATTAATTTATTTTATTTTTAACATTCAAAGTATTCAGTAGTGACATCTTTTTAACAGAATGCTTTTGTGGTGAAATTACAATTTTAAAAGATATGAATGAGTGATTCAGGTTAATTTCAACAAAAAGTTAATTGACGTCAAAAAGTCTAGAGCCATGCTAGCGGCTCTGTGAGGCTGGACTTTGGCAGAGCGGAGCTTTGAGCTAAATGCTAATGTTAGCAAGTTAGCATGCTCACAGTGACATGCTGATGTTAAGCAGGTATGATGCTTAGCGTGTTAACATGCTAACCTTTGCTAATTTAAAGTAAACACAAGGTACAGCAGAGGCTGGCGTGACCATGCACTTTGACCTCACCTCCTTTCTTTCCTCTAGTGTTCATTTCCATGGAACACTGAATGAATCTGTGTTGCCTATACCGTCACTGTGTAATCACAGGTCCCTTCGAAACTATCGCTACCATGACAGCTTCACATCCACGTCTTATTTGCCTCAAAGGAAAGAGTCAATTTTTATAAATTCATTTATATGTTCAGGTTTGTCAGTAGTGTATGAATCATTAGGTAATTTTCTGATTTCCTGAATTCCATTTCAAGCTTGTATAAGGAACAGATGCTGCTTACCAATTTATTTATGCAAAGTAGATTAACTTTGGCACCTTGCAAATCACCAGGTTTATTCATGAGTGAAAAATCTACACAGTCAATGAACAAGAGCAGCTCTTACTGCTTTGATTGTCATGTGTAAAAACGATTTGGCCACTTTGAGCATTAGGTATTTTTCTATGAACGCATCTGTCCTCCTCCACATTTCCTCCAGACAATGTTCACGTTCACACATTCGATAACACTACTCTCATAACAAAACCCAGGAGACACCCAGGCTATAACTGAATAAAAACCCGGCAGTGCAGGCTTAGGAGGACTCAAACATAATCCTGCTATTAGCCAAGACAGGATTCCAATCAGAGCTCTGCAACAACAGTTTCCCTCGCTCTTCCACTCTTTCACCAGCAAAACATGGGATTAAGAGGTGACAGGCAACCTCCAACCCCCCATATGGGGTCGGTGCAAACACAAACCTAGAGAAAACAGGTGTCAGTAACACTGTTAAGTCAAATGCCAAGTAAACACCTGTCTTTGTCTTGATATTTGAAGAAAAAACGATTGGCTACACCATATCATGATACATACTGATAAAGTAAAACAGGATCTCACAATGCAAGAGTACAGTACATTATATTGATGCAATGGTCAACTCACAATATTGAAAAATTGTAGATGCGTTAAAGGCTGATGAAGTACACTTTGACATTGCAGTATTTGCTTCTGCTACATCTAAAGTCATGCTGCCACTCACTGATACATGTCTCCACTTCACCAGAAAAAAATAAAGAATAAGAAGACTAGGAGTCTATATCCACGCTAACGGCTCTGAGAGGCTGTACTTAGTCATAGCAGTGCTTTGAGCTAAATGCTAACGTCGGCACGCTAACATGCTAATGTTTAGGCGTCTAGCATGTCTACCATGTTCACCATCTTAGTTTTGAGTGCCAACATTGTTAACTAACACAAAACACGTAGTACAGCTGAGGCTTATGGGAATTTCATTAGCTTTATTTTGTCATAAACCAATGATGGTGCTAGAACGAGAGTGTGGAACTAGCTTAAACTTTGAACTAAATTTTTTGTCAGTGTATGCTGTTGATGTATTCTTGACAAAGACCCTAAATCCTATCTGCTCACTCATCTGAAGTCACTCTGCAAAGATTGTTTGATCAGTCAAATATCTGAAGCCAAAATATAGAATAGAATTCGAGCTACATTCAAACAGACTTTTACACAACATGTACAAATCTCCTCCTACTGCTCTTGCTAACTTCCCTCAGAGTGTGAATCCTCCACCACAACAAGCATCAGCCAGGACACTGTAGTTATATTTGGTCTCTGGGAGTGTGAGATGCATTTCAACATTACCTTTGTGCCAAAACAAAGCCTATGTGAGGGCCGCAGAGTTATTTATGGCCACGTCAACCTTGGCAGTTTTCATCGCTCACCAATTAGTGCTTTTGTTTGTGCTCCCACTGTGACCTTTGGTGCGTAATTGATTTGAATCTATGTTTTTGTTTTTTCAAGTGGGAGAAAATGAATGTGTGGTGATCACGATACAGACTTGACCAAACAAACACACGAGCACGAAACCCAAACATGCATGTGCTGGTCGCGTGCCGAAAGCGCACACACATTTGCACAAGCATACAGGCATGCAAGTATGCAGTGTGTGTGTGTGTGTGTGTGTGTGTGTGTGTGTGTGGATATGGACAAACAGGAACACCCACAGAGAGGAAAGTATTTGATTCAACAGTTATGGTTTAGCTTTTGTGGACTATTTAAATGGAAATGAACACTTCAGAATTTGTTGAAGCTTGTTGGTTCAACATGCAGTAGAAGTTAACTTCCTGTAACATATATGAGCAGATGTCCATGTACTTGCATTTAAAAATATGTGATGCTATTTGTGATTTTAAAAAAAGTCTTTCACCAGAAGCATGATTGTGATGATTGTAATCTTTTTTTTTATATCCCTGTGCATGTAAACTGCGTGACTAACATTAAACCCTTTAGGTTGAATAGGCTTTTTGACACGTCACAGTAGAAAAAGGTGTAAATAATAAAATGAATGATGGCTGAATTCCATTTAGCTGCTTCAGTTTTAGAGTCCTGGTATTGTGCATGCTGGCTTACTGTCACGACTTACTGGGACACCTTAATTAGAACAGAGCCATCATTAATGTTATCAGTTTATAAAATATTGAACTTATTCTCATAATATCATGACTTTTTCTTGCAAAATTATGCTCTTTCTTGAAATTACTACTTTATTTTCATAACATGTCTTTTTTTGGTATCTTTACTCTCTTTCCCAAAAGTGACCCCAACACCCTGCTGTACTATTACAACTCAGTAGTGTAGGTTTCCAATGAAATGGATTTTAAATCATTTCAAACTGTTGTGTAATATTAGCACTGCACTTGGTGCTCAGATACAGTGCCAATGAAATGTTCTTTTTTTAAGTATATGACTACTATTCCCAAGTATGAAAAATGGATGTAATCAGTGATACACATGAAGACAAAATGAATAAATCTTGTGTTCATCACATGCTGTGTCTACTGTATATTTCTGCATTGAGAGTTTGTATACTGTCGTGATGTGACGTTCCACCTGCTTGCATTACATAGGAGCTTTAGCTACATGGGATCCATGACAGCAGTGCTAATTGGGCCTGGTCCTCTGTAGTTCTTCTTCTAGTTGTACACCAGTGAGCTGCCTGTTTGTGTGTGAGAGTGTGAAAGAGACAAAGAGAAGGGAAGGCTAGCTCCTACTCTGTTTCCTCATTAGATAACACTTTACCAGGATGTCATCTAGACTGGACAGGCTGCCACCTTTCTTCTGCTTCATATTGCTGGGAAAAGTCTGAAAAAGCTTAGGTGTGTGTGTGTGTGTGTGTGTGTTAGGAGGGGGACTTGGAGTGGAACAGCTCTTGTTCAAAAGCAGCGAGGAAGTGGCAAACTGACTTAAACACAACATAAGAGTGTGTGTGAGGCAACCACCAGGAAATGTAGCATAAATAATGTAAAATGTAGTTGCTGCTCTCTCTACAATTTAAATTGTCAGGCTGCCAAGTGTAGGGATGACAGTAATGGCCACATATCTGCTAGCGCTTAAAAACCAAAGCTCTCTGCTCTGCCTTTCATTAACCCGTTTCTTTTCACTAGCATCAGAAAAATCCTGTAATTTTTTGACTTGTTTATTAACCCACCTATAGAAACGTATACTATATATGCAATTTCATGTTTCCAGTCATGTCATCCTCCTCTGCAGCCGAGCGAAAACACTTTTGTCGTATGTTTAATTATTTACGTGCAGAATAGCAGCAGAAATACGGCTGCTTTAACATGTCAGATTAAATAAAGGCTCAAACTTGGATTCATTTTCTTTAGGAAATGCAGTCACGCAGTAGCGATGTATTACCAAAAAAGGAGGAGCAGCACATGGAGGTTAAATAATACACGCAGAGAAAGTGACAATTCAAACAGTGAAAGACAAATCATCCATAATATAGAAGGATCCACATCTTTACAACTTTACAACTTTTCTGTTCAGCAAGCAGGTTCCTGTCACATGCCTCGTGATTTCAAGGAATTATTCTTGTGGAAACAGATCCCCTGATGTTTCCCGCCATCCTGCTGACAAAAACAAAAGAGAAAACAGCTTGTCAGACTTGGAAGTGGAAGGAATAGTAGGAACTATAGGAATAATCTTCAGCACTTGCTGGAGAGCTTACAGAGCAGAACTATGATAGAAGCATGGCCATGACCTATTGTCAATTAGTCTAAAGATGATAAGGAGCCTATTTATTCTGCGTTCTTGTCTCATGGGATTAATATGATGTCAGGATAGGAAATATGCCCCTCCATCTGGTGATAATTAGTCATGTCAGCTGCTGTAAGTATAACTTTAGAAAGGAAAGAAAGGTGAGTCCCTTTGAGGTTCGAAACCTCTTTTGAAAGTGATGTCTGGCAAAGATGGCAGCAGAAAAAGTTGTTGACAAAACAATACAAAATTGGTCATACAGAATAAATAATACTAAAAACTGACAACTATACTGAAAAGGCTGAAATGAGCCAATAAAATACAACTAACAATGGATTTATTTACCACCATTTACAACTGTCTTGAATTTGGCCAGAGATATCAGATTTTTTAATTTAAGTGAGGGGTAATACCTGACAAGTTGCACATTCCATGATTGTAATGGATGGCGTAAAATTAATTGTTTCATTTACTTTCATTGAGTAGCTATTTATCTTTTTGTTTGTTGGTGGTGGTTACACAAATAACCCTATCTCCAAGCTCTTTAGCTAAGCTTCACTGTTGCTGTTTTCACCTACAGTTTAATACATTAATTATGGCACATTAATTTAAAATTGCAAACAAGCACCTGTGTCATACGTGTCCGGTTATATTGTTCAATTAGTAAAAGTTAATTCCAACCAATTGGAATCGATAATTTTAAGTGCCTGTAGTACAAAATGAATTATGCTAACATTAAACACAATCAGAATGTAAAAAAATCAAATCAAAAATATTTAATGGTCGAACAAAGTGAAATTTCTATTAATTATCTTCTGTATACAGCATAGTCACACAACTGCAAAATGCTTCACTATGTGCACCAACTAGTCGCTAAATTCATCTGTCTGCCGTTTGGGGCCGGGCAGATAGTGGAAAACAGCAGTATGCAGCTGGAAACGTGGTTGATGAGAGCGGTGAGAGTGAACCGAAACGGTAAAGTTTCGGTTTTTGGCATAAAACCAAAAAAAATGAGCTGAAAGCCGCTAAAATGCTCCACAGAGCTGAGGGGAACTGCAGAGTGAGGTGATTAATCCGACCCCTTTCACATTACACGTAGTTATTTAATTCGTTCTTGAGTGCAGCTTTAAAATGGGTTGCATCACCATCCTGCTCCTTATGAACACTTTCGTCATGCCTTGTGGTTGATTCATGCTACATGCTATAGTGCCATTAAACCAATTTTATGGGATTTACAGTTAAATTCTCCATCACTGCTTGAGCTCAGAAGAAATAAATTGTTACTGAATCTTTTACCGGTTGATGAAAGAAAGTACGCTGTTTAAACTGTGAAGTACAACATATCCAAGACATCTGGGGATGTATTTCTGCAGCGACAGGTCTCTATCTCCACCATATGTTTGTCCTGATAGCGTGACGGATGTGGCAACAGAAGCCTTCAACATTTATGCATTTGAGAGGATAACCAACCCCCCGCCTTTAAAACTATGTGTGTACAGGTAGCTGTAGTATTTAACCAATAAACAGACGAAAGAAAAGCAGGGGGGAAAGAACGCCACTCGAGTCCACCATGCTTGAAATCCCCTGTCATTTCTCACCGCCAGTAAAACAGTTTGCTTTTGTCTCTTTCTAGTCCTGCTGTCTCTTTTTTTAAAGACAAAAGCAGTATTTATAGTTGTAGTATGTTCCTTTTTGGATCTGAGTCTCCACTTGGGAATTGAGGTTAAATAATATGGACAGTTTTGTCAAACTATGGAGGCTAGCTTTGAATTAATGTTTTATATGTTTGTCAATTAAAAATCTCCAGAATTACAGCTGTATTGTAATTATTACTTTTCCAAATAGAAGGATAGATACTGTATGTGGTGATAGTGGTGGTGTGTGAAAGACATCAGCTTGGTTTATTATGAGATGGCTGTAAGGGGCAACCAGATAATATGAATTCAACTCACGGCCAATCACATGGGAGTGATAGATGTGGTCGTGTGTGGTTATATGTGTGTCTGTGTTACTCTCCACGTTCCGTCTAATAATTTCCCTCCCCCCGTCGGTAAACATCCCTGTTCACATCTCTGCTCCACAATCCGCTGGTTGAAGAGCCTGAACAATTGAAGCGTCTGAATCATGCATCTTTGGCTACTGCCTTGTAAATTTGTGACAAATCTATAGCGGTCTTGGGCTTGTGGGAAATGTTCATTAATGACCACTTAAACAGAAATACTGAACGATATTAAAGTAAATTGTATATAAATGTTACCACCCCTATCTGGACAAATGGGGTGGACTGCATAACATACTGTTATGTTGTAGGGCTGGATTTTTAGCAAGCTGTTATTGCAAATGTAAACATGATTTTTAAAGGGGTTAACTTAATGTGTTTGGGTCGACAATAGTTTGCACATTTCAAACTAATAATAATAGACGTCCCTTTCCCTTTTTGTACAAAAAGTTCTATTTCAGTATGATCAGGCTCCATACATGCCTCTAATGCCCTGGGCTGCAGAGTACCTAAAGCGTTGAACTCAGGTGTGTAACTTTCCGGTTGCCCCAGGTAGACGAAAGCCTTCAATACGTATGTCAATCACTCTCTTCATTTACTGAGGGGGAGCAGTAAACACAAGGAATGATGACTGGTGGGGATAGAGAGAGATTAAAAATGGGTATGAAAGGGATTGTGCTTTGATGTAGCAGCACTTCAAAGATATCTTCGCCTCTAAGGTACGTGTCCCTTCACTGTACCTCGGCTCGTGCTCAAAACTGACAGGAAGTCGCCCCCCCCTTTTCCCTTTGCAACTGTCTGTTCTCTTCTTCTCTGCCTTTTTAACCCGGCAAAGCTTCGACAAATTTCCCCTCTTCTCAGTGTGTGCAACATCCGACAGCTTCAGCGGAATGGCAGAAATGAATGTGAAGTATGTCAGAGAGGATTGGGGCTCTGATCCCCGGTCCTCCCTGCTGATCCCGGCTGGTTCTTCTCAGCGGATTTAGACCCCTCTGTACTATTCTGTACTTCATACAACCATCTCTCCGGTTATACGCAAACCCTCAGTGATGGAAGGGCTTTAACTGCACATTTAGTTATGACGGTCACGTTATGTAATGTACAGTATGTGAGTAACTTTATTTTATTTTAGTTGCTATCTTTGTGTAGATACATATTTGTGTTCAAATGTGGGTGCATGTGAACAAATTGCTCAGGCATTTCCCCATAGTGCATGTAAAAGTGACTCACAAATAATAAATAATCCATCTGCCTGCTGAAGTGTGGATGATATGTGTGAATGTGCGTGTGGCACAGAATAACGCATGCCATCCCATGATTGTAAAAGATCAAAAGCATAATTTTTTTTAATGAGAGGGATGCAGCGACAACTTCCCTTCCTGGAACGCTAAAAAATTCCCTACAGTGGAGGCGTGAGGGCTTTGATCGGCTACGCTGCACTCCAAGAACTGCTAAATAATGGAGGTGTACATTCACAGAGCTCATAAAACTGATATCTCAATGCGCTTTAATTTTTCACGTCTCTCTCGTGTCTTTTCTTTTACCATGGTATCGTCACAATGACGGGTAATCACTCAGAGAAAGCGCTGGATTCTGCTCCACTATGCATGTGCACATAAACATGAAAAATCATTTAGAAGCCTGTTGGCCTCTTTGAACAATCTGTATGTCATAAAGGACACATCCTGTAAGAGGAAACCTGATTGGCTCCAGATCCAGGAGTGAGGCATGATTTCCATAGAGGCTGCATACTCATTACTTATCATTAAGGCAGTGCAGGCAATCCCGTCTTAATAACCCGCCTCACACAGTTGACATCTCAGTTAAAAAGCCTCTAATTAAAGTCCATATATCAGACTCCACAGGTGGGTCTGATTCATTGTTGTCAAAGAGCACCACCGAGACATGGCGGAGCATCATTTCGAGTGAGAAGCTGGCTTTCACCCCCACACGTCTAATAATGGGAATCCTCGACTGTTCGCTCACCTGTCTTGGCCGGGGAGGCAAAGTGTAGCTCCGCTGCTGCACAATGGCGATGTAAACGTTTCACTGGCTGTCAGACAGAGACGGTTAATTGTAAGGGAGACGCAGATGGTGCACAAAAGCTTTGACAAAAAGAAGAAAACTGTTTGAGTTGCCATTAAAGTGAAACAAAAAGTGAGAGAAAGTTGAGTGAGGTAGCTTCAGTCAGAGAAGAATCTCTTTGGTGGAGGGCCAGGTTGGGAGTTTTTGAAAGAGCTGTTTGGCTCCATTGACGGGCTCTTGTGGGCTGACTTTAAAATCATGTCTGATGAATGTGAAAGCAGGGTTTGGAAAGTGACTGGAACATTTTGAGAGTGAAATGATGTAGGAGCATCATGTTAAACTACTCAGCCTGTGAAAAGACAGGGAAGTGAGGGCAGTGGGGGGAAAGGATGAAGAGTGAGAAACGATAGAAAGAGAGAAGATGGGCAGAATGATGATCTGTGGGAGGCAGCACGACGAGTGCTTGTTTCTGTCTTTGTGCTCCCATTCATTCAAGGCAGGACCACTGAGGCAGAATGCTAAGCTAATGAGCTCCCGCAGGATAGCGCCACTTTGGCACACTGACAGATTACTCTCCACCAACTCTCTTATTATCAGTCGGCTTAGTGCAGCCTAGTCTACAGTAGCCTTAGCTTAGCTTAGCTTGCCAAGTCCCCCCACAGATCATAGGCCTTCTGAAATGTTAGCCCACTCCAGTTTTCTGAATAATATATAAAAATGTCTCTGCTCCCATCCTCCTTTTTATATTAGCTCAGAATGTTAAATATTGCATAATTCTTCTGCCTCATTCAACAATGGCCTAATATGCCTATATTACTGCATTTGTATTGTATGTTTATTTCTGCCCCTGGTACCATTTGTAGAAAAAAAAAGCACAGGTACACAGCTTGGAAAATGTCTTTCTAATCTAATTTTGCTCTGTTGTCTGCCAAAGTATTAATCACTCTCAGCACACCTGCCCGTGTGCACTCACAGTCACAAGCAAACACCCTTCAAACACACATACACACACACGAGCTGTACTTTACAAAGACGACCCATTTATAATGAACTGTTGCTTCCAAAAACTAGTGACAACACGATGTGTGGGTAGTAATCAGAGAAGTGAAAGATAAGAGTGATACTGAGTTCATTTTGTGAGTTTTAGTTAAAAACATGAATAGAGATGGTATCGAAATACAACCTTCATTCACTGAAATTACACACAGAAGGATTTTTCCCCATTCCTCTACCTGCATAAGTGAATTTCACAAGGGAAAACCATGCGTCCCACGCCGAAATTTTTAATGCAGCTATAATTGGTATTTTTTAAAATAACAATGTATGAAATGACAATGTGAAAAGGGTCAATTGCAGTGATGAACCTACAGAGAATTATCACCCGAATCTGCAGCGCTCCTCTGCGAAACACTGTACCTGCTTAGCAACAGCGCGTTAACATTGTCATTGTTATCATATCGGCATGCTGACGTTCGCATTTAGCTCAAAGTGCTGCTGTGCCTAATTACAGCCTCACAAAGCTGCTAGCATGGCTGTAAACACACCTCGTGTTCTGTCTGAACACACAGTAAATGTTAGAGGTTTTGGATGGCATACAAAGTCAATGAAAAGTCGCAATTGTGCACAAATTAACCCGGTGCAGCTGCGCAAGTTGAAAATGTTTAAATTTTCTGGAAAAATTTGCCCTTTACTGGGGCTGTATGAATCTTCTTCATAAACGAACCCAGACGAGAGGAAAAATGAGACTGGAGGGAAATAAAAGAAATAACTGGAGTTTCTGGTGAGTTCTGTGTTCAGTGAGAAGCTGAGCTCAACACAAACACATGACTGTTTGGAGCGAATAAACATAGACTGCACAAATGGTCCAATTTGCGTGAATGGTGCAAGGTGAAAATTTGCTTTGCTTTCTGTCTAAACATGCATTTAGTCTTGTTTTTAAACATTTACACTTACCCACCGACCTCAGATAAGTCATATTGCTGAGTAGTTGTTTGTTGACTTAGTAAGTAGCCTACCTTAGATCAAGGAATACATTTTCTTCAACATTTTGTTTTCAAATGTTTCCTTATTTAATCTGTAGGGAAATAACTGAGAGTGAAGATCGTGTCCTTGCCACTGCTTGTGGGAAATGTTACTGCTGTGTTCAGACAGCAGAGAGGACCAGTGAGGAGCATCTGGAGACATAAGGATGAGTTATGGAGGAGAACAGAGTTGAATCTCAGGGCTGCTCTCAAACACAGCAAATGAAGATGGATCCCACTAGGACATGGCTGTGTGTGTGTGTGTGTCCAGCAGAGATGGAGATGAAACTGAAATCTCCTTATGAACCTGCCAACATGATGGAGTGTGTATATATGTGCGTATAAACATGCAGACCATATATACAGTTGTATACAAAAGTTTAGGAACCCCTGACAATTTCCATGATTTTCATTTATAAATATTTGGGTGTTTGGATCAGCAATTTCATTTTGATCTATCAAATAACTGAAGGACACAGTAATATTTCAGTAGTGAAATGAGATTTATTGGATTAACAGAAAATGTGCAATATGCATCAAAACAAAATTAGACAGGTGCATAAATTTGGGCACCCTTGTCATTTTGTTGATTTGAATACCTGTAACTACTTAGCACTGATTTAATTGGAACACACAATTGGTTTGGTGAGCTCATTAAGCCTTGAACTTCATAGACAGGTGCATCCAATCATGAGAAAAGGTATTTAAGGTGGCCAATTGAAAGTTGTTGTTCTCTTTGACTCTCCTCTGAAGAGTGGCAACATGGGGGCCTCAAAACAACTCTCAAATGACCTGAAAAAAAGATTGTTCTACATTATGGTTTAGGGGAGGCTACAAAAGTTATCGCAGAAATATAAGCTGTCAGTGTCCACTGTGAGGAACATAGTGAGGAAATGGAGGACCACAGGCACAGTTCTTGTTAAGGCCAGAAGTGGCAGGCCACATAAAATATTGGAGAGGCAAAGGCGAAGGATGGTGAGAACGGTCAAAAACAGCCCACAGACCACCTCCAAAGACCTACAACATCAACTTGCTGCAGATGGTGTCACTGTGCATCGTTCAACAATTCAGCGCACTTTGCACAAGGAGAAGCTGTATGGGAGAGTGATGCGAAAGAAGCCTTTTCTGCACACACGCCACAAACGGAGTCGCTTGAGGTATGCAAACACACATTTGGACAAGCCAGCTTCATTTTGGAATAAGGTGCTGTGGACTGATGAAACAAAGATTGAGTTCTTCAAAATAAGACGGTGTAGTCCCTCATTCGTCCAGGAGTGTTCTATCGTAGAAAAGGTTTCAGTCGTAGTCATCTGGACACTGTTTTCAGAATCAAGACGTTTCGGCTCCCATCCGGAAGTCATTCTCAATTGTGAAAAAATTGGACGGGAACTGGAAATTTAAACTACTCTGAGTTACATAAGCCCTGCCCTCAGGAAGGAATCTGCCTGAGTATCTGTAAATAGCTAGTTTCACCTGAAACTGACCTAATAGTTTCAAGATGGCCCAGTAATCAGTAATCAGGCCTATTGTTCTCTGGCTGCATCTACTTCATCACTGCTAAGTGCCTGATTAGCATGTGATAGGCGTGACCAAGGTGATAATACACTCTGATAGACTTTGGGCAGATTAAATCTCAGACCACCATTTCTGCAGAGAAGATTTGGAGAAGAAACCTGACCCAGATGCTTAGTGAAAGGATCAGGGAAAACAACTTAAGAATAGACAATTTGAAGAACAGAATAGAATTTTTGCAGAAGAAGTTATCAAGCATTGTCCCAGAAGAAATCCTCAAGAGAGTGATGGACTTTACACAGGTAGCACAGGGTGCACAACATAGGAAGAGCAAGGAGTGGCAAATTAAGAAATTTAACATCCTTTTGAATAAGAAGAATCTAGGAAAGGACCAGCACAACAGGAGATCAGGGACTGAACAAAGTGAGACATGTATTAACAGAAACAATTGGATCAAAAACTTATCGAAGAACGAAAGATTGAGTTATTTGGTCATAACAAGGGGCGTTATGCATGGCGGCAAAAGAACACAACGTTCCAAGAAAAACACTTGCTACCCACAGTAAAATTTGGTGGAGGTTCCATCATGCTGTGGGGTTGTGTGGCCAGTGCCGGTACTGGGAATCTGGTTAAAGTTGAGGGTCGCATGGATTCCACTCAATATCAGCAGATTCTTGAGAATAATGTTGAGGAATCAGTCACAAAGTTGAAGTTACGCCGGGGCTGGATATTTCAACAAGACAACGACCCAAAACACTGCTCAAAATCTACTCTGGCCTTTATGCAGAGGAACAAGTGCAATGTTCTGGAATGGCCATCCCAGTCCCCAGACCTGAATATCATTGAACATCTGTGGGGTGATTTGAAGCGGGCTGTCCATGCTCGGCAACCATCAAACCTAACTGAACTGGAGATGTTTTGTAAGGAGGAATGGTCCAAAATACATTCATCCAGAATCCAGACACTCATTACAGGCTATAGGAAGCGTCTAGAGGCTGTTATTTCTGCTAAAGGAGGCTCTACTAAATATTGATGTGATTTTTCTGTTGGGGTGCCCAAATTTATGCACCTGTCTAATTTCGTTTTGATGCATATTGCACATTTTCTGTTAATCCAATAAATCTCATTTCACTACTGAAATATTACTGTGTCCTTCAGTTATTTGATAGATCAAAATGAAATTGCTGATCCAAACACCCAAATATTTATAAATGAAAATCATGGAAATTGTCAGGGGTTCCTAAACTTTTGCATACAACTGTGTATATATATATATATATATATATATATAAAAAAAAAATACTTTGTCCTTCACCCTCCGCGGGTGGTCTCGTCCTTCGAGCTCGGGTCCTCTACCAGAGGCCTGGGAGCTTGAGGGTTCTGCGCAGTATTTTTGCTGTTCCCAGTACTGCGCTCTTCTGGACCGAGATGTCTGGTGTTCTTCCAGGGATCTGCTGTAGCCACTCCTCCAGTTTGGGGGTCACTGCCCCGAGTGCTCCAATGACCACGGGCACCACTGTTGCCTTCACCTTCCAGGCCTTCTCCAGCTCTTCTCTGAGCCCTTGGTACTTCTCTAGTTTCTCATGTTCCTTTTTCCTGATGTTGCCATCGCTTGGTATCGCCACATCAACCACAACGGCTTTCCTCTGTTGTTTGTCAACCACCACGATGTCAGGCTGGTTCGCCATTACCATTCTGTCAGTCTGAATCTGGAAGTCCCACAGGATCTTGGCTCGGTCATTCTCTACCACCTTTGGAGGTGTTTCCCACTTTGACCTCGGGGTTTCCAGTCCATACTCAGTGCAGATGTTCCTGTATACTATGCCAGCTACTTGGTTATGGCGCTCCATGTATGCTTTTCCTGCCAGCATCTTACACCCTGCAGTTATGTGCTGGATTGTCTCAGGGGCCTCTTTGCACAGCCTACACCTTGGGTCTTGTCTGGTGCAGTAGATCTGGGCCTCTATTGCTCTGGTGCTCAGGGCCTGCTCCTGTGCAGCCATGATGAGTGCCTCTGTGCTGTCCTTCAATCCAGCCCGCTCTAGCCATTGGTAGGACTTCTTGATATCAGCCACTTCAGTTATATATATATTAATATATATATATATTAATATATATATATATATATATACATACATATGTGTATATATATATATGTATATATATATATATATACATATGTGTATATACATATGTATGTATATATATATATACATATGTATGTATGTGTGTGTGTGTATTGAGGACACACACACATATTGAGGAGTCAGCTGCTGTTTTGCCTGAGAGTTATTTGAATTAAAGTGATAAGAAGGCCATTAGCTGCCGCTTTAGCCCGTTGCCATGACAGCGTGTCTTCTGTGGAGAAAGGCATGGCGCATCAGGTATCTCTCCTAAGAGAAAGCATTGTGGTGTCTGTAGTGCGTGTATGAGATTGTTTTTATTTTTTGTGTGTGTGAATTTTAGGTTTTTTAAATGTTAGTCATCATTAATTACACAATGAAGCGCTCATCAAATCATGTCAATTCCATCACATGTAATTAATATAACTCCCTAGTCCCATGTGTGCATTCACACTTTACTATCTGCAACAGTATGTGTGCACCTCCAACTGATTAGCTTGTGTTTTCCAACATCTGGACCTGCCACTCAAAGCATCTCCTGGGCATAGATTAACATCTGTACGTGCCACAAGCCATCCAATTGGCTGAATGAACATCTGTCTGTTGTAATGCGCTGTATGATTGTCAGGTGGTGTGAGGGGAGGTAATTTCAAAGCTTAGCATTTCAAAACCCCTATTGCTTTTAAATGGCTGCAGTAGAAGCTTAAAGGTCAGGGAAGCTTGTGACTAGAATGTTGCTCTTTCTGCAAATGGAAAATATGCATGAAACCTGCGTGGGAGGAAGTGAATAACCATTTCGTAAATGTGCCCTTCAGCAATGCAACTGCTTTTGCATTGGTGCACATTGGAGTCTTGGTAACTGTATGAAAATTGTGAGGTGAAATATATTCAGCCTGACCTTGGAGAACAATGGTTAGAAAAAGTAGTCACCCCTCCCCCCTGCTGTTCAGAGGAATCCTCGCTTCATCTGAGATAGTGACAGATAATTTGACAGAAAGTCAGACGATTTAAAAGGAGCGAAATGACCATGTACGTGTTTAGGAATTTATCGTTCCCTAAACCCCTCTCACAGAGATTGTCCAATCATGGCTTAGCAACCCATAACTATGCACAGCAGGCCTGTCAAACTTTGGGTTTCTCCACATGTTGAAGCGGTGTGCATGGGGCTGTAGTAAGAGCAATACGGTATATTAAGAGATTGGAGGCTGGTGTCTTTTTTAAAACCTTTTCAAAACCAAAAACACAAGAGAAAAAGTGTACGGAATGGATTAAACAGAAAAACACATTAAACAGTGTGTTGAGCTGCTCTAATATTAGCTTCAAAGATTAGCATGTCCGGCTAACTGGGTTACTACCCACAGTAGTACCCCAGCATTACTTCCAATACTGAGGAACATTTCATACACATATTTTGTGTGGTTACAGGCACATTCACTCTGTAGTATTTCCCTACTGTGTGGGAGCCGGTTCTGGATGCTACTGGATGCAAGCTAATGTTAGCGGCTCTGTCCTGCTCTTGTTGAGTTGGGGAAGTTTACACTCCAGCAACTCCAGTCAGCCCAGCTAACACTGGTTAGTCCTCATCCCAAAACTAACGTTAAAAGTGAAAACATATTGTTAATACAATACTTAAAATACAAAATTAGGTGTAAATCTAACCTATGTATTCCATGTATGTAAGCTAAGCATCCAAACTAGGTTATGTTACCATGAAATAAGAGTTTGAGCTACATTTGTCCTTATCACACTTAAAATACTAGGACTAACTAGCTCTACACTGCAATACAAGAACAATGCTGTTTCTTTATTTTCATGTGAGGATGTTTACTTTTTACCTGTGATGTGAGGCTTCAGCCTCAGTCTTTTAGCACGATATCCTGTAGCCATCGAATGCATATTTAAGACGTTTTTGTTTTGTAAAATCAGCTGGAAACATTAAAAAGTCAGCCGGAAAACTGTGTTTACAACCAACTAATGGCGCTGACATTAGCTTAATTAGCTAGCTAGCTACAGCTGATAAAATCTGCTAGCATGTGTGTAAAATGAGAGCTGACAAGCCATACACAGCTGTCTCCCTCTCTCCTGTGTGTTGTGAGAATTAAAAATTTAAATGAAGGTTGCTTGCCTATTATATTAATATCATGTTGAAACTTTTTTACACATATACACACACACACACAGGGCATGAGGCTTAACAATTTAGTGTTGTCCTGCAGACTGCTGACTGCAGGGAAAAGTTGATTAGCTGTTGCAAACAGGCTCACATTTATACAAAGAAACAGGGATATCAGAAAGAACATCATGTACTGAGGACAGTATGTATTGTAATGACCATGAGAGGAAAAGTATCAGTTTTGGGGAACGAAGCAGAGACTTCGGCAACTTACAAACAGAGGAAGTGTAGGATTCCTCCACTAGGGCGTTGTCACCACACGAAGCGTGGAATCGTGTGCCAAGAGGCTGGGACCAGCCTGTGCACCACCGAAGGGTAAGCTAAGTCTAAACCACAGCTCCTCCCCACCTCTGTAGAAACCTATCAGATAGTTGTACATTTTCATTTAAAACTCTGTGTAATGTTAAGAATAGCATTCTTTTTTAGGATGATGGCTACAGATTAACAGCTTGCTGACTGTGGTTTTCTGAATAGAAAAGATCCTTGTACAAGATGCTTTTGATCCTCCAATTCTTTAATAAATGCCAAATTAAGGAATAGCTTCTCTCCAGACTTTTCTTTTGCAAATAAACAAACGCGCTGACAGTGTCAGCAGTGACTTTAACCATTTACTGACAGTGATTAAATTGTGTTTTGATATTTGCTTTATAGCTAACTAGCTAATGGCAACTAGCATCAGTTATGACCTGATATGTGATATGCTGCCTCCTATTGATTTGGAGTATGAATTCGACAGGTTGAGAGTAGTCTCAATTCTTACATATAGCCCCCTTAAGCCCTTCAGCGACAGAGCTGGAGCCTGTTCACAATTCAGCAAATTCAACGGCTGTAAAACCGTTTATTTAGCAACTCTTGCTAAATTCTTTATTCAGAATTACAGAGTGGCTGTATTTTTACCTCTTTGTTTTGTTTTCTTTGCTATAAATTTGTTGTTTGATTTTGGGGGGAAGGTATTACATCTCTTTTTCAATATCAAGGGGAGGGTCCATCGAATAAAAATATAAATAAGGCTAGGGAGGGTCTTGTTTTATTATAAAATGAAATATAAGATTCAGCCCCCCTCCCTTCCCCAATAATTTTCGTACTGTCCCTAAAGGGTCAATTTAGGTGAAAACCAATTATTTCAGATTTTCAAGATTGTTTCTGTCCACAGTGTAAATACTTTGACCCACAACATGTGTGCACACAGTCATCCAACACACACACCTCGCTCCCTCCCTCCTCATTCTCTCTTTCATGCTCCAGCAAATTCTGGAGTGCCCTCACATTAATCAGTGTTTTGATGGAAGCTGGTTAAATGTTCAAATTCAATAGTGAGTTGCTTAACACATTTTCAGCCGACCTCTCTCCTCTGGGCTGAAAGCACTTGAACACACATACTGCCACACTACACATTTCAGCATGCGTTTTACTGTAGGAGGGTTGAGCAGATGGATTAATTAAACAGAAAAATATATTGGCATTTGTCTTCAGCTTAAATCATCTAATTAGCAAATGCTAAAGTACAGAATGATTCTGTATAAGAACAATCAAGTGTACTGTAATGTACACACTATAAACAAACTGCTGTAGGTCGACACTAAATATTGTGCAATGCAGCATATGCTAATTCCATTTTTGTTTCATTATATTTTCACTGATCCTGGAAACATTTTAACAGTGTCAACACAGATGTCAATACACATTTCTCATATTAAAGTTGAGTCATTTATTCATTCTTTTTTTTAAATAAGCCAATTAGACAGTAGTTCATTATTTTTTAATGGCTGATTTAGCACTTTTGACCCAAGCAAAAGAATGCTTAAGCTGCCAAATACATATTCAATGTCCCAATGACATCAACATCCCATGCACAATTCGATTCAAGCACAGAGAACTAATATAACACAATTTACAGTGACATTCAAAAAATTTAAAATGTGGATATAAACAACTCTGTTGTTAATAAGTAATGAATAAATGAGCATATGAAAATGTGCTTTTTACTAATACTTGAATCACTGAAACATATTTCACATTTTCATTTGTGAGTAATAAACACCCTGGATAAACTCATATCTTCATTATTACAAGTGTAACTTCTTCCTGTGCTTTGGGATGGTACGAAGATTACCCTGTATCTGGAAAAAAAAAAAGATATTTCAAGGAACAAGAATGGATGCCACCAGCTCGGAGGACTCAACTCTACATGATAGCAGCGGTATGCCAAAATTACTGAGAAATTACTGAGACATGCATAGAATTAGTCAATTTTAGTGTTTTTTTCCGGTCTGCCTTGTTTGTTCTTGACACACACATTTAACCATCCGGTATGGTATTTATCGGGAGAGCACCTACTGTGAACAAAAACCCAGCTTGTATGTTTGAAGACAAAGCTACATGAGAGCAATTAAGTTACCTCCTGCTGCATCTTAAATGTTTATGTGAATTAAAGGTATGTTTTGATGAGTGAGCCCACTTTTTGTTTCTGTCTTCCGCTTGACTAGTGTACGCATGAGGATGCACATGTACATACACAAGCATGCGGGTGATGCGATACGTTCTAATCCACCGATCGACAGTTCGATAAAATGTTGCTCTGCTCTAGAGGAAAAAGAAGACTAACTTTGGCCATTACAACAAAGATGAAAATAATGCAATTTTCTAAATATTAAAAATGGACTTTGCTAATGTTTTATGAGGAACGAAATGCTTTCAACACAATGGTTATGCAATTTCTATTTTAAAAGGTACCCTATGGAGTTTTTGACCACAGGTGGTCCTATGGAGCAACATATTGATGAGCGGGCTCCAATTTTGTTTATCTCGTACTATAATGCAAGGAATGCAGGTGTTTGCAAATGTTTTATGAAGAAAAAAATTCATTCTTTAAAAAAAATGCACTCAAAACATTTGTTGGGCACCAAGGATACACACAATGGTGAGAGACACTGTATGCAAACATAACAAGACAACTCCAAAGGGTGCCTTTAAGCTTGTGGAGCCTCCAAAAGGCTCAACAGGATGTTCTGACATCTGAAAGGCCTCACCATCGAATCCTCTGCATGTTTTCTTACTGTAGATATTAAGTTATACTGTGTCTGAACAGCAATTAGACATTTTAGTCGCTTTTCAGTAAATGCAACATTTCCACCTGCTCTGGAAAGAATAGCACAATGGAACACATCCTGGATGAGACCAGCATTTCCTGCACAAATGAGTAGGTGTCATACCTTTTGAACAACATGTGACCCACCAATCACTGGCTTAGCTGACCCTGCTGCTGTTAAAATATCCTGAAATGGCAGGGGTGGTGTCGGTGGTGCTAGGCTGTTGCTTAGTTTCTGCAGATGATGTCAGCCGTCATTCCCAGGGTTGTGAGGGGAGCGCCTGTCAAATAAACCATGACCGCTGCAACCTGTCATGAGCCCTCCCCGCTTTTCCCATTAAATGTTGCACTGTGTTGAGAACCCTGTCACTCTTAGAGACACTCCTACACACACACACACACACACAGTCGAGTGAAAGTACAGCCTCAGCTAACAGCGGTCTGTTTGTTCTGATTGATGGGACTATCAGAAAATAGTGCTGGTTACAGAGTGTGGCTGCATGTATGTACCTAGGTTGTTAGCATCATGATGTATGAGCAATAATAATATCTATTTTCAAACTGAGCTTGACATAAATTCTATTTAAAGATGCATTTGCGCTCGTACTATAAATGTGGCATAGTAAATAAGCTGAAATTAGAAACTGATCCTTCTCATGTTACCAGACTGATGCATCGTAATTATTCATGTGGGTCTAGAAATCATCTCTGTAAAAATGGCTCCTCCTTGAGACTCATCTGAGCTCATGGCTGATACTAAATGAAGATCTGTGGGCATCTAAAAATAGCTTTGCGATAAATCATAAGTGTGTAGTATATGTGTGTAAGTGTGTGTGCAGTGAGGTTTCCGGTATCCAAAGCTCAAGACCTGTGAAGTAAGCAAACGTTTGTGGTATTGTTTGCACGTGTTTAAACTTGTTGTCCTAGTGTGCTATATTTTTTAATACTATATTTTTACTTACAGATTTAGTTCTTGTACATGGGTAGACATATTAGTCATTATTACACTACCTGCTACTGGAAAAAATTATCTGTAGTTTAAGCCCTTTAAAATTTGACAACACAGTCCACATTAATACAAACTTGGACACATTGGCTGTCAGAAGATTATATGTTTTTATAATGCTTAGATAATGAGGAGATGTTTGTTTTGGCAAGATTTTTACAAAATGTGTGGCAGCTAAGACAGAGTGCACTGTCTCCTTTGAAATAAGTCATTTCTGTTATATAAACTGAATCTTTATGAAATATTTTCTTTTCAAATTTGTGGATTGATATATTAGGACTTGCCACGTGATCAATTAATGGGACTAAGGCTGTGTCCGAATCCCTCCCTATTTACTAAGTAGTGCACTATTTTTACTGTCTGCTATTTTATTTGAGTGTCCGCATTCTGAGTGTGAAAATGTATCCACTATAAAGTGCCCTCAAAAATTCCCCAATAGAATGAAAAAAGTAATGTCTATGGCATGTACGCTACGTTCTGCTAACAATGCAATGCTCCGCGTTTCATAGATCAAAAAATTACCATTGCGTAATCCACAATCTAAATAATGATTATTAGTAAGTGTACAAAATCTCAATTTACTGCTCACTATTGAGTAAACTATTTACTGCCCATTATTTAAGGAGTAAAATATGAGTGAACGAGTAAGTGGTTTGAGTAGACCGGAGTCGACAGTCATGCTACAGGCTGTACTTAGGCACAACAGTGCTTTGAGCTAAAGCTAATGTCAGCATGCTAACATTCTCACAATGAAAATTCTAACATGGTGAGGTTCAGCAGGTATAATGTCTACCATGTTCGCCATCTTAGTTTAGTGTGTTAGCATGCTAACATTTGCTAATTAGCACCAAACACCAAGTACAGCTGAGGCGGATGGGAATGTCATTAGTTTTGCATGTATTTGGTCATAAACCAAAGAACTGTGCATATTGAATTTGACCTGATGATAGAGCTAGATGAAAGTCATAGGTTGTAACTCAAAGTCATTAGGATTCATCACCTGGGCACCACAAATGTCTGTTTCATGGGAATCCATCCAATAGCTGTTGAAACATTTTTCTAAAAAACAAAACTGTCGACCTCATGGTAGTCCTAGAGGAAAAGTCAGGGGATCATCAAAGTCAGTAGGTCTTTTCCTCTGGGGACCACGAATGTCTGCACAAAATTTCATGTCAGTCCATCCAATAGTTGCTGAAATATTTTAGTCTGGACCAAAGTGGTGGTCACTACCATCCCTAAACAGAACATATCACACCATAATGCAGATTTAATAATGTGCACCATCCTCTCAAAACAGGAATCTGGGAACAGTAGTGTTGCAGCTACTACCTTTCAAGTTCAGAAACTTTCATTTTCATTATGGCACCACCATTAGACCAATCCCTGACAAGAAAACAAATAAATAAAAGGTAAAACACAAGATGACATGGCACCAGAAGCAATAAGATGCTTTAAATTTTTACGATGTGAGTAAAGTGCTAAAACAAGACCAATGTCAACTCACATTCAGGTAAATAACAATCAAATAACAGAATGGCGTAAAAAGCTGTTTCAATTTAAACTACGTGAATGAAAAATTGTGGCACGCCCTGCTATTAGCTGTCCAAAAAGCATCCAGTCCTGCAGGGACCAAGTAGAGTGCTTTGAGTGTAGACTTAAGGACTCCGGGATTTAGGGATAATCAGTGACAATATATTTTGAATGAAAAGTGCACACAGGCACGCACAAGCATGCACCAAGTCACGTACATATGATTTCTCTATGTCTCTTTGGTAACATTTGATGGAGAGTGTCCTCTTCTTCTCAGAGGTATTTTTCTGCAGTTTATCTGAATGACCACTCCGCAGTTATAATACTGCATTTCCTCCATCACCTTTTGGAGAGGTGTGACCATACAGTTTGCCCTTGTCATCTCTGGGGGGAAAAACCATCGGAGGGGGTGAAAAAGAAAAAGCTGGGTTCAGGGTGACCGCGTAGTGTCTTGGGATTGTGGGAATGTGTGTGAAAGATGAAAATAGGCGCAAGCATATACACTAAGACCGTGTGTGTGTGTGTGTGTAGGGTTTTTGTGTCTATATGGTACCTTGCTATTGTTGAAGATTAGGGATAGTCTTTCTAACAGCTGCCATGTTTCTACCCTTCCCATTTATTTCTATAGTACCTCTGTTGCTACAGAGACAGAGCAAGCTTACATGCTGACTTACCCTCAGTGGAAGCATGACAAATGGACAGGAGTTTAATATCCATTGCTGTGAAAAAAATAAATGAGGTATCATTAGAAAACACTCAGAAAATAAGAGTTTTTTTCTTTTTATTGACCTTAGGGGTTATTAAAGACACATTTTCTTTTCCACTGGTGGCCTGTCAGGGGATTGTGCAGTCTTACCCTATTGTGCCACAACTCCTTGTTTCCTAACCATAGCTTAGTCTATTGCAAATAGCTGAGCTGTCCTGAATGTATACACCATTTTCCTCTATCAAACAACCTTATATTTACTGTAATAATAAACATTAGATTCTCAATAAAGCATCACATGACACTGATAATATGATTTTGTACAGTTTCTGAATATAAAATAAAAATGATTATAGAAGGACGCAATTGCTAAAAAGGGAAACAAACCTCTCCAATTATGGCTATTACATGATACAAACCAAACTAAAAATTAATGGGAGGCAATCATGTTTGGCAATGGGCCTAACAACATCCGTGACAATAAAAAGCCTAATAATCCACAGCCTCTTAATTATCTTTACATAATTACCTGATATTACATGCTACGATATGGAATTTCTTGTTGATTTCATTCTCAATTTGTCCAGACAAATGGAAACAGCAAAGCAGGAAATTAAAAGACACAGAAGAACTTTTCACTCCAGCAGCGATATTCTCAGTCTCATATTAAATTTAACCAGAGCTGCGTTAGGACTTTTGCTCTCACATCTAATGTCAGCGGATTTTCCAGCTGCTGTGAGACAGAGCCATTTTGAAAGTCTCGACGCTGACAGCTGCGGTCTTGCAGGGCAGGGAAATCAACCAGCAGCACCCACAGTTTCCTAAAGTGTGCTGTGACCGTTTTCAAAGGCAGACACATTATTCCTTTCGGTATTTGCATTTTGTATCAGTATTATGTTTCCAACCGTCCAATATAGGATGGAGTAAACTAGGCATGTATTTTATTTGTTGATTTGTCAGGGGCAATTCACTGATCAACAGAAAAAAATTGAAAATTTCTTGTCCCTGGCCAGACGTTTAAATCACCATTTTAAAAAAAGAAAATAAAACAGTATACACTATAAAGTTAACATAATTATACAAAAGACAGTACAGTACACATGCACCTTTTAAATAAGTAAAACAAATAGTAGTTTACCTTGCATATGAGTATAATTTTAGATTACACATATATTTTGATAATGTTAAAAAGCTTCTGCTCAGCCATATATCACTTATACCATTTATTTAATCAAGTGACTGATTTTAAGCATTTCTGATAAACAGACGTAAAGTAATGTTTCAAGGTATTTAAAAATAATAGCCTCTTTCAGCATGTCTGCCTGTTAAATATGTAGCTACAACTAGCAGCCTGTTAGCTCAGTTTAGCATAAAGACAGAAAACACAATATGACATGTTCATTTATGAAATTTTTTGACCTTTGGACAGAGTAAGGCTAGCTGTTTCCCCCTGCTTTCAGTCTTTATTTTAAGCTAAGCTAACCGTCTCCTGGCTCTAGCTTCATATTTAACAGACAGATATGAGAATGGTATCTTATTCTTGGCAAGACAGCAAATAACCCTACTTCGCAAAATGCTGAACTATTCATTAAAAAGTGTGAACGATTGACATGGCTCTTAAAAAGTACTTTACTGTTAGTACAATGTTTTCCACCATTACACAAAATTTTTGCAAAACTTTGACCAATTATTTTGAATTTTTAATTCTTCAAACTGTAAAAAATGTGATAGATTCACATGGTTCTTAATGTGTGATGCAAAGATTAATATTGTGCTATCAAAACATGGGATGAGGATAAAGACTCTGCAGAACTGAAGGCGTATGTGCTCAAAATGTGAAAAAACAACGTGTTTGTGCGTGTGTCTGGCGCCAGACTCAATTTTAGTCAAGGGACCACCCTAGGTAATCAACAATCTATAAAATCTCTCTCTGTCCCTCCCCGGACCTCAGCCTATATACCAAATCCAATAACGAAATGGTCTCCATTTTCCCAAAATAGACCTTTTTAGACTCACACACATGCAGGTACAAATGCATATAAACCCTCACAGATGCATACAAAAAGTAATTTGTGTGTGCCGCCCCCCCACGTTCACTCACTCACACACACACATCTTTACACACTAACATGCTCGCACTCTGTCAGCAGCGGGCAAGAGTCCAGCTGCGAGGTGCCCTGCAAACTGCCGGTGATTACAGCGGTTTCACAAAATTCAGTGGAGGAGAGAGAGAAGGGAAGAAAGAGGGGGAGACAGAAAGGGAAGGCAATCAATAAATTCTGAGCAGAGTGTCGAAGAAACTGACTTTCTAATCCATTTCTCTTCATCCGTCTGTGGTTTGTGTTTTGATTAGGTAGGGCTGTGCTGCGCATGGGTGGAATCAAAGGTATTTGTTGATGGATGAGATTTCTGAGATGCCTTTTCATGTTTTCGGCCTGAGAATATTCCACAAAGGAGGACAGAGGGGAATTGATCAATAATCATTTAAGAGCCCATTTGTTTCCTCACAAATGAATGATACCTGAACAGAAAGATTTTGATTGTTAAAGTATTGTTGTGTGCATTATGTATGCGTGCTTAGATATTAGTAACCATCATTTACAAGCCTAAATACTGAACAGCTTAAATTGTTCAACATTTTGGGAAATACACTTATTCACTTTCTTGGTGAATGGGAAATGAGAAGATTGATACAACTTTCATAACTGTCTGTTAAAATGTGAAGCCACATGCCAGTTAGCTTAGCTTAGCATAAAGACAAGAAATGGGAAAACGGCTAGCTTTGTTCTGTCCAAAGGTAACACAATCCACCTACCACCACCTTTAAAGCTCATTTATTAACCCCTTATATCTAGTTTGTTTAATATGTAGAAAAGCCAGTGTGTAAGTATAAAACGACACATTGTGGTTTAATGAGGTTATGTGCTGGATGATTTCTTGGAGAGCCACGATGGCCCACTACAACCTGCAAGTGGAGGGTCACGTGACAGACGGAGACATCTGAAGGCATCAGTAGGCTACTTTTTGTTAGACTCGCTAGCTTATTCTACATTTCTTTTACTGTAAGAAGGTAGTCAGTGAAGAAGCGCTTAACACAACTTAACCAATCAGTAAATGCAATAAGCCTTATTAATCAACCTGCTGCATTTCTTTATTGTTTCACCTCTATTTAGTTTTGACAAACTGTGACGGGGGTAGTAGCCATGCTAGCACTCTAGCACCTAGCTAGCTAATCTGCTACCAGACTGTGTGGGATGTTAAAATATCTAAAAGACCACAGGCTTTGGATTTGACAATGTTGTTTTATTTAAAAAAAAATGTTGCAATGACAGATCCACACATTAAAGAATTTAGCAGAATATTTTGTGATAATAGAATTGTAATACAGAAACTTGAATGTAATTTATATTGAAGGGATCTTTAAATGTGGTTTTCAGAAACCGATTAGCTAGAAGTTATGTTTGCATGAATATTCATAATTGATATAATGTCATATTTTGGAGGGAAGTTTGCTTGCTACAAGTTCTTAGTTTCGAATCACAATTTGTCAGAACTAAAGAGAGGTAAGAGTATAAAGAAACGTGGCAGCTTGAGTAATTAACTTTACTGTGTTTTACAGAGTTGTGGTATCCACGTTCTTTGATTACCTTCCTATACAAGACAAGTAGACTAGCAATATGAAGCTACAGCCAGGAGACTGTTTAGATAGGAAAATGGGAAATAGCTGGCCTGACTCCATGGTTATGGATTAAACAAACATGTTAATTAATGAGACTTAGAGTTGCTGGTAAGAAGATTTTTTTTACATTATCTTTGGACAGAGCCAGGGTAGCTGTTTCCCCCTGTTTTCAGTCTAACCAGCTGCTGGTCTTCATATTATTGTAGGCTACAGACATGAGTGGTATCAATCTTCTCATCTAACTCTCTGTAATAAAGTGAATTTGCTAATTCCCCAAAATGTCGAACTGTTCCTTTTTAAACAAAAAAAGCCTTAACAGAGAGAATTTTCTTTTCAAGCTCTCTGTGGGAAGCACTGAGGCTGAACGAGGCAAGGTTGAAGATGGTGTGAAATATTGAAATGCAGGCGTTTTTAATCAAAGTCAAATCACATTTTCATTTCAATTTACACCTTGCCAAGATGTGTGGTGCACAGCAGATGCCTTAAGGAATCTCCCTCTCATATTCTCTTTCCCCACGCTCCCTCTCTGGCTCTTAATCTCGTACTAACTCCTCACTTTCAGACAGTTACTAATAAAAGAGCCTTGTAAAAAGCACAAATGGAGGAGAGGAAAACTACTATCAGGTAAAGGGAACTCCTACAGCAAGAAGTAGCTCACCTCCACACGCTGTGACAATGTGAAGGGGGATTTGACAAATCACAGCTGGGCTTGTGTGACACATTGTCATTTATGCTAAGGCAAAAGAAAGGACAGCAAAAAAAATCAAAGGCCATCAATTCACATTTTTCGCTGGGTCTTTATTTTTTCCGCAGTCTGCACATTTTTCTTTTTTTCTGCTTTCTCTGTATCTTTGTCCTTGTCGCTCTGATTCCTTATCTGTCATTTTTAATCTCTCGCTCACTACTTTTTTCCCCTCTCTCTCTCTCTCTCTCTCTTATGTACATGGTCACACGATTTAACTAGTTTCTCATGGGAGTACTGTCCACTGCCTCCCCACTTTTCACTATCTGGGCTTTCTTTCTCTGTTTTCCAAAAGCAGAGATAGACTCATATTTGGTGGTTAAAAACTCTGACTCTGTCAGACCTGTGTGTTTTCTTTTTTCTCTGTGTGTGTGTGTGTTCCCTGGAGCCCAGGCCCTGAGGCAGGGTGGGGCTGAGCTGTCTGTAACCGGGTATTGATCTGACACACACACATGAAACGCACACACTGTGAGCCATGATTTGCTGAAAGGAGGCCGGCTGACCTGAGATCAGATCAGACACTGATTCAGCCTCCTTCTGAGATGGACACGCCTTTGATTTTCTGCGCTGCATGTGTGCGCGCGCGTGCGTGTGTGTGTGTGTGTGTCTACTATGATATGTACGTGGGTTACAGGAACAGAGAGGGATAATGATGGCTGTCGGCTCCGTGTCCTAGAAGTGTGTATGTGAAGGTGTGTGTGTTCACACACAAACAGAATACACAGCGTGGACAAATATCAGTCCACTGACCTTTCTGCACCAAAAATGGTAGCCTATAGCAATATTGGACAGACCACTAGCCAGTCCAGCCACTGATTACATGGTTGAGAAACTGCCCCAGTCTGATGTATAATAATATAGTCAGTGTTAATTAGAGAATTTGAGAAAAGGGTGAAAACTTTAAGTGACATTTGGTAATTATTATGCAAATATACAATATGGGTAACAGTAAAGTCGTGGGCTGGACAGCTGCAGATTCGCATGAATTCTCTGTAGGTTCATCACTACGAGCAACCTTTTTCATATAATCACTTTGTTTTCACATTGTCATTTCATTCATTGTATGCAAAAATATCAATTATAGCTGCTTTAAGCATTACAACTTTAAAATTTGGTCAGCCTTAGCCACAAAGATTACTTGGTTAATGGGAGATATTGTGGATATGGTTAAAAGAAAGAGAATGTGAACAGTAGACCCATGTATCCACCCCAGCCTTCTACGTATTAGGTTTTGTGGTTTCACTCAACTTCATTCTCCGCCTTTGCTCCTGACAGACAAGTCATAATTCACATAGCCCCGAGAGGTTCTTGTCAGGTACAAGAAATCAAAGGTGCAATAAAAACATGAGTCAACATATAAACTTTTTGATTGGTGTGTATGTCATGGCGTTTTTCATAATGGCTGGTAACCCTAGCTGGGTTTGGGCTATAATTGCTATGCAATTTTGCACACATAACAGCATCTTATGCAAACCAGTGAGGATAATTACAACTGGTTTTGTTTCCTTGGGAGCACAGTATAATTATCTCTTGATCTCAACCAGCGGCATAAGGTAGTTACGACGGACCCCAGTGCACGTTATTATGACGGCCCAAGTGCACGCTAGTTACTAGTAATGAAGTGCATACACCCGGTGTATATATATTTTACCAACAATGTGTTGGATTTTGCATTTGTATTGGAAAAGTAGAGGTCAAAGAGAAAGCTATCCAAACCATGGAAAGACAGAAGAGAGCTGCAATATTTAGTGCAGCAGTGCATAAATGCGAAGCAAAGTGCAAAAGAGTTTCCGGCCTGGATCAGGAAAGTCATAGCTAGTTAAAGGCTAAAGTTTTAAAGAATATATAGCGAGCTGGCTTCCCTGATATCTATAGTGTGTTCCAGAGCTTTGGGGCATAATTGACAAAGGCTGCATCCCCGATTTAGTTTTGGCTGTTTCTGGGAACCTCCGATAAACCAGCAGCAGATGATTGCAGTGTTCATGAAGGCAAGTAGTGAACAAGAGAGTTAGCTTGGTCCTAGACCATTAAGGGCTTTGGATGAGGACCTTAAAATCAATTCTAAATGTTACAGGAAGCCAGTGTAGAGCAGCTAAAACTGGACTATTGTGCTCTCTCCTCTTGGTTCTGGTTAATACAGGGTTCAACGTTAAGTTTTTTTTTTTTCACTTTTCAAGTGGGTTAGAAATCTACTTGCCCAAAGTCAGTTTTTATTACTATACAAATTGTTTTATTTATTAGTGGTTATCAAATAACAACAAAAACTAAGGTAAATTGTTATGTTTACCCACTGCCATTTTCTCGTGAGTAGGGATGGGTATCGTTAGGATTTTATTGATACTACTATTCTTGTTGATGCTGTTATTGGTTCTTTCTCAATACTCTTATCTGTCCTTTTTCATTACTAAATAATTGCTTTAAAAATATTATTTAAAAAAAGAATAAATTCAGAACAGGATTAGAATTGAATATTTTAAATATAACAAAATGTTGTATCTAGAACAGCAACAGTAAAGTTTACAACAGCAAAGTCACTATATAAACTCAGTAATATCTCACTGGAAACAAATCTAAAATGTCAATAAATAAATCACATTCCTCAAAATACTGAGTGAAGTCTGTGTTCTTCATTCTTTCTAAACATCAGTCAGTATCAGTCCTTCTTCTTGTCTTCTGTCCTCCTCACGCTGCTACTGCTGCTGTGATTCACTGCAGGTAAATTACCGCTGGTAGAGAGAGGAGGGACTGGTTTACAAGAATTTGCTAAATTTTAATATTTGTGGCAAACTAAGCTGAACAGTTAGACACCATCTTTTTGTTTTATAAATGGTCATACTTTAGGTGGAAAAATATGGGACTTGAAGCTTAGATCTGAATCTAGGATAACACTAAGACTTGTAACCTCAGATTTAATCCAGGGAGTCAGTTTCCCCAGATTATTAAACAGCATTTCTCTTTTTGTTTTACGGCTGACTAGTGGGATTTCAGTTTTGTCCTCATTTAACTTTAAGAAATTATTGCTCATCAATTTATTTATTACAAAAAAAACCCCCACAGGTAATAATGGAGTTTATAGCTGCAGCATCATTTGGTTCAGCAGAGATGTATAGTTGCGTGTCATCCACATAACTATGGCAACATACATTGTGCTCTCTAATGAAGTGGCAGCATGTATAATGAGAATAATAATGGACCACGGCAGCTCCCTTGTGCAACCCCAAGTTTAGTTTATTTGCACTGAAATTACCTTTTCAAGTATCTTACTAATGAATGGAAGGTTGGATATCGGCCTATAGCTGGTCAGTGCATTACCATCTAGGTTGGGTTTCTTTAGTAAGGATCTCTTCTAGGATCTGAACACAGTTTTATCAGCTAATTATGTGGACTTCACCATTTGCTAAATGTATCTGGTCTGGTTGCTTTGTGTCCTCCTTCCTTCCTTCCTTCCTTCCTTTGGCCTGTCTTGACCTTGGACCACACTCCTTACCACACACTTTCCAATCCACTTGCAAAACCATCATAAACAATCCTCAGCTGCTAATTATACGGTGACAAGAGTGCGCCATAAATCAGCTGCCGGCTAATGAATTCCCACAGATTTTGTGTGCATATGTGTGTGTTAAAGAGAGAGTGGAGTGGTAGAAATGGAGAAAGTATCCTTGTTTCTACCTAAGTCTCCAAGACTCCTTCTGTATTTCCATGTATTGTGATCACCCCCACATGGAGAATGGCAGGGAATGAATGAGCGATCATTGCATAGACTGTGTGCAGCGATTGGTGTCTGGAAATAAAAAAATGAATAAGGAGTATGGATACAGGGAGATACATGAAATAGAGATCATTACATAATGAAAGGATTTTATTTCGATTGCTACACTTTGAAGAAAGTGTTTAATATTTAATGTTTAACAGCCTCATTTAAACATAAGAATACATCTCAATGAACATTTACTTGAACCAAAACAACAGTTGACCTGAATTACTGGATGTACAAAATATTAGACACCTGATGTAAAGCTCCATTTTACTCGCTTAATCATTTTATGAAGTACAGTGATGGGGTTAATCCAAATAAAATCCAAATCCATGATCACCATCTTAGTTTGACGTCTTAGCTAACATTTGCCAATTAGCACTAAACAACAAGAATTTGACCAGAAGATGGCTCTAGAACAAAAATTAAGGGGTCCGTAAAGTTATTACGAATCATCCTGACCATCCAATAGTTGTTGAGATATTTTACTAAATCTTTAAATATCAATCAGCAGGTGGTGCTGGAGGAAAAGTCAGGGGATCACAAGTCATTATGGTCCATCTTCTGGGGACAATGAATGTTAGTACTAAATTTCATGACAAAAATTGTTGATTATTTCAGTCTGGACCTAAACCGACATTGCCATCCCTAGAGCCATTCTGCTAGCATGGCTAAAAAGATGTTCTAAATATTTTGTAAATTTAGTGCCAATGCAAGAAGTTTTTGATATGTGCTGAATGTTTTTTGCCACATCAAATCCAATATGGTGACATTCCACATCAGATATTTATTATGCTTTCCAGTGGACAAACAGTTTGGGCTGATGCATATTGCAGCGTGTGAAGGGGTAGATGGGTATTATGTGTCTATGATAATGGAAGGGTGAGCTGTTAAAGTGCAAAGGCTGTTTAATATAATGATTTATTCAGATTAGATACGAGTACATACACAGGGGCCATATGGGAGGTTGCAGGACAACTTTATACTGGGTGCCTTTACAAAGCTATGAGATATACTGTATTTATTTGTTTTCCTCAGACAGTGTGCAGGAGCTTCAGGACAGTATTCATCAAATACACACAGGAGCTCTGTTGTGAGCTCTGTGCATTGCCGCATTTTGAGAAATGAATGATTCTGACAAAGGGCAGTCGTTATTTTCAATTCTCTGGATTGTCCACAACAACTGAGTTGCTTCCAGGTCGCCCATCCCTATCTTCTATGAATAAGCTACAATCCAGTGACATTTCTGCAAATGTCATTGATTGGATGTAGTGATGTATTGTCAGTGGACCACCAATATTTTACATTTACATCTTAAAGTCCGAGAAAAAATTCTTAGTAAATGCAGCTATTCAAAAATTGCTGCACAAGTGCTGCAGCTCATCTGCTCTCTTTGTCTTTATCTCCCTCTCTGCTTGTGTCTTTGTCTTTCTGGATTTTACTTCTAAGCTGCCTCCCTCTTGCACTGTTACTCTATTTTGCTGTAACTGCTCTTTCTCTTCTTAATGCCCCATCTTTTTTCGCTTTCTGACCAACAACCTTGCCTCTCTCTCTCTCTCTTCCTCCCTTTCCAGCTCTTGACATGAGTGAAGAGGCCCGCTGAGATAAAACACAATGTCAGAGCATGCCTCAGCTCTCTCCGCTGAGTGGGAAAATTGACTGGGATTGTCTGTGGCAGTCCCCACTCGCAGCAGTCTGTGGCCCGTGATGCTTAAAGTGCTGTGCTAATTAGTTTTCTCTCTGTCCCTCCCTCCCTCCATCCCAACACACACACACACACACACACACACACACACACACACACACACACACACACACACACACACACTCTCTCTCTCTCACTCACACACGTACACGACAATTGTCTCCCTATTTCTTTTGTGCTGCATTGCTTCCTTTGCCATAGCCTATCTATTATGTAACTGTGTGTGGAAAGTGCGGATGCACCTTCTCAGAGGTTTTCTGTGTGTGGCTTTGCATGTCACACAAGCAATGTCTCTTTCTGTATTTGCCTAAGCAGCACATGAAGGCAGCAGAACAGGCAGAGGTTGGCATAGCTTAAAGCTAAAGCAAGTGTGAACCTGCTATTGGTTCCTATTTGGTGACCCATAATGTTCTTCAGTGGTTGAGTTGCATAGTAATGGTATTAGAATGAGTATCATTTAGAAGATGATAAAGCTTCATAATAGAACATATTCACACATGCCATCAATGATATAACATTTATAACATATTTTAATAGATTAAATGTATATAATTTTCTTTAAAGCTGCATTTGTTTTGGCCATTTGGGGGCGTGCAACAAGCCGTAAACACAACACTGACGTATTGAGGATGTTATAGCAAATGTTATGTTAGCAATTGCCAGTGGTGGACTCAGGCTGTGTGAGGGGCAGGGGCAAAAAAAAAAATAAAAAGGGCACCAGCTGTATGCAGTGCAGTATATGGCAATGTATTGCGTTTTCTCCACCAGAAGGGCACCCTTGTGGGCACTTTATCACGTTTTATTTACCATAGGGACATCCAAGAGGGCACTTTTTTGGTGTTTTACCAACCATGGGGGCACCAGGTGGGCCATTAAACCAAAATACTGAGCTAAAAGATGCTAAAACGCAGAGTTGGGTGATAATTCTCTGTGGGTTTGTCACTACAAATTATCTCTTACACATTACACATAGTGATTTGATCCATTGTTAACATACAGATATTTATTAGGGGATCTTTTAATGTGTGTCAAAGCAGTATCAGTTTGTGGATTTGATGAGGAGTAAATTGATCAATGAAATTATTATAATTTAGGCTTAGGGACAAACACCACACCTCATTTCATCCAATTTCCTGTGCCCCCCCACTTCTTCAGCTTCCTCACTTCCTTCCTTCTCATTACAAGAACCACAGGGGGGACAACAATGCCTTATCAAGATGTTGCCCCCATCCTGTGTCTCACTCCCTGGGTTCCTCACCATGACACTTTCTGGTCTACACTCGATCCCCAATCGACCCATATTCATTCTTTCAATCTCAACCTCACTTTATGTCTTTAACCCAACACTCATTCGAATAAACCAATTTGCATGCACAAGTGCTGTGCTCATTGTTAGTTTCAGGTCCCAACTGTTTTCTGTTGCACTGTCAATATTGTACTTTGACCATGGTTTTGATTTGAAAATAAATTCAGCAGGAGAGTTTACTCAGAGGACAGGTTTAGTCTGTAGTGACACCATCAGCAACAGGCACCTCAGCCAAAAAACACTGTTTAAAATTCTCTGTTTAAAATCAAAACTAATAAACACACTGCAATGGTATCCACAAACAGTAAGAATCTTGGCTCAGTACTAGTTCACCGATAAAAACTGTGAGCTATTAGCATTGTTAGCAAATAGGCGACACGACATGAACTCTCACTGAAATTGTCAGCATTTATGGAAACTGAAAAGTGGCGTTTCAGGACTGCCTCCATCAGCTACTCAGTGAGAGCTTCAGCTTCACTTTTGCGAGTCTGAGCTGGCTGTCACTCACAGTGTGCCCTGCAAACCTTGTTAACAGAGATGCTTTTGGCTCAGTAACTGTTGGAGCATTCAGAACTGTTAATGAATGTATGGCATCTGTTACAGATTTTATGAATGAGGTTTGCTATTTCTCTGGATTGCAGTGACCAAAAAGAATCAGTGACTGTTGAGCAGGCCTGCATTTACTCTGAAAAATTAATGAATGTTGACAAAAACTGGATCAGAGTGAGTTAATTTACTTTTAAAGCAATAGTTCAACAATTTGGGAAACACGCCTATTTGCTGTCTTGCCAACAGTTAGATGAGAAGATTGAAACCACTCTCACATTTGTCCGTTAAATATGAAGCTATAACCTGGAGACGGTTAGCTTAGCTCAGCATAAGGACTGGAAACGGGGAAACCTCTAGCCTGGCTCTGTACGAAGGTAAAAAAAAAACTAAAAAATCTGTCACCAGCACCTCTAAAACTCAATAAATAATATGTTATATCTTGTTTATTTAATCCGTAACCAAACAAAGTCAGATTAGTCCTTTCCTCCTGTTTCCAGTCATATGCTAAGCTAACCATCTCCTGGCTGTAGCTTCATATTAACGGACAGATGAGAGAGGTATCGATCTCCTCGTCTAATTCCTCATAGCATCAGGTGTAGGAAGCTGTTCACCTAAATGAAATTAATTAATAATGAAATTGATAACATTACTTCCTCACTCACTACATAATATCTTCCTCACCAAACACAGGTTTCCTGTATTCTCCACATGTACCACTCTTTTGGGCTTTGACGTGAAACATCAGGTTGCTCTCTGTCAAAGTGTTGGCATTGATAAAGTGCTTATTCTCTCAGGGAAACAGCGAGAATGTGGATTTTATCATGGTAGAAGTGTTGTTCTCACTGTGTGGCTTTAACTCACCGACCACAAAAGCTGATCTGACCACAAGAGGGGAATTAGAAATACAGAGGACCAAATAAGCATGGGACACATAATCACACTCTTTGCAAACTCTTGTAAACACAAGAAACTAATGAATAATACATCTAAACAACATACCATGCAAAAAATAGTATGCATGAATAATTAACAGGACAAAAATAGCAACTAAACAATATTACAACATAGCCTTGCTTAAGTAGATTCAGTATCTATCACACTTGGTGGTCTAACACATTAAAATGCAAGTGAAGTGTTTTGGATCAATGTAAGAATAACGCCTGAAAGCTCATTATGAGGCTATAATGTACTTACAATTCAATACCTCATGAACTCAACTGTTACACACAGAACCTGGTGACACGTTTAGACGCTTAAAAAATAATTTTCCTCACTGTGGCATTTGGCAAAACATAAATCAAATGTCACCTTGGTTGTACTGTAAATAGAGGTTCAATTACAAATTTGTGCAGCTGTCAAAAGTTCAAAAGAGCTTACACTTTGTAGTGTCTGTTTACTCAAGCTAAAAAACCCAGACTCAGTCATTAAATGTGGTGAATTTCAAGGTGCAACTTTTGCCTTTTTTCTTTTTTCTCTTTACTAGCATACAAGCTTAGTGAACTTTTGGTAAATTCAATGTCATGGTGAAGATAAAACATGACAACCCTATCTCCCACAAAATACTTTGTACAGCTGATTTTCTTTGCTAAACACATTATGGAGGGAACGCTTGCTAACTGACTATTAGTAGTTATGAGCAGTTACGAGTTACCAGTTACAAGCTCGCTAACTGTCAATTAGCTAGCAGTTAGCAAGATTGTTTGATTGGAGAGCTTTTGTTCCCCTTCTTCAAAAAAGTATTTTTTGAATGAAACGATGATCAGTCCTGAGAACAAAATACCAGGGGGAGTAAGCGACCCAGTACAGAGAAAGTAGTGACTGACTTGTGCTGGCATGTTCCCAGCTGGCTAGCATGTTAGCAGTTAGCTCGCCAGCTACAGTTGTTCACTCACTAGCTCTGCGAGCACAGTATGTGCTATATCATTGTAGCCTACTTTAGGCTGTTGTAACACATAAAACCACGTGTTGTGGGAAAACATGCAGATGACACAAATAATTATCACGTTGTTGCAGTGATGAGGTAACAGAATGAGCAATACTGCAATAATTCACTATTGACCCCCGTGCACATGCTGCTCTGTCCTCTGAAAGCATTTCCCTCCTGTAATCACACCCAAACCTCCAAAGAGCAAGCTGACACATTTTCCTCACACACTCCCCCCCCCCTCTCTCTCTTTTGCTGCACACGCACTTGCCGCTGCATCAAAGCACTCTGCGTGAACAGGCAGATTGCTGTGAGAGCTAATGAATTGTGCTGTCAGGGAAGTAACAGATTTATTTACATCTAGAAATGGATATCTCTTCCAGCCAATCCTGGAGAGCTGAGCTGGTGAAGCTTTACGCTATAGGGCTGCTAATGGATCAAGGCACAACAAAAATGAGAGAGAAAAAAACAAAAAAACATGGAGAAATATCCAGGAAACAGCATGGGGCAGGACAGCGTGCTGTTACTCTGCAACACTGGAAATTGGACAGAAAATAAAATAGCCAGGGGGTGGGGAGAAGTAAGTTGAAGGGTATTAGTTGAAAATTCACTTTAAGAGGTGTCGCACTGTAGGCACACACATTCATGCACACACAGCCTTGGAGGCAGGAAGACAGAACCCATATCTGGCTTATCTGGCCTATTTAATGGTGTAGAAGGAGGAAAGATTGCACAGAAACACACGCTCCTTGTCTACTGTATCTACAAGGTAACTAGCTGAGCCTGTTCTGAGAGGGAAAAAATGGTGAACGTCTTGATATCAACGCAGAATATAGAATAGTTAAAGCAGAAAACCATGAATTTAAAGGGAGGTGAAAGGGGGAGACAGGCGGCTGTGAATTGGTGTATGTGTGTGTCTGGCTGGTATCATCATCAGTCGCCCATGCTCAGACCTGTCACAAGGGTTTATGTCATGCAAACAAATGCTCGCAAACACACACTCACCCAAAAACACGCCCCGTGTAATACAGCACACAAGCCAGCCAGCGGAAGAAAGAAAAAGAGAGAGAAATCCAGAGAGTAAGAGAGGGAGAACAGGTAGAAATTAAACACCAGTGGGTGGAGAGATAATCTGTTTATCATCTATCTCTCTGGAAGTCTCAATCCATCTTTTGATCTGTTCCTTACATCCCAATCTCTTTCTCCCTGTCTTGTCTTTGTCTGGTGGAGTTCAGGTGTTTATGTGCTTTGCCGTGTGTGTGTGTGTAAGTGAAAGAGAGAAATAGACACTGTTGTGTGTGATGCTGCAGTGTATTTTAGGTTATTTGAATTAAAATGGAGCCCTACTGCACCAGTCCCTGTGTGCACACGTTTTTATTTTTTAATCTGAGGAAGGTGCAGCTCACTGCTAATCAGGGTGCAATGTAGCATGGTGTAAAATTAAACCCTTACAACACAGTGAGAACAGTGTTGGAGAGGGCAGGAAAGGACGAGCCTGCGGCGGTGTGTGTATGTGTGAGTTGGTGTGTTCTTGGATGTTATCAGTCATGTCGGCTGCCGGCCACAGATGAGGTCATTAGGCCCTTTAGCAAGGCAGATTTCTTCCCTCCTGTCCGCTTCTGTTAATAAATCTCCTCAGATGCTTGCATGTTGTGGTCAGTGTGTGTAACCATGCGACTTTGTGTGTGTGCTGTGTGTGATGCATGTTTATGCACTGATATATGTGTGTTAGCACGTGCATGCCCATAATCATGTGTCTGGGGAATCCCTCTCTTTGTGTGTGTGTGTGTCCATGTGTGTGTACTGTATGAGTCTTGTGTGTGTGTGTGTGTGTGTGTGTGTGTGTGTTTGTGAGGCGAGGAACTTGTCTGGTTGCATTTCGGTGAAGCGGCCTGGGGATTTAGTACAGCCAATTCTGTCTCGCTATGGCGATTTATGTGTGTGTGTGTGTGTGTGTGTGTGTGTGTGTGTGTGTAAACCAGCATGGAGTCTTGCATTGTTTGCAAATGGCATAAAACACTCAGTAGGCATCTATGGAGAGCACAAATTAGCATAGGTTATTTATTGCTAGCTGTGGTGTTTGCATTCATAATTCGTTGTATTTGCAAAAATGTACTGGATTTGTTTGAAAACCAGAATGCAAGTGTTCTATGTGCTTGTACTGTGTGCTAATACATCATTATATAAACTACTGAGAGCAAGAAATATCCATATACTGGGTTATTCTATCATGCATTTTAATTATATAAAAGGCCCTTACATCCACATGTTTTCGCTCAGTCTGTCTGATTAGAGCTCTGCTCAGGTTGAAGGTGGCTGTAGCTATGCTAGGAATTACGTGACGTGACCAAAATCCATACTTATAGGTGGGCATGGTTTCCTTTCCATTTCTATTCAGCACACAAAATAATAATTAGAATAATAATAAGCTTTATTTATACAGCACTTCAAGCAAAGTTACAAAGTGCTTCAAATGGCTTCACCAGGATTAAAACATTTCAAGATTGAGGCAAATATTTAACATAGTGTGTAGAGGCTGAATCCAAATGGAAAACATACTGTACTGAAAGAATTAATAGAACTTTTCCATATCATTTCCGCTCTCTGCTGCTGTTTGATTATCAGCTAACAGAGATTTGACTTCATACCTTGCTGCCTGCACTCCATTTAAGCGAAAACTCCGACATTTTGGGAAATGTGCTTATTTGCTTTTTTGCTGAGAGTTAGATGAGAAGATCAATAACACTCTCGTATCCGTGCGTTAAATATGAAGCTACATCGTTAGCTTAGCATAAAGACTAGAAACATGGACTGAAAACAGCTAGCCTGACTCTGTCCAAAGGTAAAAAGTCTGCCTGCCAGCACCTCTAAAGCTCACTAATTAAACATGTTGTTTAAATGTTTGTTTACAAAAATCAAAATGTAAAAACAACAACTTTTGGTTTTACGAGCGGTTTTTACTTCGTGGAGTTGCCGCTGGTTGACTGGCAACGTCACAGTGAAGATGAGACAAGAATTCAGGCAGTCACTGCTCCTGCCCAATACGTGTATTTCCCAAAGTGTCAAACTTTAAGACCATGCCGCTATGTAACCAGCAGCCCGCCTGCAAAAAATAAACAAGGCAGTGTCTATCACAGTATGCGTTTTGAAGAAAAAAAAAAATGCTCCAAACAGCAGTTCATTCGAGCTGGATGTGGTGTGGCTAAATCTGTAAAACTAAGGTGACAGTGTGTGAATTTCAATATAAAACATAGTGCCAATTGTATTTGGAAATCCAATTGTATATTTCTTACTTATCAGTGTAAAAAGTGTACTTATGTGTGATAGTATTTTGCAGGACTAACTTGCAGCAGGGGTTGGGAGGAATTAAATTAAATGAAAATACCTCCTAAATAAGGACTAAATGCTGTATCTACCAAAGCAGTCAGGCCAAATGAATGAACTCCAATGACTAGGCAGCATCATTGGGGGTGTGTGGAGGGATTGCTGATAAGACGAGAGAGAATGAAAGAATGAGACGAAGAAAGAAAGAGAGTGTATAGAAAGCACAAGCGACAGAGTAAAATGCAGCAATGCTCTTTCACTCCTTGTTAATGTGTCACCTCGTCTCTATTCTCTCCACTTTCACGTTTTGGCTTTCAACTCTCGCACCTTTCACACTCTCTCCCTCCCTTCCCTCGGCTCATTGCTTCCATCAGTGCGTCGCTTTGCTCTCTACAACTTGTTGTTGTAGAAGAGTAGCGGTGTGTGTGTGTGTGTGTGTGTGTGTACATGTGTGTTTTGTTAAAATAACGCCTTCGAGGGTGGTTGTATGATAGTGTATTCCATTGCATTTTGTTCCATTCTCCCCATTTTCCCGTGCTTTTGGACCAAACGTTCCATTTCTTTTAAAAAAGCAGTGACAATAGTCAGACATCGAAGAGCGGATAATAACCACAGGTGTGAAAGAGAGGTAAAAAGGAGAGGGAAACTAGAGGAGGAAAGAGATTAGTGCGTTCAAGTTGACAGGAAGGAAGAAAAGGCAGGTTTTTATGTTTTATGTTTATGTTCTTGTGTGTGTGCCCTGCAACTGTAGATAACTGTAAAAAGTCATTTTATAAACTTAAATACAAATTTTCTTTGGATATTTATACTTGCCACTAGAGTTCAATTGTCATTAAATAACTCTCTAATGTCATATTTAGGCTAGTTTCAAGATTCACTTATTCATAAATTGACTCTTTTATTTGCTGCATCTGAAAGAGAAGGATTATCTCACCCCAGTAGGAGAATGTTTCAGATATTATAGCAGGAAAATGTTTTAAAGTGTGAGAAGAAAAAACTTCTTAGAATTAACATTTTATTGCAGTGTGGCTTAGACAGCCAGTCCCCTGACAGAGGCACACATGGAAAAACGCAAACTCCAAATGAGACTGTAATCCTTTGACGCGCAGAGCAGGAGAGCGAGAAATACATTAATGCGGCGACAAACTCTGGCTGGTGGCACGGTGGCTCATTAACTGTGTGCAATTTGTGTCTGTGTTTGTGCATTGGTGAGACTTCTCCCGGATCACACGTTTTAATTGGATTTAAAGTAATGTATGAAACAGCATGTGCTCATGTTTAAAGCAAAACTTTTGCACACATTTAAATGCATGCACGTTTATGTTTTTCTGGTGTGCTGGCTGTTCATGTACACAAATAAAGCGTCTGAAATGCTGCGTGTCATGTCACTCTGTCTGTCTAATGAGGTGTAGGCCTGTGTGAGTGTGTGTGTGTGTGTATGTGTGTGTGTAAGTTGAGGCTGAATCTGGAGGAGGATGCAGAGAGGAGATGTGTCAGTGGGTGGTTGAGAGTTACCTTGTTGACACAAGGAGATTGGGACTGGTCATTCTGGAAATTAATTTTACTTCCACTTCGACGTGTTGCTTTACAGACTTGCTTTACATGCAAAAGTGCTGCTCAGGCTCGCTCACAGTTTGGCATTAAACTGCGTTGGGGTTGTCACTTGTTTACCAGCAGATGCTGACAGTGGTGCGAGTTCAGCACCAAGGCCAGCGACAGCTAGAGCGAGAGCGAGAGGGGGAAGAGACATGTAGTAAAGTCCATTTTGTTATGTGTTTTTGTGCCTTAATGGATCTTCCATTATGCATTAGATGTAATGTAACCGCTCAAGAGAGATTCTAAAATGAATGATAGTGACAGAGGAAGTGCCAGTGACAATAAACGCAAAGCCTCATGATTCATTGCAGGTTCACTATGTCCTTTGTTTAGCTTTTGTTCAAATTTTAAGAAAAGATCACACAAGGCATTGTATGAGTCAACAACAAAACAACACTAAGTAGTTTATTTGCCAACTAGTACAAGTGAGAAACCTTAAAGCTGCACTAGTCGTTATTTTTTACATGAACATAGGGTCAAATCACTATGTGTAAAATGAAAGGTGTTGCTTGTAGTGACAAACATACAGAGAGCTATCACTCAACTCTTCAGTTCCTCTCAGGTCGACGGAGCGTTTTTAGCGTCTTTCAGCTAATTGTTTTGGTTGTCAGGCTCGCTATTTTTCTGTTTTGGTTCACTCTCGCTGATCTCGTCAGCGTTGTTTCCAGACGTAGCATGCAGCTGTATGCTACTTGCCCAACATCAAACAGCAAACAGACAAAGTTAGGGACTCGCTGGAGAACATTTAGCTGGTAAAGAGACAGATTTCCCACAGGAGTTGGGGGAGAGTGAATATTGGACAAACATTTGTCATTTGGCCAGAATCACAACTCCAAATGAATGCTAATGAATGCTAATTGTTTGTTAACACATTTTCTATACAAATTATAGTAATTTGTAAATGTTGTGTTTATCAAAAATCAATTAATACAAGTTTAAGAGCAGTGGAAGAACACTTCATCACACCCTAAAGGATCATCACCATTAATAAGAGCAAAATTTCAGTCAGAAATAATTTAGTTTTCACTGGAGTCAGCACAATCTCTTAAATTATATATATATTTACGTACAACATATAGTCTAGCTAGGGACATAGTGTCCCTAACTAGACTATAACGTCACCAAGCCTGCCTTAATTGATCACTTGTCCTCAAACACAGAAGCTTATCTTAAATTGTAAAGACATTCTGTGCTCTTGACAAGTTTTTTTGTCTCAAAGACACAATACCACTAGTATTGAGCAGGAACTCAGGGATTTGATAATCACCTCTAATGACCCACACCTGTGTGCCACTCAGCACAGCTGCTACTCATCAGCAATTGTCTTACCAGCCTACAAAAAGAGTAGAAGGACAGTCAAAGGTGAGCATCTGTGAAGCTGGGGCTGCTCCAGTGTGCACACTTCTTTTGGCGCTCTGCAAAACTTCTCCCTGGAGGATGTATAAATACATCCAAGGTGACTGCACTGCCATCACATCTCCCCTAACTCCCAGCCATGTACTCTCCCTCGCTCTGGTGCACTGGACCTCCAAGGCACCTAAAGTATTTTTCATGCTTCTTAAACTTATGCACTTTTGTTTGCATTCAGTCAATAAAACCACACCAGCAAGGATTATAGTTTGCACCAAGCCCTATGCATACAATACTCTACCTTGCCAGGGTTTGCCTATGCCACAATGAGATAAAAAGTATGGATTATGATCTTCAGTTTTGAATGGAGCAAACACAGATTAATGATCCCTCCTGCAGTTTGTCTACAGACCAAAACAAAAGCCACCTGAAGTTAATGTAACTGAAAATGCAAAACGTTGACCTGCACTTAACACAAGGTGGATAAACTCTTGCAAACACTTTAGAAACTGCTGACAAGCTCTACAAAATCTTGATAGAGCGTTACATCTCACACTCTATAAGCACTTTTTCCTAGAACCTGATCTATCCATCATGCTGTTGTTGATAAAGCTTTAATTATGCAGATTTTCCTGTGATTAAAAAGAAGCAGGTTTGATGATATCAAATAATGACTCATGGACCGTGACACTGTGTCCCAATTCATACTGCAAACTAACAGTATACAGTATATAAAAAGATAAGTTCAAAACAAAGTGTGCCTAAAGTGCCAAAGGTTTACAATTAAAGAGTCAAACAGCCTAAACATATCAACATATGCAAAATACCACAAATAATTACAAAGAAAACAATAACCTAAAACCTAAAAGGTACGTATTGCTCTGCTGGTAAAAAACTCATGAATAGGACTGGTACAGGACTGATCATAAGATCATTGTATGAAGTAGTCAATGAATGATTGACTGCCACGTTTGTTATGATGTAAGGACCTGAAAAATGTCCTCCCACTGAAACCAAAATGCAAGGCACATAAACCACGCATCAGATTAGATTTACAATACCTAACAAGATAAATGGAGACAATGATGCATGCGCCCCAATAGGAGCAACATGACCCTCCCTCCAGTTTCTTCAATACAGTCAGCAACATCCTGAATCACAAATAGTCAATTTGAAACAGATATTCACACTTTGGTGTGGTTCATATAACAACTTTTTTATTTACTCACTGAACCACACCACAATATAATGTGCAGACTCTTAAGTTTCTGGACAGTGACAAATTTTCTATTGATTTGGCTTTGTACTCAAGAACAATTGAATTTCAAATGAAACAATGACTGAGTTTAAAGTGCTGAGTTTCAGTTTTAAGGGTGTTTAGTGTGGGAATTGGCCACTGAACCCCTTTTCCAATCAGCATTTAAAGAGTTTTGAGGGTTGTGTCCTCACCAAAAACACAAAAGCAAAAGTGTAATGTAAACTGCAAACTAGGAATTCTTGGCTAACTACCTAGTTAGCCAAGAAGGCAAGGGGCAGGGCAAGGGGCTTGACATTAGGTAACTACATTATTTTGAGAGGTTATAGATTACGTTCGAAAATACCTACTTAGGACTGGAACATACCCTTCAGAGTTTTGAAGCTAACGTTAGCAACTCTGTCCTGCACAACAATGCTACTTTTTTATTTCCATGTCTTATACATGGATCATCAACTGGTGATGTTTTGCTTTGGGGCATGTAATTTAAGTCTTAGTATATTAGGATTATATGTATGAAGCCATCATGTTCATATTCAACAACATTTTAGAGTTGACGTTTTAAAATGTCAGGTGGACACAGGTTTTAATAAACTCGCAACTCGAGTTTTAGCATTAGCTTATGCTAGTTAGCTACAGCGGATGAAATCAGCTAGTGACAGTTGTCACTTCAGCCGACAAAATACGTGGTTGTCGGCTAGAAATGAGGAGCCTGGTTTTGTTTACTTTTGTGGTAAAATCAAAGACCTATTGTTTCAAAAATTACTAAGAATTCGAGTGCTAAATCTGCTGCAGTTATCATAGTAAACTGCATATGTACCTGCGAGAACATAAAGCTCAACAGGCGTAGCAACAAAACTAAGGGGGGCAGGGCTGCTAACGGTATATTTGAACACTTTTTATACATTTTTGGATAGTGCAGAATGACAATCTAAAAATCAGCACTGGAGTACCTAAAGTCAGCACTTTAAGAGAAGAACCAGTTCAGTACGTTTCTTGAAATGAGCCAGTATGTCTCTCTCAACTGACTGCCTTCAAAGCATGCTTAAATGCCACACATCACCCCTTTCATTTCTTCACTCCCAGGCTGCATAAGTGTTATGTCCAGTGAGCCAGCATTAACGCACTGGCGTAAATTATCCTACATCGACCACACAGCTTGCCGATTTATTTGAAATTTCGGCAAGTCCATATTGTATGCGGCTGGCACAGACAAAAACATGTCATACTCAATTGTTTCATTGATGGACTTTTCTGGACTGTTGGAGAGGCTCTTGTCAAGATTATTTCCAATCATGGAGGAGCATTTATTATCGGCGACCTCTTATCTCTCCCTCCCTGTCAGTTAATGACAGTGCTAGAGCAATAACAGCTGACCTTCATCTAAACCCTCCACTGGGGAGAGTCTGACAAACGTCGTGTATGCATTCATGGCATTTCATGCTTGTGTCACTCCTGATAGACATTGGTTGTAATGTTGAGGAAATCAGTGTTTATTGCAAACATAGTGTTTCCCTTTCTGTTTTATTACCTCTTTTCTCTTCTCTCTCTTTTCATCTCCCGATGGGTTTTTTTTTTTTGACATTTCTCAGAGTCAAGCTTTAGATTAACTGCTTCCATTCATTAACAGATCCAATATTTTAAGCTGAGCGGATTCCCATTATTTGTTTTCCAGAGACTGAACTCTGGAATGAATGCATTCATTTAATTCCCCCATGTTTGAAATAATATCCTGCCTAGCACAGCCAAGCCGTTAAGGCTAGTTTTGCAGTGGCATGATAAGTGAATGTATAAGGAACAATGATTAACTGATCTCAGCAGCCTTCCTCCCACTCTCTCATTAAGGGTTTCCCCTACTCCTTTCCAATACAATAACACCAAGGACCTTTTGACTACAACATTAGACTGGGATTTTCTATTGAGCGTTTTGAAACCAACAGTGAAAAACAAAAAGACAGTGTTTTCTAAGAACAGCAAGACACTCAAGAATTTATAAAATTGGCAGGGACGTCAGCAAGGTTTTTTAAAATTTTTATACTAACCTCGTATTTAAAATTGGCCAATAAAACCTGCTTTTGTTCTCAGCTTAGCTTTTCACCTTAAGGTAAAAAAAAATGTTTTCTCATATTCTCATAGAATTGTCCATCATGACCATTGGTCATGATAACATTTTACTCATACACTCTTACTATACACTTTTTACTCACCGCTTCCATTGTAGAGATTTTGAAAAAATGGACTCCAGTACAAATGTTGTAAATAGGGGCAAGGAGCTCAAACTTCCCACAGCTTTCCAAAAAACTTTTGTCGGCAATCATCTCAAACACTTGTCTCTGAGTAAGACCAAAAGTAAACCCAAAAAGTAGTCCTATGAAAATCCTAGTTGCTTTTGTAGCTTACTGGATAGCACAGTGTAGGATACACTTTGGATTCAGAACCGCTTCAATGTCCAGAACAGGACAATGGACATTTGTCTTTGATGTTGCTCACAAGCAAAAACTCCACTTTTCCTGCTGTATTCCTGCATGCACGGTTGCAAAGTTTTTCAATTTGCAAAAATACAATGACAAAAGACACACCGCAGTTTTCACTGACTACTACTATACGTCTCAAACAGTCAGGTCTCACATGGAGGTGGTGGGTAAATTGTGACATGACCAATAGTTATAATAGCCCCACCGATACTGAATTTGTTTTTTAAGATTTTTTTTGTGGCATTTTGCTGATTTCCAATTAGTGGACGACCTGGTGTACCTCTAAGCCACAGCTACCTCATGCCCCTAATACTGGATTTTTGAGGCTGATAATGATATTTTTAATATAAACTATTGAGAGTTGTTTTTCTTAGGCTACCAGGACACCCCAATGTTTGAGATTTAAAAAAATGTGATGATGATATAATGGTCAATATTCTTTTTTTTTTTTTTTTTACATAAACACAAAGATTTTTTATGAGGATCCCTTTCACTAAAGAGTAGTGACCAAGATACTAGTAATCTGGACACTTCACAGTTGAAAAATGAACTTGTCGGGGCCTTCTGGTGGACAAACTCTGCAATGGTTTTATTGTTTCTTTTTGGCATTTCTGTAGTGCAATTTCATGTCACTTATTAGCCAACATATGCAGCATTACCGATTTATCAGTAGACTTTTAGCACTATAGACAAACATATGAGAATAACACCCAGGGTGACAAATATTGAAATATCTCTTTGAATTCTCAAGAAAACCTATATGGTTTCAATTTTGTAATGAACAAACTGGCTTGGTAAGTCAGTGTCTGCTAATGATGGGATACGGTCGCCAACTGAATCTCCACACGTCCCCAAGTCCCTCTTCTTGCTTGTGGATTTGTTATTAACCTTTAGCACAATTAAAATGTTCAATCTTACAAGGCTAGAGGCAAAACAAAAGCAAAGCAAACCCCAGGATGAGATCCATCTCTGTGATGCTGATTCACTCCTCCAGACTCAAACCATAGAAGTAGGAGCTTTGTAACTCCCATTGATTTTTAAAGGGCCGTTTATTCCACTGACTGAGAATGATTTACATTATCTCCTCAATTAGCAAATGAGTCTGAGAAATCTGCTGCATTTTCCTCGTCACCCATCCTTTCCTGACATCTCTCCCCTGAGTTAGCATTTCTAACCCCCCCGCCTCCATTTTCATTCATTTAGTTTTTAATCACTTTCGATTAGATTTTTGCCTATTAGCTTGGGTTTAGATTCAAAGGATCAGCAGAGTGGATTTTCCCTCAATGAGATACTCATACATCAGTGTCAGACCGGCAGCCATTTTATCTCTGGCCTCTGAATGAAAAATAAATAATGAGCTGTCTGTTCAGGCCTATCCTGACTGAGCGGCAGAAATGCACCCATCAATAGGTCTTCTCCCACCACCAGGCAATGAACTCCCTGTGGCGAGTTTCAGAAAAATGCTCACCCAAATAAAACTGCAGCTCCTTTCTTAAACTTTTCTTTTTTCAGATATCATGTTGTCAACTCCAATTCTCCAGTGTCACAAACACTGAGAAATAACTGCACCAATTTTAACAAACCACAAAAGCACCAGCTTTAACACTGCTACCTTGCAAAGTCACTTCAGATTTTGTGCACACTTTTGAAGCTTATCAAATTCATAAAACATGTAAAAAATATCAAACTTTTCTCTTTTTAAAGCTTAAATGTCTAACTTTCTCTAAGTTCCAACTACAGCAAAGGACCTAGTGTTGTACTTGTAAATGGGTTTCACCTGGTACTTGGTATGTAAATATTATGGTCCACCCAGAACATGTAAAGGGGAATGAAGTCTACCTAACAAACCGGATCTACAAACCTATATTTCAGTATTACAGTATATAAATGCCTCTTTATGATTGTTCCATGACAAGTCAGTTTTAAAGTTGAAATTTGTAATGTTTTAAGGTTTTGGTTAGCAGTTTTGCTGGGAGGTCACAATGTCTTAAAGCTGCTATGATATTTTTTATTTACAATAGATCAAATTACTATGTGTTAAATAAAAGGGGTCGCTCATAGTGATGGACCCATGACAGATAATAATCACCCAACTCTGCAGTTCCCCTCAACTCTACAAAGCTTTTTCAGTGTCTTTCAGCTCATTGTTTTGGTTTTACAGCCTGCAACTGTACTGTTTTGGTTGCTTTCAATGAAAAAGCTACCCCCAAGTGGCCAAAAAATCAGCTATTGCAAGTTTAAGAGTTTAGGATTTTAAATACAATATTAAAAGATTATTCAAAGTATTTCTGAGCTGAGGTATAACCCTCGCAAATGTGCGGCTGAAATTGACAAACCTTCAATTCTCCAGTATTTCGTGTTTTGCCCCGCTCTCTCTGTTCTACACAATATACATTCATTACATATAGCTAGTGTTGTCTCCAGAGGGGCTAAAAAGTCTAATAAAAAACAAAATTTAAGCGGCTCTTTAATTCTTACCTATATGGTCTCACAAGTGCAAAACATTTCCTATTATGTAATGCTAATAACTTTTGAACTTCCTGCTTGGTCTGTGACCTGCAAAAGTCAAACCCTTGTCTCACCTAATTCGGTGTGAGGGTGAGAAGTGAACACCTAGCCTTTCCATTTTTTGCTTGTGGTACAGTGGCCCACTCACCTGTAACTGCATATCACTGTCAAAGAGATGCGAGTTGATGGCTGGAGAAAATATGTGAGAGATGGAGGGAAAGCAGGTGTGAGGATGCTGTGGGAGGATGGGGACATCAACATGCTGTTGTTGACACAGAGGAAACAGGCATTTTCTGGATGTTTCTACTTATGTCTCACTTTTTTAGCTTTCACAGATTCTGAAACCATTTTCTATTTTGTGAAACTCAAATGAATTTTTTTAAGGACCACTTTGCTTAAAGCTTATTTATTTAAAACAGTAAAAAATAAATTAAAAAACAAACAAACACACACACACAAAAAAACCCACCAGAACACATCTAGAGCACAAGGTAATGACAATGCAATAGTCACAGGGATGTTTTTGTGAAATATTTATGGCTTTCAGTGGCTTCCTTGGCTCTCGGGTGTGCCTGACTGGTTGAGAAATGTCTGGAATTATGCTGCTAGGGTGAGGTTAGACATCTCTGACTTGTCAGTGTAAATGGGCCTGTTCACTAATGAGCAGCTGGGCCCAGCCAGCTACATTCGTCTCCTCCGCCAGTTGACTGGATGTCTTCACTCGCCTGCAGCCTGGGCTCTTACTATGCTCAGGCATTTATAAGAATAACCTGGCAATCACAAAGAGATGTCAAGCTTGGGCTCTAGAGAACATTGGATACCTTATTAGTGCTGTAAAAGTCAGCCAGGCAGAATTCAACGGAAAACAAAGGTGCCAAAGTTGGATAAGAATTACAAAGCATGTGATTGTCCGTCAACCTCTTCTTACATTTTTTTTGGTATGTTTGCAACCAGAAATGGCTTCATTATTTGTTGTTACAGCTGCCAGCAGAAAATTGACTTTTAAGCATTCTCATAGATATCTATTGGCTTTTGTGTTTGGGTTTGAAAGAAGGTTAGAATTGATTATGCTAATATTATGAGTCATAGCAGGATTTCTGCCTCTTTGGTCTGTCCATCTGTGTTGTGACTTTCTATCCTTTGGGATAAATTTACCTGCATGCTTTCAGTCTGTCTGACCTGTCACTATCAATCTGTCAGCTATATCTCTCCTCTGCTTTGAGGGACATTTACTGCGGCGCATGATTTCACATTTCCAATGCTTGTTCACAGAGGATTGAGGAAAGACTAAGGATTGAAGCAATAATAGCATGAAAATACAAGAAAATATTTTTTTGCCATGCTAGCAGTGTGGCACTGGGGATGCAAATATTGGTCCAGACTCAAAAATATAATAATGAAATATCTCAACAACTACCAAATGGATTTCCATTAAATTTTGTACAGACATTTACAGTCCCTAGAAGAGGAATCCTACTGACTTTGGTGATCCTCTAACTTTTCCTTTAGTGCCACCATGAAGTTGATATGTTTGGCTTTTACTTAAATATCTCAACAACTGCCAAATGGATTGCCATTAAATTATGTATAGATATTCATGGTCCCCAGAGGATGAATCCTACTGAATTTGGTGATCTCCTGACTTTTCCTCTAACGCCACCAGCAGGTCACAGTTTTTACTTATCCAGTCAAATCTAATGACAGTCCCATCAGCTTCAGCTGTACTTTGTATTTAGTGCTAATTAGCAATTGTTAGCATGCTAACACGCTAAACTAATATTGTAAACATGGTAAACATTACACCCTCAACATGTTAGCATTGTCATTGTGAGCATGTTAGCATGCTGATGTATGCATTTACCTCAAAGCACCACTGTGCCTAATTACAGCTTCACAGAGCCGCTAGCATGGCTGTAGCCTATTAAAGTAATGGTTTGTCATTTTGGGAAATAATGTTAAACTAATTGCTTTCTTGCAGAGAGTTAGATGAGAAGATCAACACCACTCTCATGTCTGTAAAGTAAATATAAGACTACCACCAGCAGCTGGTTAGCTTAGCTTAGCACAAGGACTGGAAACAGGGGGAAATAGCTAGCCTGACTCTGTCCAAAGGTAACAAAATCCGCCTATCAGCACCTCTACAGCTCACTAATTAACATGTTGTATCTCGTTTGTTAAATCGTACAAAGGCTTAAGTGTAAAAATGTCGATTTACAGTTTTACAAGTGGGTTATGTGTTGGGCTATTTTTCAGCCAGGACCATTTACCAGGCAATCAGCAGATATATTGTCTTCCAGAATCCATATTACACACTAATTCTAAGCAGGTTTTGTGTATGTAGACAAAATTAGGCACACTCAAAACAGTCAATATACATACTTATAAAGCCTTTTATTTTTGAGTGTGCTGCTGATGTACACTATTCTCCCACAATACATTGCACAAAGGAAATAGAAGAGCTGCTCACAGCTGGAAAAAAGCAGTTCCAGGAATACCTCAGTAAAGACAAAATAACATATCACAGTGCATGTATTGCATAACTTCGAGCAGGGTACGCTCTAGGCTTCTGACAGTAGGATATAAATAATACCTTTATTTAATTTCGTATTACTATTTTTAGATTTCATCCTGAATTTGCTGAGCATAATTGCTATATTACAAGTAGGGAAATTGGAATATGGAAAAAGGTGGGTGTAATAAATTCAAGACGAACGATGATTTTAAAATACATTTAACTCAATTGAACTATCACTCTGCCACTTCCTGATAACATAATATTAATAGGGTGATCATGAAGCAATATTAAGACGTTCTTATCTGTTCCATTCACTGAGGTCATTGTCTCTGTTTTGTGTGTGTGTGTGTGTGAGAGAGAGAGAGAGGAGCAGCATCATGTTTATAGCAGGAAAATCCTAATTGTGTTTCAACAAGATTGATTCAATCTGCCCTTTAGTTCGTGACATAACATTTAAATGGAACATTTAACTCCCGCTCTTCAAACTCTCTCATTTAAGCACTTATGCACACACACATACTCACACATGCACAACTCATCCACACAAACCCCAAGAGCAGCATCTGAAACTTGTTAATTGCGAGCGCTAAATTCAAATGCTATCGTTATCTTGGTTGGCAGTGGCATAAATATTAATATATCATAAAGAGCCATAAAAAGCTCGCCTAGCCTCATTTGGATCCATATATATGCGGCTGTTAGTGTCTGGGAGAAAGGGGCCATCATTTATTGAAGGGAGGGAGGGGGGGTGAAAGCAGGCCTGCCACAAAAGGAGCCCCAGCAAAGAAGACAGGAAATGACTTGCTCTCTGAAAAGAAGAGAGCTGTGAAGGAGGAGGATGCTGGGAAAAAGAGCTAGCAGCAACGTCCAGGGGCCAAAAAATCAAAATGTCTGATTCAGAGTGAAGTGAGGAGAGAATGTGGAAAAACATCTGCTCTCCAGTTTTGACCCAATCGATGCACACACTCCCAGCCTTACTTTATCCTTTGCTCTGTAGAGACCATACACCTTCTCTCTCTCACTCACACACACACACACACACACATACACACACACTTGCCCTGTCCTTGGTACTCAGCTGTCCAGGGTGCACCACACGGTAGAAGTGCTGTTGCCCTGCACTGCTGTGCTTGCTGTTCCTCTCTCCGCCCAGCCTGGTGTCTGCCTGAAACTGCTGAGAGCAGAGATGGCAGGTGTTGACAGAGTTCCACCTGAAGGGATTTTATCTCTCCCGAACGCTGCCGCTCCCAGCTGCTCGCCGTGTTGCTTAATCAATGTGGACGTCACAAAGTAAAGAGAAAAGAGCCGGGGAAGGTAAAACAATAACTTCGTGTGTATGTGTGAATGAAAATGGGGGGGGGGGGGGAGACGTTTATTTGATGAAAGACAACACTGCTTCCTTCCCAAAATAAACACAAATGTAATTAGCCATCAGTAGGTTCATTAGCTGCAATGGAGATTGTAAACAACATGTCTGGCAAATTCACAAACCAGTACATCACACTAAAACCACAAGACTATGACATAACATGAAGAGTTATGTTTCCTCCCTGAAAAACAAGTGAATTAGTGAACAACCGAACACTCACTCATCGCTGCCTTACAGAAATAGCATTTCCAACAAAACTAATTAGCCTAGCAGCAGTCACTTGCTAAGTTAAGTGGGAGGGCTGGATTATTTTAGGCAGTGTGTTTCAGACAGGAGCCCACTTCTTTGACATGTGAATAGGCTGTGGAAAATGGAGACAAATTATTACAGCGTTATTGATTGACTGACCGAATGAGATGGAAAGGCAGACAGAGAGAAAAGGAGAGTGGGAGGGAGACACGGGGGGGGGCAGCAAAGGGAGGAGGAGGAAGGAAAGGGAAGGGGGGCAGACAGGGAGAATGACTTTAGCTTGCTGTATCAAGGTCTATTTTGTCAGCACAAAGTACTCTAAAGCAATATAAATGTGTACACTTTCCCTTCTTCAAAATGTCACATTTGCTGAATCAATCTTTACATCTTCCACAATTTGTCACTTATCCAACGTAAACAAAGAGGTAGCCCCAACATTAAAATTCAAAACACACGATTGGAATCTGCTGTCACTCTTGAATTGACTGACATGTCTTTTAACACAGGAAGTAACTAGATATTAACAAAAGTTATTCATATTTTTTAATGCTGTTAAAGTGAGAATATATAACTTTTGCTGAACACTGTCCACTGGGTTTAGCTTTTACATTTACATGTTACTAAAGTTATAAATAACTTAAACTCTCGATTTAATTTATTTTAATTGAGATCTGTAATGCATGTTATTGGCTGAAACGGCATGATCAATACAGTTTTTATTGGTAGCCTATTTAATGTACCCAGCCTGTAGCTACAACCCTGAAATGAGATGAGCATCAAGTATTAAGTGAGTATAAGTAGAAAATTAAAATAAGTACAAAGTGGATTTACCGGTTGATAAGTATGTACGGTATAATAATACAATGTAATAATACAAGTAGCAAGTAATAGTGCATGAGCTGTTAAGTGTAGCCTATTAAGATTATAATGAGATGGTGGATATTGCACTGTAGTAATAGAAGTTTGAATAAATATCAATAAATAGGGAATTTTAAACTGAAAAGTATATTGAAAGTATATTGCACAGCAGTGTTAACACAGAATATTGCACAGTTATGTCAAGTATTGCAGTGATGTTAATGATCAATCCAGTTTATTGATTTAGGGTCATACAGACTAACACTTAGAGGGAGGAGTTAAAAAGTTTTATGGCCACTGGCAGGAATGACTTCCTGTGGCGCTCTGTGGTGCTTTTTGGGGGGATGAGTCATTCGCTGAAGGTACCAGCACGTCATGGAGTGGGTGCTGAGACACTGTTCAAGATGGCATGTAGTTTGGCCAGCATCCTCCTCTCTGACACCACCGCCAGAGAGTCCAGCTCCACCCCCACAATGTCCCCAAAATGTGGATTAAATGTATCTGATGTGGATGTGGATTAAATGTATCTGACACATCTAACAGTCATAGCAGTGAGGTTATTTCATTAAAGAAGACACACCACTCTTTTGGTCTTCTTGGATTATAAAAACACACAGTTCAGCGTCCCCAAATCACAAGCCTGCTAATGTTACCTGAATGTTTTCTACATTAGTTTTTTGCCTGTAAAAAAGCACAAGGAGAAATAAAAGGTTCATTAAGAGATTTGTTAGCATCTGAACTTTGCATATTCAGGTATTTTGCCAAACAGGAACCAGATCCAAGATGAAACCAAACCTAGATTCATTAAGTCAGCGAACCGACTTAGGGTAATGGAAATTACACAGTAATATTTATCGTTTGATAACATTAGCTAACATTAGCCACTGTAAGCTACTGGTCATACTACACTGAGTATGGCTGTTGCACAAAACCCTTGAGTGTAAAGAATTGTGCAAGGGTGCATTTTATTGCTTAAAGGTTTAAAGGCTGGTTTACATCAGTATTTGCTATCATGATCAGACGAGAAACATACGAAATGCAGAATTTTCCTATATATATATATATATATATATATATATATATATATATATATATATATATATATATATATAAATATATATCAACTATGTAAATTTACCAGTAACCTAGTGTATAGGGTCAAAAGTTACAGTGCCTTTTAAAAAGAGTGGATGGTTAACTTTCTTCAACTTTCTTTAACAGTAACCAATACAGCTATTTTGCATGCAGATGGCATGTGTATACACATACACAGAGGCCTGTTATGCAGCGTTCTGTACTTTACCGCAGTCTTTATTGTGTACAGCATATTAGTCTAATTGATATCTTTGGCACACCGAGCAGTGTTGTTCCTCACTGTGAGACTTCTTTATCTTATTCCCCTGCTTCTCTTTCTCTTCACCATGGTGATTTATTTGTCCCTGGGTTAGAGACGTCACTGCCTTCAGAGTTGTATACTCTCCCAATCAGTCACAGCGAGGTCCAAGGCTCTCAGCTGTCTGCCAAGCTTTCTCTTAAGAAAGGCCTTGTGATAGTGTAGATGTGTGTGCACTTGTGTTTATATGTAAATAAGAGAAAGAGATAGTTTGTTTACAGGGTATAGCTAACATGAGTGTGTGTGTGTGTATTGTGGACATGCTTGTATGAACAGTAACTGTAACTCAGTACACAGAGTAGAGCATCAGTGTGTCTTGCTTTCTTATTGAAGCAGTTTTTTCTTTCCTTCCCTGTGCAGGAAGCTTGTTACAACTAATGTGTTTATCTCATAGCACTGCTGCCAGAGAAACCTACATCACGCAACCCAAATGCATGCTGGGACACGGACCCAAGTAGCCTGCATGACAGCTAATTCCAAACACTGGCACAACACACAAAAACACTCACACATGATGCTTTTACATAACTGAAAAAAAATGCATCAACATGGCATTTATCTCTTAATTAGGCTTCTCTTTGTGTGGTGTGTGTGTGTGTGTGTGTGTGTGTGTGTGTGTGTGTGTGTGTGTGTGTGTTTTTAGTCCGCTTCCCCTGCCAGCAACTCAAAAGGAATGAGCAATGAAAGAGGTGGTGAGGGATTTTATAATTGACAAGCTGTCTAATTCATTCTGTCTTCATGTATATGCACACCACCATCATCACCGACGCATACAGTGAATATGCAAAAACGAATTGCCCTAGACAGAATAGTGCTGGAATTCTGTTATATCTTTAGAAAACCTAATGAGTGTGGCCCTGTCATTGCTGGGCTTCAGTCTCTTTGTTCCCCTTTTTATGCTCACAGTAGCATTCAAAAATAATGACACGCATTCACACACACACGTGCGCACAGATAAATGGGAGCCCAATAATGTGGGTGCAGCAGAAGCATGGGGGCCGTTCCATTGAGAGGTGTTTTAAAGCACAAGAGACAGAGAGAGAAAACAGGGCTAATTTCAAATTGCCAGATGTGATTGGGTTCTATTGTGTGGTCTGAGTTGGCTAATGGGTGGCAGTCAAAGGAAAAGCAGGGGGAAGGATAAGAGTGAGGGAATGAGGCAGAGAGAAAACGGGAGAAAAGCCTTGATGTGCAGAGCTTATTAGGGCAGGGCTGCTGAATTGGACCTGATCACTGGGGATTCTTTGGCAAAGCCAATATATCAGCACACGCTCTCTGAAATACTGCAATGTGACTTTCCTCCATATATAGTACACAAACACACACACGCATACATTCACAAAACAAAATATGTACTCTCACGAGGATATATATATATATATATATATATATATATACACACAGTTCACACACACATTTAATACAGATAATTACACACACATTCACTCAGTCAGAAGATTGCATGGTTTCTTTCCCCTTGAACTCAGGGCAGTGAGATCATAAAAAATAAAAAAAATAAGAGGATGTGTGGGTGGGCGATGAAACTGGGTTCTAAATTGGCCCAGCAGAGCTCCGTACTCCATCTCTGCTTACTGAGCTGAGACAGAGTGTATGCACAGCTTTCATTTGGCGCAATATGTCACACCAACTGGCATCCAATCGAATTTTGTTGTCTCAATCCGCTTTGTTTTGGATGAACCCATAACCTTCCAAGCAATTTGTACACTACTGTCACTGACAGGAAATTACATAATTTGCTTTGTTTGAATTTCATGGTGTTTTTGTAGTGAAGAAAAAGTACAGGTAGGACTAGAATTATGATATTTATGTCTAGGTAAATTAATTAAAACTCCTTACTGAGGCTACTCGCACAACCTTCTTACAGTACTTAGCATGTGTGTATTAAGTGTGATCGATTGCCATTGCTAACCAAAAAACGCAGGTCTTGCCAACTCCTTGGTAAATTAGACTCTTCTTCTTCGTTGTCACTGTGTGGTGGTAGCCAGGCACAATTCCTCTGACGAATCACAAAGTTTGCAAATGGCACCACAACTCTGCATTAATTTGGTTAACATACTGTATACACATAGACAGACACTTAACAAAGGGCCACTTCAGGGATGCAGGAACCACTCAACGTCCATCATGGTCTCAACATGCTATGCATTCGGCTACTCTGAAGCACGCTGAATTTCTTTCACGCTGAGTTTGTTTTCCTTCTGTCCCTGACGTCTGCATTTGATATTAGGTCAGACTCGCCCTCTTGGCGTTCAACAACCAATCAATAAAACAAGAGCCTACAGCCATGCGAGCAGCTTTGTGAAGCTGTACTAGCACAGTGGTGCTTTGAGCTAAATGCTAACATCAGCAGGCTAGCATTGTCACAATGACAATGCTAACGTGGTCATGTTTATATTCACCATCTTAGTTTAGTGTGTTAGTACCCAACATTTGCTGATCACTAAACACTAAGTGCAACTGAGGCTGATGGGAATTTTAATAGTTCTGCAGGTCATAAACCAAAGTACTGGACAGTTAAAACTTTGGACCTGATGATGGCACTAAACAAAAAGTCAGAGGATAGCCAAACTCAGCAGGATTCATCCTCTGGGGACCATGAATGTCTATACAAAATTTCATGGCAATCCATCCATGAGTTGTTGCAATATGGGAACCATATGACTCTGGCTGTATGAAAACTACCATAGCAAAACACACATAACATTCCAGAGAGAGAGAGGCAAAGCTCTCAAAGCCCTCTGTACAACAGCACATATGAACTGTTTTGATGGTGAGGTTTTAACATCCATTAGCTGCATCACCTTGATGACTGTAATGAATCAATCAGCAGTTAGCTGACAGTGGAGTTTCACACACGAATCCAGTCTGCCGTTCAAATGAGAGACACAGGGAGATCTGACGACAGCATGTTGTTGATGAGCAGGACATAAGGAGAAGATTTCATTTTCTTTCTCATTCTTTCTCACTCACTCCCTCTCCCTTTTTTATGTGTCCAACAAAGCATCCTTTAATCACTTTGACTTTGAACACAAGCCCCTAATGGCTCCCAGGGGTTCGGTACGGCAGTCATCTTGACAAATTCCTTCTGTCCTGGATGGAAAGTGATATAATTTTAACAGGAATCTTGTTGCTCAGATATTGCACGTGAGATGATGGAAGAATGATGAAAAGCTGCATCGTGGGGAAAAAATTAAGAGGATGAGAGAAGCAAGAGTCTTATGGACAGAACATGATGTACAATGTGTAAGCATGGCTCGTTATTGCAGTTCTCAGCAAAATTTCATATGAACCTAGAGTGGTAAAGGATAACAATGGCAGATTGTCATAATTAATTGTATTAATGACCACAGTACTTTAAATCTGCTTGAAGCTGCTTGAGCTTATTTCATTTAATGCCTCCAAATTAGTTTTTCCTGTCCCCACCAGGCAGTACAAAATGTGACTCTGAAGACCGCTGTTTGCATCCTTCTCCAACCATCAGTCAAAAATGGCTTCTTTTAACCATGATAATGACCTTTCCCTAACCTCAACAAAGTAGATTTTTAAAAAAAAAACACAACCAGGTTGTCTTAGTTGCCTAAACTTAACTAAACCTTGAACCTGCAATAATTGATTTTTTTGCCACTTGGGGGCAGCGAAAAAAGCTTTAAACGCAACCTAGCATATCTTTAGCTTTTGAGTTGATATAGCAACTTCTTAGCAACGTTAGCATTCATTTGGAGTGGTGTCTCTGGCCACCTAGCAGATGTAATTCCAATATTCACTCTTTTAGCACTGTTTTTGGTCTCTACCAACTCCTGAGGGAAATATCTGGCTCTTTACGTGCTAAATGCCACACCATGTTCACCAGCTAGTCACTAACTTTGTATGTTAGCTGGTTGTAGCTGGGCAGGCAGCATAGAATGGGTTTTTAGAGAGTTTTTTACTGAAAACCAGGTGATAAGAATTGTGATAGGTAACCAAAACAGGAAAGGTGTGCACCTTAAAACCAGAACAATTAGCTGAAAGACGCTAGAAAGCTTCTCCAGAGCTGAGCGGGACTGGTAGATAAATCTCTTCATGACTATGAGCGACCCTGTTCACACGAGTGGTCATCCATTGTTAATATAAAAATATGAATTATAGCCGCTTTAACCATAGAAGTGGCACATCTGAAAACGCTCATATGGGTCTTTTTGGAAGGCAAATATCCTCTTTTCTCATCAGAATGCGTCATCACCACTATTTTCATACAGTTACATACAGTACACGTGAAAGTCCAACATCTTGCAACCTATTGCCAACTTTAGGAATATTGTTCATTATGTTTATGACGAATAGGACTCGTGACAATACCGAATTAGTTTTCATTGTTCTAATTCACATCCCTCCACAATAATCTACATCACTGAGCAAGAAATCAGGACATCAAGACTCGAATTGATGACTTAATTTAGAGCTACTACATTGACATTAAATGAGTGACTAATGCAGTTTTTGTTTGAGAGATTGCATCAAAATTAGTCGGCCTTCCAGCTGTGAAGTTAAAATGTCTCCACATCCTATAAAATCACAGTGGGTGCTGTCATACTGTCCTGGGAGTTGTTCTGTTACTGTCAATGGAGCTCAAGGATTTGTAACTGGGGGTGACATCATCATCACATCGTCTGTTTCTCCGTTTCTCACATCCATTAAAGTACAAAGCTGTCCAAATTTTGAGCTTAAGCTAATGCAAGTTGAATGTGTTTTTTCACTAAATCTCAATTGTTAAAATACAATAAATGACACAAAAGGAAAAACTGACAATTCCTCACTCTTACCCATGAGCATCTGTTAGCGGTGGACCTCACAATTTAAACAAATGTGTTTTTGTACTATCACCATTTTAAAAAAGTAGCTTTTTTTTAAGCCTGTTTTTCTCTAGCCAAAACTAGCATCCCAATTGATATCACAGTTAACATGAATTACAGATGCAACTTGCAACTAGCTAGCTCCACCCTCTCGTCCAACTGTGGTCACTTCTGGTTCCAAAAAAACAAGATGACGACGGCTAAAATGCCAAACTCGAGGCTTCAAAACGGTAGTCCACAAACCAATGGGTGACATCACGGTGGCTACGTCCACTTCTTTTATACTGTCTATGGTTTCGAGACACCCTCTGCCAGAAATTTCAGTCTCTTGATACAGCTACCACACTTTAGGATGCTGCTTCTGACACGTGCCAGTCTGACTTGTTTACACTTGTTAATTGCTTAAAGGCACTTCCTCGAGATGCAGTGCACCCGTTACGGCAACAGGAGACTATGATTAGATGGTCCTTGTTTTTGCTGCTGGAAAAACAACACACAGTTCAGACGGAGAACAAAGCACTGCAGAGCTCACTAATTATGCCTGTTTGTGAATCCATCCATGAATTTCCTTTATTGCAAACAAGTCCGAAATAATTATATTGTTTTCTACTTCGTCATGCTAGTGATGTTATTTATTCATCATGTTTTTCTGGTTAATTAACTAGGAATTATTTAGAGTGAGAATCTGGTTTAAAAATTGAGTGAACTGAACAATACATTTTGGGGAGAATCCATCACTTGGTGCTGGCCTGGCTTGTTAGGATTCCTGTTTGCCAGCATCCTCAAGGGAAATACTTCTACTGTGAGCCTCGAGGCCTAGCTGTCATCACAAAAATAGTCTGAGAAGGCCCCTGAACTTTGTTAAACTCACATTATTTTCCCCAAATGATGCTCAGACAGTATAAAATGTCATTCACAACCCAGTGGGGAAAGGTAATGGTGCATCATAGCTGAAATATTTGAAATGGTTAATAAAAAACTATTACCATAACTGCAGTGATGTTTGTTTTTCTATGCTCATGTCATCTACCTACTGGACTGCATGTAGCATCATCAGTTTAGGTAAAATGTAATGATATGTAATGGAGACAAAATGAGTGAATTGGCCATTTATGAATCAGGATAACCACATGGGGATGCTAGAATCAAGGTCAACTTGATTATTTTGTCAGGCTGTAATATTTCACTGTCCTGACTGTTGAATTGAATGTATGACGAGCTCAGTCTCAAGTCAGCTAATTCAGGAATGAATTGCTACCCAGTAGTTGTGCTAATTACTTCTTTAAATGTTGTCAGCTAACTTAATGCTCTCCAATCATGCAACACACAGTTGTTCAGCCAACTTAATGCTCTCCAATCATGCAACACACAGCACATTGTTGTTGCTAATAACGCAATGCCTCATTGACTGTTTGCTAATCTGCTCATATGAAAAACCACTGGACAAGCAATTTGTTTAACTGGAGGAATTAAGTCAGAAAATAAGTTCTATAAATGTGTGGGAGCTTGCTTTCTCAGAGTTCCAACATCCACAGTGTTAATTAGCATCCTGGGCTATTCATGCTAGTGGCTAAAAGCTAAGTTAGCCTAACAATGTAAAACAATAACTATATGCTGATGAGTTTTTTTCATTATTTCTGTAAAACCAATAACACTCTGCTAGATTTATGCAGGAGGAGAGATTAAGAAGTGGTTAAATCTTGAGAAAATACATTCATGACAAATGATACATTTTCACCATATGATCAAAGAAGAACGTGGCTTTAATGGTTCCAAAATTAGGTTTTGCCAGCTTAAATTTCTCTTTAGCTGGATGTCAGGAGAAATGTGACAGAGAATGTGTGAGAATGGCTTACATTAAAAGTCCCAGGTCAAATTTGATCTCTATTAGGACATTTTGGGGGCCTCCTACTGTAAAGCAAAACCACATTTACATTATTAAAACATTGGTTTATTTCATGTGGACCCAGTCTAAATGGCAAGAAATAAAATCTTCATCATGCAAAAAAGTATGGCAGCTATCCAACGGTTTCAACTGTGCTTTTACATCCACCATGTTAATTAGCAGCCTCTGTTCTAGCTTCTGTAACTCAATGCAATCTCTCATTCAGCATTTCTTTCATCTGTCATTCTGGTTGGGAAAATTTTTTTCCTGAAGTTTACTATCCATATTCTAAGACAAATCGGCTCCACTACAGTGCTTGCTATTAGAAGTTGAAACCTTTGTGATTTTAAGTCACCAGAGTGGCAGCACGGTTACTTCCGTCATTGTCACTTGGTTTTCATCCATGTCCATAAAAGTCACCAAAGCTCTCTTCTAAACTTTTTATATGTAATCTTTTCTGTAAAAACTACTCCTCTCTGTCCTGCTGTTATTACAGCCACACAGTATCTGAGCTAACCGCGGCCCCTTGACCTGCCCATGGATTCGCCTTGTCTGTCAAGCTGTGATGTTTAACACACTGAGGTCTAGAGCTCATGAGAGTTGTCAAGTCCGCTTATATTACGTGATTTTGGGCTCTTTTTTGACGTTGCTTGAAAAAATCGCGGGTCAAGGGTTGTGGTTTTTTTGGGTTTGTTTTAAAAAAAATATGGTTGCTTGTTAGGAAAATCTGACAAGCGACTTCATTTTTTTTACATTTATGGTCACTATTTTCCCCAATGCATTGATTGACACTGTCTGCTCACAGCCTCACAAATAATATCAGTGCTGTAGTGTAATTCGCCATTCCAAAAATCGCCACGTAGACCTATCCCTCCCCCTCCTCCTCACTGGAGAAAAATCAATGTCTTGTCAATAATGTTGTAGCCTAACCGATCTGGTTTTCAGGAGTCCATTGTTACAGACTTTATTTTCTGCATGTCTATACAGACTAGATGTAACCAGATTACATTACTCTTTGTGAGTTATCCAACAATCACATATTCTGTCAGTGTAAATTGTAATTATTACTGGATAATGTTTTCCAAGTTGTCAGCATCACCCTAACCACCAAAGCTAACATAAATAAAATCTGTTTTTACTTTTCAAACTCTGAGTAGTTTCATTTTTATATGTTGCTGAGCATTGTTTTGTTTTGTTTGACCCGGTCGGGGCGTACTCCAGGGATATCAGATTACAGTTACAGGAAGTGATTGGAGGAGAGGTGCGACTGTTTAAGTAATGGATTACGTTTCATAATAAAAGTTCACTCCATTTATCTGTGGAGTTCCAATGGTACCTACAACTGTCTGATCAAAAAAAGAATGTGGCTTTAATGGTTACAAAATGGGGCTTTGCTAGCTTTAATGTAGATTCAATGTCAAGAGAAAGATGAGACAGCAGAAATAGTAGAAAATTAAATGAATTTAATTTAATTCATATCAGGACATTATGGGCATATACAGGAGTAGTTTTGACAATTAGGACACCACCTTATGTAAAGCAAACCCAAATTTACACCATTAAAACATCCATTATTTCATGTGGGCGGACTGTATATGGGCAGAAATAAAATATGTGCCTCATCATCATAAAAAAAAAGTATGGTAGCGCCTTAGGGTGTCATTAAAAATCCTAAATGATGTGCTAATCTGAGGGCACTGTGTGTGTGGGGATCGTCCACATTGAGATGCAAAGCTGCCATGGAAAGTGTCTATTTGCCTCTCCGGATGACGCTGGAGCTTTCCTGTTTGACACAGGATTAATAACAACAATACAGAGATTTATTTGCTTGCGTAAAGCTTGAGGTCTCTCTTGCTTCCTCTCTCCCATGCTCTCTTCAGTGGTTTTAATATTTGACTAATTCCTGCACACTACTGCAGTGTTCAGGCAGAAACAGAAGATAGGAAGAATGCTGTGTGAGTGTATGTTGTAACCTTTTTTGAAGTCATTCTTTGCCTCAAGGTCCTTTTGATGTTGGTGACCATTTTACACACAACACCACATTTGAAATGCACAGAAAAACCTGTCAAACATGAAATAAACGTCTTTCCGACAGCGAATGAAATCTCATTGAGATGCATCCTTGTGGACTAATAAAACAGCACTCGGTGAGGCAGTGCAGTTCTTGAAGCTTTTAAGAGCAGGTCTCCATCTCTTCTGTTTTGCCTGTGTACAATTTAATCGAATTTGTCGAAGAAAACAACAGATGAAAGCTTGTCTGAGGCATTTCCTTTCTCTGTGTGTGAGGGTAGCTCTATCTTTTTTCTGTATGTGTGTGTGTGTGTGTGTGTGTGTGTGTGTGTGTGTGTGAGCGTGCATCTGTATCAATCCATCCAATCTCCTAGTCTACCAGCCTCTTGGGAAGTGCTATGGTAGCTCAATTAGTAAAGCAATCAGCAAATTAAGAAGCTTTTTCCCCTTTCTTCTCGCTTCCATTTCTTTTGTTTTCCTCTCATACTTGCAGTGAAAGCCCGAACTTGGATTTCCATTAAAGAAAATCCTACATGTGCATGCACTCACACATTAACTCTTTCACACATACACAGTCATAGCCGCAGATACGAACAGGCACAGAGCATACAGAACATATCACCTTTTGGCCTCAGTCATCCACACCTCTATACAGACTCCATGACCTGTGAAGGTGAAAGCGAGAAGAGCCAATTAGAGTGCTCAAAACCATCCAGGGCACCTTTCTTTCTTCTGCACATCAACCATATATCCAGCTCCCTCACTCAGCACCTTCCTGGTACCAAAAAACATTCAGAAGAACCTTTGCAACAGGATATTTTGTTGAATATTTGAATATTGTGGGCAGGATTTTTTACTTTTGACCAACTTTATCGTAGAAAAGGTTTCAGTCGTAGTCATCTGGACACTGTTTTCAGAATCAAGACGTTTCGGCTCCCATCCGGAAGTCATTCTCAATTGTGAAAAAATTGGACGGGAACTGGAAATTTAAGCTACTCTGAGTTACATAAGCCCTGCCCTCAGGAGGGAATCTGCCTGAGTATCTGTTAATAGCTAGTTTCACCTGAAACTGACCTAATAGTTTCAAGATGGCCCAGTAATCAGTAATCAGGCCTATTGTTCTCTGGCTGCATCTACTTCATCACTGCTAAGTGCCTGATTAGCATGTGATAGGCGTGACCAAGGTGATAATACACTCTGATAGACTTTGGGCAGATTAAATCTCAGACCACCATTTCTGTTCAAAGAGGGGTTCTCTTTCTTCACAAAAATGGCTTCCTTGACACCCCGTTCAAACCAACGCCTTCTCTCTACTAAGAATCTTCACCTCGCTGTCTTCAAATGTGTGGTTAGTAGCTTTTAGATGCAAATGCACGGCGCTCTGTAATCCTGAGTTAGCGTGTCGTCTGTGCTGATAAAGTCTTTTGTGAAGTGGCTGTTTGGTTTCGCCTATGTACCGTTCTTTGCAGTTTTCCTCACTGCACTGAATGGAGTAGACAACATTGCTCTGTTTCTGTGTGGGTAACTTGTCCTTAGGGTGAACGAGTTTCTGTCTTAAAGTGTTGCCTGGTTTAAAGAAGACATGAACATCGTGCTGTCTAAAGATCCTTTGTAGTTTTTCAGACAGTCCAGATACATAAGGAATGGAGACACCGTTCCTTCTTGGTTCAGTTACACTTTTGTCCTGTTTTTTGGCTCTTTTAACTTTGTTGATAGCCCAAGTAGAATAACCACAGGCTGAGAGTGCATTCTGGACATGCCTTTCCTCTTTCTTCTTACCCTCTGAGCCTGTGGGCACTTCTTTGGCTCTGTGTTGTAATGTCCGGATTACACCCAGCTTGTGCTGTAGTGGATGGTGTGAGTCAAAGAGCAGGTATTGATCCGTATGTGTTGGTTTCCTGTACACTTCTATCTGGAGCTTTCCGTCCTCTCTTCTGAGCGTAGAACAATCAAGAAAGGCCAAGCGGTTCTCTTTTGCATCCTCACGCGTGAACTTGATGTTGGGGTCCACCGTATTAATATGCTCTGAGAACGCTTCCAAGTCTTGTTTCTTGATTTTCACAAAGGTGTCATCCACGTAATGGTACCAATGACTTGGTGGTGTGCCCGAGAACGAGGATAATGCCTTCTTCTCAAACTGTTCCATGTACAGGTTGGCCACAATGGGAGAGACCGGAGAGCCCATAGCACAGCCGTGAATCTGTCTGTAGAAGTGTCCCCGGAATTGGAAGTAGGTTGTGTTGAGACAGATGTCTAATAGTTTACATAGAAAGAGAACCCCTCTTTGAACAGAAATGGTGGTCTGAGATTTAATCTGCCCAAAGTCTATCAGAGTGTATTATCACCTTGGTCACGCCTATCACATGCTAATCAGGCACTTAACAGTGATGAAGTAGATGCAGCCAGAGAACAATAGGCCTGATTACTGATTACTGGGCCATCTTGAAACTATTAGGTCAGTTTCAGGTGAAACTAGCTATTAACAGATACTCAGGCAGATTCCCTCCTGAGGGCAGGGCTTATGTAACTCAGAGTAGCTTAAATTTCCAGTTCCCGTCCAATTTTTTCACAATTGAGAATGACTTCCGGATGGGAGCCGAAACGTCTTGATTCTGAAAACAGTGTCCAGATGACTACGACTGAAACCTTTTCTACGATAGAACACTCCTGGACGAATGAGGGACTACACCGTCTTATTTTGACCAACTTCTTTTCATAATAATCGTTCATGGGTTGTGACTGGCTACAGCCCAGCAAGCTTGACAACCTTTCTACTCAGTGACACAGGACGCTTCGAGTGGTGTCAGTGGTGGCTAATTGGTTCTGTGGAGACAATTTTCGGGTGTAATTAGTCTTGAGTGCTTGCTGGGGGAGCTCAGTCCGCAGTTATTGTGTAATGCCACTCTGTTGTACAAAGACAGGTGTCAAAATTGACTTGAGTCTTGGTCTTTGCAATTACCTTTTGGGTTGTTGAAGGTGATAAAGACATTTCTATTTCTTTTGCGACAGCTGGGACACCACAGCAGTTTGTGGTCGACTCAGTAAGTTCAATGCACTAATGATGCTGACTACAGGACATACTTATGATAGTACAACATATGCATGCTGCTTTTGACACGACCTGTGAACATATAATCCCCTACACAATAAGTTATAAATGTGTATTCCTGAATTAACTTGGTTAAGCAAAAACACAAGTAGTTAGACATTTTGGGAAATATGCTTATTCTATTTCTAGCCAAGAGTTAGATAAGATTGATACCACTCATATCTATCGAGTAAATGTGAAGCCACAGCTGGTTAGCTTAGCTTAGCATAAAGACTGGAAACAGGAAAACAGCTCTTATTTAACAGATATGAGATTGGCTTTAAGAGACTTGGTAAAGCTATGGCAAATTGAGCTCAAGTAAACTTGAGATCTTTGACACTCAGCTGGCACCTTCATTTTAGAAAGGAAGATCTGAAACTATGGCTTTCAAAAGACACCATTTGCATTTGAATTATTACCTGTACAAATCGTTTTCTTAACTGTCAGATGTTGAAATGTTTTGTCTTTTTATGGAAAAAATTAAAAGCAAAAATTCTATTCAGCTTAAAAAGTTATTCAGTTTTCACCTGTTTTGACTCAACAGTCATGAAGGTAGAGAATACACAAACAGAGAATTACATATTCATTTAGGCCAGTGTGTAAATAATTCCCTTTTGCCCTTGGGTTTTTTGTTGGCCTGTTTAATGAGTGCATGAATTCTACCTATTCAAAATGTAACCTTATGGAACAGTGGAGACATCTGACAGCCTTTTTTCTCTTCCTCCTGGTCCCAGAGAACAATAAAAGGAAATGAAAACAAACCAAAAGGTCATGGTTATTACAGGAATATCAAGAGAAGGTCACCACAACTCTGAGAAAGAATTTTAGTTCTCATTTATTTACTTAGTGAAGTACAGTTGATTATGTGTGCATTGACAAAGTCTGTGTGTAAAAAAAGGGAACTCTATGCTTGAGTGACAAACATCTTTTTGTCGTATGCTGTGTAGCATGTGGACGCAAATGCAGATGACCAGGAAGCAGTATGAGGGTGAAGTAGCCGGATGGCTACAGTGTTTATTGGGGGTGATGTGGCTTACGGGCAGGTACAAGCAGACAGACCGGTAGGCAGACAGGTAACAAACAGGAAAATAGGCAGATATAGGTCCAGGTACAGGAAAATGGGTTACTGGCTAGCAGTGGTAGAAACATGGAAGTGAGTCCAAATGAGGCTAACCAAGTCCAATAGGGAGCGGGCAAAGTCCAAAATCCAGACACGGTCCAAGGGAGACAAAGAATCCAAAACAGAACTCACAATAAGAATGCCAGGGAACTGGGCACGAGAACCAGGTACAACAAAAAGTGCACCAAACAGCAACACAAACAAATGTCAGAAACACACACAAGACAGGAATAACTATGATCCGACACTGAACAACCAAAAAGACCTGGACTAAATACCCTAGGGGAGGTGAGACAACGAGACACAGGTGCCAACAATCAAAACTGGAGGGAAAGCAAACAAAGACAGGAAGTAAAACCACAAGACACACAAGGAGAGGAACAAACTACAAAATAAAAACAGGAGTTGACAAAACCTCAAACTATAACACTTTTTTCCTATTTTAGTTTTACAATGATTATCTTGGCCTTGCATTTTTCTTTTTTATTGTGTAACTTTGTCATTTAGCACAGTACAAGAGCATTTCTTTGAAGCTGGAGTTTACTCTCCTCGTTTGAAGATGTAAGGCTCATTCTTAAACGCCTTTGACTCTTTTTTTATAGAACCACTATTTTGTGCACACAGAGAAAGGAAATTGCACTATAGTGGCTCATTTTCAGACTTCTTCCAAAGTCTAAAGAATAGCTTTCTCACTCCGTCGCCTTGATCATCAAATGACATTTACTTATTTTTAGATTCTTTAAATGAACACAATTATCAAAGTAATTTTCAGCTTTGCATAGCAGCCCTGTTTAGCTTGTATCAAGGCAATTTCTGAAAAAAACAAGTTTCTTATGGAGTTTGTTAATCACATTAATTAAAACATCAAAACTAGTGTTTTGGAGTTGGTGGGATTAAACAATTGCAAAAATAAAGTGAATGGAAGAGGTAAAACAAGCGGTAGCAGGAGAGGAAACACAATTTGGCATGGGTGTGATGGTGGTGCCAAAGCTAATTTCTTTCGGTCAGTGCACTCCTCGCTCTGGGCTAGCCTATCTCTTACATGTGCACAGTTTTATGCCTGATAACATGAGCCTACAGGCAGCTGTAAGCTGTGTGTCTGTATGTGTGAAGTTGATATGTGGGGCGCATGATTTCTCGATGTGATTTTTCAGCTGATTTGTCTGGCTCATAGCACTCCCACATTTGCTCTCATAGCCGGAAGAAACAAACACCGACCCCTCGCTCACCCCGCTGCGCTCGGTCCAGCAATCGGCACAGGCGTAAAACGAGCAGCAGTCGCAAATGAGAGAACCGCCTGGCATCTTCATGAGGTATCAGGTCAATCAAGCCCACTGTAGGCGTGCGGGGGCCCTGAGGCTAAAAGCTGTAGTACGGAGCTCACTAAGCGCCTGTTGGCCTCAAGGGTAGCTTACTAAATGAAAGAGGATATTGGGGAGATTGTTTAGTATTATCATCGTTCATCATCGCTCCTCAGTTGGCCATAACAATATGGTGCTTGGTTATTGCGCTCCCCCTGAGGAAGACTAGCAGCTGCCACAGATAAAGATATATGAGCTGATTGGAGAGATAGGAGGGAGACAAAAAAAATGTGGTTGGTAATGGAAGTGAATGGGACAAAGATGGATTTGTGACAGAACAGAACCGGAATTAGGAACAGACAGAAAAAAAGAGCGAGGAGAGAAATGAATGAGAGGATAGATGGGAGTTTGTGTGTTCTTGCGTTGCTATCCCCCATCTCTATACAGTGTAGTTCCAATCAGTTTTTTGTGGCTGTTCTTTGCTGGCACTAAAATAGGGGCTGCAGGTAGGATAAACAAACTGATGAGGAGGGGGGGGGCTGGTTCTGCCTAGACACCCTGGAGGCAGCAGCAGCAGAAGAGTCGAGGATGAGGATTAAACTAAACTCCATCTAAGAAAGCGCCACCCACTCTCTCTTTAGTGGCTGATGCGGCTACAAAGCTCTGCAGCCACTGCCTCATTCCTTAAAAAATGCAGCCTTGTGTTAACCGCACAATCACACTGTACAAAGCTTTTAGTTTTTCTTCAAGGCCAGTACAGTAAGCTGTCATGGTCAAGATGTAATCATCAGAATAACATCCAATAGGTCTCGTTTTTTGGAGGTTTTTTCATGTGAACAGCTCTGTTAAACAGTGAAGAGCAAGACAAAAAGATGTGCGAGGGACAAAGAGAGAGAGAGAGAGGATGGCATGTGATAAAGGTCATGAGCCAGATTCAGACGTATTGTGATTCAAGTACATGATATAGATAAAATGCACCACAGTTAACAAAATGATCAAATGGTTATTTCTATGAGAATTCAGATTTTCCCAGAACAGCTGGCCCTGGTTGGCACTGCTCCCTAAACTACTGATTAAAATCATCCATATAAGCATTTTTTTTTAAATTGGACACACCCTTTGGAGCGCTTCCACTTACGCATCATGTTAACTAGAGGAGCTGGTGCTGCCTGCGAGTTGAGGACCAGCAGAGGAATAGCTTACACTTTTGAAGGAATAACTCAACATTTTGGAGAATACACTTTCCTTTCTTTTTGAGTATAAGACAAGGACCTTGCTATCAATATCATGTCTTTGTGTTAAAGCTGCTCCAATCTGTACTTTTATATTAACAATGGCTCAAATTATTATGTAATGCGGTAAGTGTAGCTAATAGCTAATTGTTTTGGTTTTACGGCCCACAATTTAACTGTTTTGGTTTAGTCTCAACACACTCATTAGCGTTGTCTCCAGACACAGCCGGAAACTGCTGTTTTCAATGAAAAAGCTCTGATAAACCCTCTGAATGCTCCCTGCCCAGCACCTAACAAAGTTAGCAAATAGCTGGTGAACATAGTGGAGTATTTATCTGCTAAACAGCCAGATATTTCCTACAAGAGTTGGTGGAGACCAAAATAGAGCTAAAAGGAGAGTGGATAATGGACTTACATACATCAGGTGGACACAAACACGACTCAAATTAACACAAATGTTGCTCCGGGTCTGCTGGATGTGTTAATAGGCAACTGTTTGCTAACATGTTTGCTAACAAAGTTGACAGCCATATCAACTTCAGCGGGTGATAATCTGTTTACAGTTTATTATGCTGCCCCCAAGTGGTCAAAAAATCGAATTGGAGAGTCATATCTGTTGTGAATGTGACTCATTTGGAGACAACGTTTTTGACAACTGACATCCAAACACACAACTTTGACCCATGATACTGCTCTGCTAGTTACTACGACCCACAAGCTAATGCTCAAAAGCTGTTTAATATGGTGGATGGTGTACCTATCACATTTGTTTGGATAAATGTATGTGTAGGCCTATTCATGTGAGTCATCAATAATATTTTCATGTTTTATAAGCAGAGAGAAGAAAGGGATTTTGATAGAAAAATGTTTTTCACATATATATTTGGCATATAACAAGAGATAACAGCACACTAAACATAGGGACACAAGATTAGAACTTAGAAAATTTTGTCTTAAAGTAATGTGATGGAGCTAAAGTCAGGATGTGTTTCGCCTAGCTTAGCATAAAGACTAGAAACAGGGGTATAGCTCCAAAGTGTACCTTCCCCTGAAATCACAAATTGCGGCTACTATAAGCATCTCTTAAATAAGCAAGCTTTAAAGTTGTAGGTACATGTATTTTTCACAGTGGACACAGCTAGGCTAGCTGTTTCCCCTGCCTCCATTCTCTATGCTAAGCTAAGCTCAGTATGACTCCTGCTTTGTACCTAACACAAACATGAGACTGATATATCTTCTTATCTCACTATTAAAGACAGTGAATAAGTATTATTTGCCAAAACGTTGAACTATTCCTTTCAGAAATATAATATGAACTTCAACTACATTTATTTGGAAAACATCATGAAGCAAATTCACAAGAAGTGAATCATACAAGACCTTTAAGATGCAATGCCCACGTCTGTTTGTAACGATGTTAGGCTAAAGCTGGAGGAAAATGCCATCGTGATGGAGTGGCAGAAAAGCACCCCACAGTCAGTGACATCATCATGTCCCTGAGTGATGTCACTGGAGCGAGGGCACACTGTCATCCTTTGCTGCACTTTAAATAGTCCACTGTCTTCCTTATCTCTTCTCTCCCCTCTTCATTCCTTACTCACCCACTCCTGTCATTCCCTCCTCTGCTCATTTGTCCCCTTTGCCTTCTATCCTCCACATTTTTCCTCCACTCACTGGACAATACAGCAGCAGCTTATCTATTTCTCTCTCTTTCTCCCCCTTATTTGTCTCTCTCTCTCGCTTCCTTTCCCCCCCTCCAGCCTCCCTCCCTTATTCCCAAGTCTTTTAGCAAGGGGGGAGAGTTGTAAAGTGGGGGGTTCAGCGCGGCCACATCCCAAGCTCTTTGCTAGATTAATTTGCAGGGGCTCTGGCCTGCGCTGCACTGCTTACTGTACGCAGTGAAAGTCACTCAGGGATTAACGGCAGGCAGGAAGGCAATGGCCCCCACCCACTTGCTGCCTCGGCAGAAAAAGACAACCCCCCCTTCTGTCTCTCTCCCAAACCTAACCTCCATCTCTCTTTTCTCTCACTCAAACCACTTTCTTTAGCTCTCATACCTCCTTCTCTATCCCAACCCTCTTTCTTTCTTTTTTCCTTCTTTCCATCCCATCAACCCCCTCTCTAGTTAATTACTGTAATGGGCTGGCCGTCCTTGGGGGTAGATGGAGGGCAGGGGGTGGGACCAGAGGAGATGCTGTAAGGTTCAGCTCTGTCATGCTTCTTGCCTCCAGCACTGACACACACAAATGCACACTCTTTCAAAGATTCAAATGCGTGGTCATATGTACTGTGACCTACCCTACATGCTCACACACACACACACACACACACACACACACACACGGTTTCATTCATACAGTCACACATACTGGACATGGAAAAACAATAATCACAGACATTGAAAATTGAAATTGTTGCATGAAAGAATAAAATTGGCATCAGGTCACCAAAAATATGAATTTGACATAATTCTTTATTTATTGTGGCTCCACATTAAAGTTGTAATCCTTAAACCTGTAATAACGGATTTTTTTGGCCACTTGAGGGCAGCAGAAACAAGTTGTGAACACAACATTTACATATCTTCACCTTCTAAGTTTATATGGTGAACTTGTTAACAATCTGTTGATTATTTACACATCCAGCAGTTACAGGGCAACATTACCATTTATTTGGAGTTGTGTTTCTGGCCACCTGACACATGTAAGTTGAATAGTCACACTCTTTTAGCTCTGTTTTTGGTCTCTACCAATTCCTGAGGGAAATATCTGGCTTTAACTGCTAAGTGCTCCACTATGTTCTACAGCTAGTCTCTAATTGTGACTGTTTGCCATTTAGTACTGAGCAGGTAGTGTACAGTTTTGTACGGGTTTTTTGAGCTTTTCACTGAAAACAGCTGCCCACTGCAGCTGAAAAGCACACTATGAGAGCGGCAGGAGTCAACCAAAACAGTAAAGCTGAACAATTAGCTAAAACTCGCTATAAAGCTCTGTAAAGCCGACGGGAGGAGCAGGTAATAATTCTCTGTAGCTTCCTCACTATGTGCGACCTCTTTCACATTGACACATTGTCATTTGATACATTCTTATAAAAAAATATCAATTCAGTTTCATTGCGTTTCCAGTGACTGCTTCGCAATAAAAGCTACCCCGTGGTTTACCAGTTGAATGCTTTTGATGTGAACTAGCAGCAGCAGGAAATAGTTAATTAGCAATAGCAGTAACTTAATACAGCTCTGATATGGCGTTAGGAGAGTGAACAGTAAACAGTGAGGCTGAAATTTAAAAAAGTAAAACTAGGTTACATGCTTGCCTCGTTTCTTGTCACTACCTCGTGCTGGTTAAAGCAATTTGAATCCAGTGCAGGAATTGCGGGCTCCGCCACTAATGATGAAAACTGCTATATAGAGAGGTAATTACTGAATGTAAATACAATTCAGGCCTATTGCTGAAAAACGCAGGTCTTAAATAGTATCAAAAACTGGGTTTGTTGACAGGAAAGCTTAAGGATTATAAGTTTAAGTTCTACATTTATATTTCACAAAAAAATATTTCCCATATCCGAGCAGTCTAAAAGCCAAATAAAAAGTCGGAGAGGACAGAAAGGTAGAAAAAGAAAAAGTCTAAGAAGTTGAGTGGGGAAAGAGTGGATGGTTAGAGAGAGTAATTGATGGCGGCCTGGAGAGTGATGTGTTGAGATAGATGCAGCAATATACCCAAAGTGTCCATGCACTGGGAATGTGGGGTTTTGTGTGGAACTTATTGGCCCACTTTAAGGATCAGTCAGCTGAAACACTTTGGCTGAAGCTGACAGCTGTTTGAGAAATGCCAAATGGTGCTGGCACACACACATACAAGTACAGAAACACACATTTGCTTTCCATCCGTCTCTCATACACAAATAGAGACTCTCAAATACCCCAGATCACACTTACATATGCACCAATGTAGACATACATACACAAATACAGTCTGATTACAAATGCAATATTTGAGCATGAGCAAACATGCTAAACCCCCCCACTACTGTTGACACACACACTCATATGCAAACACACACACACACACACACACACACACACATATACAGGATAGTAACCACTGCCAATTGCAGATGAGGAAGCATATGTCTGTGCTTATAGGAGACACTAAGCAGACATGACTTTTCTGAATCAAGCCAGTTAACTCGATCATCCGTCTGGCTGACTTCAGTAAGAAATCGTTTTAACTCTTTCACTGTCTAGACTATTTATGGCTTCACAGCTGTAAGGTAGAATCCATAGATACAGTATTTCTCATTTAATCACCATCAGTTCTGTCTCGGGTTTGATGTATTTTGTTTGCCCATTGCTTAAACACATAGGAGGGAAATGATAGGAGACTCTTTTTTTGGAGCGGCTCCATTTACAACTGAGAGAGACTTGGACTGTGAGAGGGTAATTAATTGAGAGATTTTGGGGTTACTGAGTACACTATCGAGCCATAATGGGGACGCATCTGAAGGGCGTTGGGTTCATTTTCTTGGAAAGTCTCTGCAATTTTATCTGCTCAGAACTATTAGTGACACAAGGCTGTGAAGCTATTCTGTAACTATTCTGTCTTCTATTATTAAAGTGATTCCATGGTTGTAGCTTCATGAAAGTGTTCTGTATTGCTCCATGGGGGAAGTGAAGCAGATATAGAGATTGTTGTAGGTTAATTTGGCATAGTGCTGAAACATTTTGTCAATTAATCGATTAGTTCAACATTTTTCAAGCAAATATTCCCTAGTTCCATGCTTCTCAGTTGTATGGATGTTTTGCTTTTCTTTGTCTTATGTGACAGCAAATTAAAAATATTTGTGTTTTTGACAACAGCAATTTGAAGACATCACCATGGGCTTTTGGAAATTGTGATGGGCATTTTCTAACATTATTTAATCAATTAATCGAGAAAATAACCAGCAGGTCAGTTGATAATGAAAATAATTGATTAATTTTTTTTTTTACAGAAAATTTGATTTGATTTCCTTTGATTATGACAACACTGTGCTCACCAAAGTAATTGCTGAGTTCTGGTCTTACAGGACAAGAAACTTGATCATTTATACAATCAGACAGATTATGTACCACTATATTTGGTGGAAAATCTGAAAGTGAGCACACCCAAAAGGTCGGCAATAATCCCTCATTGCACAGAAGTGTGTGTGTGTGCACAACTACGGCAAGTGTGGTAGGTCAAAGTTGAACTCGGAAGTCAGTTTGTAAACTGTGATTTATGTTTACGTCAGACAGGTCATAATTTTAACACCAAAACTACAAAAATAAGATCCAAGTTCTAATAATTCAGAAGTAGTCTTTTAAAACCTTACAAGGGAGTACTTTTATGAAAAAATAAACCTATTCAATCATTCTGAATCGCAACCTGCAGCTGCAATGAAGGAAAGCAGAATGAAAGGAAAGTGGAGATGAAACGACCATTCAGGCTCAATATCAAACTAACTGCCGCTGTATGTGTTTGCTGTTGTTGCAAGATTACTGCTCAAATGAATCTCGATGATGGATCTGAATATTTTCTTCTTAATTTGGGATTTCAGGCACAGGAATGACATCACATGATCCGGATTTGGAAAAGAATGAAGTCCAGCCCTCAACTGTACATCTGATGATGCGGTGGCTTTGACCTTGAGATTACGCAACATGCTTCATTTCCTTTCATGTTTACTCATGATCATCAGACTAGACGTGTGTGCATATGTGTGTTTTTTCATAGATTTCTGTTTCTGTCCGTGCATGGGTATTCTCACACTGTTTTCACAGATTTAAAGGCAATTTTGATGCTCTTAAGAGAAGAGAAATGACAGCTTAGGGATTTGGCAGAGACACACACAAAAAAAGCTGTATGAAAAAGTGAAAAGTGTTGGATAATTAGACAGCAGGAGAGAGAGACCTTACAGCACTTCCAAATTGCTCTGGTGCCACTGCTCAGATGATTATGATGTGAATATTTACTGTTACTACTACTACGCTTGCTGTGCGGTAGCCCGCAGCTATTAACATCTCAACTGTGGCATTTAGTTTCACAAACACACACACAAACCTGAGGGTTTGCTGCACAAGCCCTCATGCAAAATAACAAGTACATCAATTACTTCACCCATATGAGCATGCAGCCAGTTACCACCATCATAACTATTAGAGTTAGGCAAAATTTTCTTTTTTTTCTTTTCCACCCAAAATACTACATTCATCCAAGTAACTCTACTTCAAGGCATTTATTGGTAAATTACCAAACAATTGGCTGTGAAAAAATAAATAAAAGGTGATTAAATATGTGGCTATAAATAAAACCTTTGTTTTGCTGCTTTGCTAACATGTTGAAGGTGTAGCCTGGTTACACCAGAAACTCTGCCTGAAAGTCCACACTTTAAAATGAATTTAAAGAAATAGATGTATTCATTTTCTTGCCAAGAGTGACATGTTAATTTGTTAGCTTTAGCTAAGTGTGTTTTAGAACTGTGGACAGAGCCAGGCTAGCTGTTTCCCCCTGCTTCAAGTCTTTATGGTAAGCTAAGCTAATCGCCTTCTGACTCTAGCTCCATACTTAACACAGAAACATGAGAGTGGTATCAATGTTATAATCTAACTCTCGGCATGAAACATATTTCCGAAAATGTCAAACATTTCCTTTAATTTTGTGTTTTAACTTTATTAACTTAATATTGTTATTGTGTTTCTCATATTTCCTCTTCCTAAGTTTTCTCCTTTTTCCCTTTGACTAGTTTTTTCCTTATCTGAACTGTGGGTCTAAAGATATAGGGTGTTGTATGTTGTTCCACTGTAAAGCCCTCTTGGAAAAGTCTGAGATTCTCAGCTGTAAATAAAACTGACTTAACTACACTTGAAAGAGGCACAGCAAAATTCATTCATGTGTTCTTGGGTCTGGAAGCCTTGTGACAAGGTAATGAGTTAGCTAATAGCTTATTTAGATACATCTCTGTGAGCACATCCACTGATGGTTTCATTACAGTAAACTGAATTTGGTCTGACACTGAGCCCTTAGTCACTGTCATGCGTTTAAAGAAAATGGGACTTGTTTTCATAGTTTTGGAAATTACTCCTCTTGGTTTTAACATTTTGCTGAGAAAAGTCAGAAACTTTCAAATCGTAGGTTTGAAGCCATACTGTATAGTGTTCTTCTGTACAACACAACCACAGCAGATATAACTAGTTTTAGTGCAGACAGTATAGTAGATCCCAACATTTCGTGTCTATCAGCCACACTTACTGTGAATATTTGCAGGCTTGTTACATCTCTCTTTGTAACTGCTGTGCTGCGTGCTGCCCAAGGGGTAAAGATCAGAGGCCAGGGAGAGGTCAGCCAACCAGACAGACTGTTGGCTTTCAGTGGAGAGACTAACAAGATGCTCATGTAATGTAAATGGTTATATGAAACCAGTGCCCTGGGCAGTGAACTCAGGATTTTGAATGGACTGCTGCATGGTGCTAAAATATTATTAGCTGCATAATACTCTATTTTGCCATAGAGAAAAAAGGCAAAAACCTACAACTTTCATTCCACATGGGAACAAGAGTTTTTGTTTACTCTGGTCAAAGACAATACATAAATATTGCTCATGTAGTCAAACATTTTGCAGTACAATGAGAATATAGCATTTCTAAACATGGTCAAACCCATGTTGATGTTTGGATATATTGCACTGTGACCAGGAAGCCACATTATTGCCTCCAGTCGTTTGAGGAAAAATGGAAAAAACGGTGAATCATTTTCTGCTGGGAGAAGTGTGGCATGTTTGTCTCGCATTGTGATTGTGTTCTCATCTTTTGTTATTTTCTCTTTTTCTCTCCTGTCGCAGTAGGATGTTCATCATAGTGTGTAGTGCCACCAGAGTCAGCTCCACAATAGCAGTAAACATAAGGTATCTGCTTACACAATACACTTAACTGATATAAAATGTGAGTGTGTACATATCTATACTGTATCTACGGCTGACCAAAGCAATATCTGTAGTGCATTTATAGGTCTAAAAATCTGGAATGAACAGGAAAAATAAATATTAAGATCATACGTCAACTTTAAAGTGGAACAATATGACCCCAACAGAAAGAAGAAATCCAGTCTTTTTGGAAACTTAACTGTAATATTTTTTACAAAATCTCCTCTTCAGGGGCCACATCATGTAGAAGAAAATGAGGCCACTTGATTGCGAGGGTCATCTCCATTGCGGCATCTAAGGAAGACAGGTGGAATTAGTGAGGAGAGAGGGCAGGTTGTTGAACATAATAGGGACTTGTGAAACCTCCACACTGCAAAAAACCGTCATCTGTCATCTACTCTAGCTCTGAGGCTTTTCAAATAACCGAACAATCAGTTAATGATGGACAGGTGAAAGCGAGGGAGACACAGAAACAGATACATGAAGAAAAGAGATCAGAGGGCATCAGACAGAGCGTGAGTTACAGAGAAATGTCTTCATTGTCATGCCAACAACCGTCTCATTTTCTGTCTCTCCCTTCTGCTACTCAGAGAGTTTGTCTTCTTAAAAAGGACTTATGGTTCTTCATGCCTGTACACAAAACAGCCCTCAACACATGGTTTAAAGCTGCTATACTAAATATATTTACATAAAGAATGGCTCAAATGGCAAAGCGTAACGTCAAAGGCGTTTGTAGTGACGAACTCACAGAGAATTATCACCTGGCTCTGCAGTTCCCCTTAGCTCTTCAGAGCATTATAGCATCTTGTTTTTTTGTTTTAAGGCCCGCGACTTTACCGTTTTGGTTCACTCTTACTGCTCTCATTGTTTTTAATCACAGCAGGCAGCTGTTTTGAACGAAAAAGCTCTAAAAACCCACTGCACGCAACCTGACAAGCACCAAACAGCAGAAGTTAGCTACTAGCTTGTGATCATAGTGGAGCATTTAGCAGCTAGAGAGACTGATGTTTTCCTCAGGAGTTTGTGGAGACCAAAAGAGAATTCAAATGAGAGCGAATATTGGACCAAAATTTGCCAAGTGGACACAAACACGTCGCCGATGGGATGATAATGTTGCTCTGCGTCTGCTGGATGTGTAAATAATCAGCTGTTGGCAAACAAGTTCGCCATATTGACTTAAAAGACAACGATATGCCAGTGTTGTGTTTACAGCTTAATTCCAAGCAAAAAAGTAGTATTAGTAGTAGTAGTCAAGTATTTCGACAAAACAACTCTCTGGGGTTTGTGGCATCGAATTAACATTTATATCTATATTTTCAACATTTAAAATAACCCCTTACTTTGGAAGCCATGATATCAACAGTGCTTGACTATATGTCCTTTGGGATATTGTTAGATGTACTTTGGTCTGCGTAGCACCTGTACATAACAACTCAAGTTTCAATGTGGAGATGGCAACAAGATAATTGCAGAATTATTTATTTATGACACAGGATAAATTGTTGTACAGTAAACCCTATCAGTGGCAAAATATAGACATTTCATAATGGATGAATCTGCAATACATAGACTTGATGTCAGGTGAGGTCCTCATTACTAGTGGTGGTAGGGAGGGGGCATACTGAAAGACAAACATACAGGGTATAAATATTTTACACAAAGATTATGATTGGCTTGGGAATGGCCTCAGGAAAGGAGGGAAATGAACAGACTGATGCTGCATGACATGGTTTTATAAGGAAGCGTACATGCTACATACTGACAAAAATGTGTTGCAAACACAGTGCACATTATCCGACTATGTCACACACATGTGGATAGTAGGGGAATAATGTCAAAGAATAAGGAAGGGTTAGAAAAATCAACAACTTTGCTTGTGTGGAGATGTTAGCAGTGTCTTAGCAATCTTTGACTTTAGTAAGATAAGTATGTAAGACAATGAGTTGCAAATCAATTCTTAAGTCTATTTATACGCTATGCAGGCACAAGTTGTCAGCTCGAGTGTCCATCCTTGGCTTTTAGCGATGTAAACAGATATGAAGCTTTCTGAGCAGGCAACTCAAGAAATGTAGGAATTTCTGTAAACCATTCAATAAATGTCATATTTCAGAATATGCAGTCTGACAGTTATATCAAATGAAGTATTGAATTTTGCACCCAAATTAAACCAAGGTGCCTGGAGCTGCAGGGTTTGTCAGCTTAAAACCACCACAGACACTGGAGCATTAGCGTGACAGAGCAAAATGACTTTCTTCTTTTGGTAGGAAAGACGAACTAACAGGGCTACACGGTGTGTAGTTCCACAAAAAGCTAGGATATGCCCAAAAATAGAAACAATGCCAAAAACTACCGCAAGTTTCTGTAAAAATGAAATGGGAAGACATTCTGTAGTTTAAGTGGAAGTGTTATGTGTGTTTGTATGGGTGTACAGTGCTCTTTATGTGTGAAACATAACTGTCACGGGAGGCCGAGCAATGCACTCTTTTTGACCTTCTAACCCTGAAAAGATCGTCTCAGCCAAACTAGAGGTGTGTTTTTTGTGCGTGAAGGAGAAATCGAGCCAGTCTCCATGACTCTCCCCGCCTTGCGATCACGCTTGCATACACACAAACACACACAAACTCCAGTTGTCAGGCCGGTTTCACACACCAGTGGACACACTGTTGCTACACCTTCTCTCCCCTCACGTTTCACCCTCTCCCCATCATGTCACACCTTCTCGTCCGCTCTGCTCCTTTTCTGATCCCTTCTCTCCTGTTTATTCGGTCTTCCGTCACTCCTCTCGCACCTCTTCACCCCTGCTGCCACTCCCTCCGTTTCTCTGCCCATCATCCCAACCTTTTTTCACCTTTTTTCTCCTGCTCCGTCTCACAACATCTCACCCAATCTTGGAGGATTTCCAGAGTAAACAATACCAATTTTTCAACAAGACATGGACGGTGCTGGAATTGCATCTGTGTGATTATGTCTTTGTGTTCATATGCATGTGGAAAATCATGGACCAGCGCAAAAAAGAAAACACAAATTTAGGTTTTTCATGCGTCAGAAGAAGAGCACAACAACACGTCAGACACAAAGTTGCAGAATGCTACATCACAAAATGTACTACTAGAATTTGCACAGGTTGGCACAGTGGCCAGTCAGAAACCCCAAATTCCCTTGGAAAAGCACTGGCTTATCTTTAGAAACCCCATCCAACAAGCTTGGCATTGTACAAAATCCTCCTTTACATCTTGGTCCCAAGCTCTAATGCTCAGCCCTGTTCAGTCTCTGTCGTGATATGCTGCTGCAGTTTTTCATTTAGTTTATTTGCAAAAGGACGGCTCTGCTGTTGTAGTTACGTGACAGGTGTCAGCTTGCCCAGCTTGCTTGAGACTGTGGTCAAAATTACCAGGAAAAACTCTTCTCCAGTATATTTCTACTAACTTAGACAACTAAAGCTAACTTCACTTAACACTAACTAACAACTACGCTAGCTAAACATAACCTGGAGTAACTTCCTCAGAGGGGGGTTCAAATAAAGGAGCAAAGACAAAGGCTCAAACATCTTCCGTGGTGTGGTGAAATTAGTTTTAGGCATTATTAATTTCTCACTTGTAAACAAAACATCTGCAGAGAAAAATATGACTATATTCCACTCTTAGTTTTAGCTGTGAGTGAGACACACACAGGCCATCTTTCTGCCTGCCCATCAAGCCATCCTCTAAATGACCGAGGCTTGAATTTAACACCGACCATTTGGAAACGTCTTAGTGACTATTTCTGGGCTTAAAACTACAATAACAGCTTCTTTGGCCACTTTGTGGCAGCAGAAACAAGCACAACACTGACATATTATCACCTTTTAAGGCAAACTGGTTAGCAAACAGTTGCCTACACATCCAGCGGGGACAGAGGAACATGAGCATTTATTTAGAGTCCTGTTTCTAGCCACATGATGAATGTCCAATAATCACTTTTTTTCAGCTCTGTTTGGGTTTCCACCAACTCCTGAGGGAAATATCTGGCTCTTCAGCTGCTAATGCTCCACTATGTTCACCAGCTAGTTGCTAACTTTGTCAGTCTGCTGGGCAGGTAGTGTACAGCCGGTTTTTAGAGGTTTTTCACTGTTAAAAACAATGAGAGCCAAAAGTAACGCTATGAGAGTAGTGAAAGTGACTCAAAACAGTAAAGTTGCAGCTATAAAACCAAAACAATGATTGGAAAGACGCTATAAAGCTCTGTAGCTGATAGTAGTCATCCATTGTTAATACAGAAACACTGATTATAACAGCTTAAAATATTCCTTGATTGTGATTCAGGGTCTGCTCTTTGCGACGGGAACTCGGGCCCTTTCAGGCCACAGACGTCCAGCCCACAAATGAAGAGTTTGTCATGGGCCACTGAGCAGTACACCTGAGAGGTCCTCCCTCTCTGTCTATTTCACACACACACACACACACACACACACACACAGCGGGCTGGAGTCAGGGCCATGGTGTGAGTCAGAGAGTCACCCCTGAGATTTGATCCATCCTTGTTTTTGTATGAATGGGCAGCAACACAGGAGCTGTCTCCATTTTTCACTCATCACAGGGTTCGGCACTGCACAGTGACCCGGATCACCCACAGGACCTTAGGGTGCTCTAGCACTAGTATTTTCCAGGGTACATTTTGAAATGCATGTCCATTCTGATTTAAAACAGATTTGTTGACACAATTTGTGCGCACTACATCTGTTAAACCTTCTGTACATGTGAAGTATTTTTTTTCTTTTATCACAGCATGTTCTTACTAAACCTGAATTGCTTCTGCTATAAAATGACTATTGCTATTAGAATAAAGTGCAGTAAAAGTAAAAGTGCAAACTAAGTTATTACACACATTATAGATCATATTATATGTGAAATGTTTTTGTTCAGCATCTTGACATTGAATCTTGATGAGGATTCAGTTGTGCTCAGATCTAAATTACTGTAAGGCAGTATGGGGTGTATGAGTGTCTGAATGAATAAACAAGAGACTGGGTAATTAAACCAGCCTTGAATCAAAAATAATCAGCCATACAGCTAAGGAATAGACTCGCAGAACTAATTTGGCCTTCCAGTTTCTCCACTTTTATGCTAACAGCCAGTTTAACAACAAATCTCAGGTTTTCATGTGAGAGAAAAGAAGTCTGTTTTTCCCCCCAGACGTGAACGCTATCCAGTCTGATAACTCTCAGGATTAGCTGTGACAGTGCATCGATCACATCAGACTGTTTTAACTTGGCAGGTTTAAAGTGTGAGAGTAGTGATCAAGGCAGCGAGGAATCCTGCACAAAAAAAAAAGTCAGAGCGCTCTAAACGAAGAAGAAGTGGATGATGAAATGAATGATGAAACAGATGAGGTTTTAATCAGAATCTGTCTATGCTGGCACTCTGTGGGAATTCTTCACCTCATCAGCCCTCTGTATCCTCCCCCACTGGACGACGGGCAACCTCCCAGAGTGCCATGCTGCGTGGCCTTTTCAATAATTTAGAGGGGGAGAGAAGGGAGACAAAATGAGAGCGGAAACGATTTCGTGGCGCTGTGGGAGACCCCTTTGTGACATTTACCTCTAGCGAGGCCCTCAATGTGTATGTGCGTGTTTGATGGCCCTGCGCCACACTAATGATACCTCCCTCTGGCACACACACTCGAGGCACAAAACTCTCTTCCTAGTGATGCCACACATGTCCTTTAGAATCACACCGAAGGAAAAGAAGGAAGAAAAGTGGGGGGATAATAGCAAAGGAGGATTGTAAAGTATTTGAAAGAGAAATATGAGAGCAGTACTCCTACCCAAGTGTGGAGCTGAGGAACAATAGAAGGGCAGGAAATAACGGGAAGAGAAAAGGTTAATGAATAGAGGAGACAGTTTTTGTCAACAAGTGACAGAGAAGGACCAGGAGCCATCATCCTGTTTAATCCATCCGCTCCACCTGTTACCATTTCATACTTCATTAACCGTCCCCCCAGTTTTGCAGCACTGGGTGGTCTCCTCTGTCTCCACAGGGAGTCCCCTCCGTCCCACCTGGACACATGGCATCGATCATTACCCCCCCCCGTTTCAGCTCAGAGCCTGCAGAATGTCACACAGCTGGAGTATGAGGCTCTGAAGACGAAGATGAAAAAGAAAACCCCGGTGAATGACATTAAAATGACAGAGCACACTTCCGTTGCCCACAATTTAGTTATAAAAGGGATTCGTTGTAGCACTGTATAAACCAGCTTCAACTGAGTATCTGATTTTTACATGGAACATAATAGTTGAGAAAACAATCTCACCACAAGTAGCTGTATCAAATCACGCTGATCTTCATCATCAGATGGATTTGGCCCAGTTGTTATGAAAGTATAGATGTTCACATTTACAATTATTTTCAGAGCATTTAAAGACTTCTCATCCATGTTGAGATTCAAAGTTAGTTTTAACTAGTTTTGAACTTTCTAGTCTAGTTCAAAACTAGACTAGAAAGGCGCTATACTAGTACAGTCTATTTACCATTTACTAACTACTACTACTTCACTACTACTACTACTACTAGCTTACTACTTTAGTAAGTACGTATTTGCACACATTAAAATATGTGGAGGATTTGTATGTATATCAGCATTTTTTTATTTTAAAGGCATACCTATAAAAATATTCCAAAGAGACACAAATCATATGTATATATTTGATATATCTCATATCAAAAACATAAATGTGCCTTATTATGCTGAGAAACAAGCCTTTGCTATCCAATCAGTTATCGGCAACAGACACAGTCAAGTCTTAAAGATGACTCGGTGTCAGGGAGCTGAAAAGAGGTCACAGCTCAGTGTCTGCGTTTGTTTACATAGAGAGAAGAGATGGCTGACTGGTCGTGTAAATCAGCTACCTGTCTGTGGAGACAAACTACAAAATAAAGTCAGAATATGAAGGTGCTGAGATTAATGCTTACAAAAAATTCAGACTTTAAATGTAAAACTAACCTGAGAAAGCTCGTACAGACGTTTGTGTGGCAACACATACAGGCAAACATACAGTGTGTGTATCAGCTACAGTTTAGGTTCACAGCAAACAAAGATAGTTTTTTTGTATGTAAAGTTTATTTTAATATTTAACTCTGAATCAAGTCGTGGTTGCAGATAATTCTCTTCATTTGTGTCAAGACGAAACGTCTTGATTCTGAAAACAGTGTCCAGATGACTACGAAACCTTTTCTACGATTATAACACATAATATGAGGTAAGGTGTCAATTACAAATAGCTAAACTAACTACTTTCTAATACTCAACCGTGATTGTCTGAATGTCTCAGTCAGTGTCTTATGTTTTGATCTGCAGCTATTTTTGCCACAAGAAATACTAAGCAACATTCACTGGTTCCCAGCCTGGGGTTTGGCACCCCAAGGGGTCACAAGACTAATATAATGGGTCATGAGACAATTAACAGGAGAGGGAAACAGAGAAAAAAACATTTGCTGTACAAAATTAGATTAGTTTTTTTCACATATTTCTCATTTTTCTTTTTTACTAGATAATATTAAGTCTTCGGGCCTCTAAAAATCACTGGTTTGACATAGTCATCATTACTCATAGACATAATCGACTCAAGTCTGGAAGAGAGCACGGAATCTCACAGTCCAATGCTGACCCCTTGTGGATCAAACAAAACACTACCACCAACTTGGCAGGCACAAATGCCCTGACTAAATGCAGCAATTAAAAATCAGTGTGATTTCTACTTTTTAAGCTTTCTTGTTTCAGCGAGCCCTGCCTGGTGGCTGCAGCCTGTCGCAGCAGCAGCTCTCTGGCCAGGTCCGGCCTGCCACTCTTTGATAAGCAGTGAGCCAGCTGAGAGGCCTTGGGTTGGCGTGTGGCAGCCGGTAGCCCCCTCCTCCACATGGCCAGGACATGGAAGGCCTGGCTGGACAGGCTGTCCCCAGCCCGGAGCTTCACCAGCTGTGTGGCGCTACGACGGAGACGCAGGGAGAGCACCAGAAGGGCTACTTCCTCCTCTGAAAGCTCCCCGGACAGCCAGAGAAGAAGAGAGTCTGATAGGGAACCTGGTTGGTGGGTAAGAAATGAAGGATGGAGGTAAGGCAGAGAGTTTGCTTAAAACAATTCTGGTGAATGTGCTTAAAGTATCAAAAGTAAAAGTACTCATTACTTTTATACTGTTTTGCAACACAGTGATAAAATTTCAATTTTTAAAAACTGCTCTGAAATGAGCTCTGAATGTCTGTATTTTGAAACAAGACAAAATAAAGCAGGTTGCTGCCCTCAAATGATGAAAAAGTTGATTTTAGAACATTTTGAAATGAGTTAATTTGCATTAAAACAGGTTGAAATATTCCTACTAGATTTTTTTTTTGTTATTATTCTGAACAAAAATGACTTGATAAGAGGGAGATTTTTTTTTTCCCCTGGACAATGAATCTTGTTGGAAAAACTGCGTATGTTTTATATGAAAAGTAATCTGCAAAATATGCAAAGTAAGAATTAACAATAACTATCAGATACATATAGAGAAGTAAAAAGTACAATATAAAATGTGGTGGAGTAGAAAGTATAAAGTAGTGGGAAATGGAAATACTCCAGTAAAGTACAAGTACCTCAAAATTTAACTGTTACTTAGCTATAATATAACCTTCCATCACAATAAGATTGCTCTGAAAATGACCTTTAATTATCCTATCAATGCCAAAGCAATGAGCAGCACCACAGCAATGAGAACTTCACACTAAAGGATCGAATGATAGATAAAAACATATTCGAGCAGAACATGTCACCCACCCGTCTCCTCGCATAACTTCACCCTAGCTACGATGGGCCGATTAATGGTTCTCACTTTCTGAAATGAAACAGAATAAAATCAGAACATTCCTTTATTGTGAAGGTCATCGTTTTAACACCAAGTATGATGTAGAATTCCTTGTGAGTGCCTCTGCACCTTGGGTAAAGTCAGAGACAGCTTACAGACAGGATCTCCCAGGAGCTTTGTGTCCGTAGGGACTGGATCACCTCGCCACTCCAGCTGACCTCTGGTGACCTTGTAAAACATGGCTGTGCCCTTGTAGTGAGGTGAGCTGTAGTTCCCAAATGGGTCAACTTCTGTTAGATGCACCAAGAGGTGATTCTTCTGCTGGCTGTGGAAGGTGATCCGCTCGTGTGGAACATCATGTTGGTCATTTCGAGTTCCTACTGTAAAACATAGACATACAACCTCTTGTGATTCATTACCTTTTTTGTACATTGATTCTTTTTTGCATCTGGAGAGCTGCTTCTAGTTTTTTTTTGTCATTGCTTGCAGTTTTTCCTATAATAAGTTTTAAAAAGTCACTAAGTCAGCCTCACACCCTACCTGTGGAGGTGATGTTGCCACTGAAACGGAGTAGAAGCTGGTCTCCCTCACACATGGAGATCTCCGATGAGGTCTCCGACGAGGTCCCCAGGAGGCCACTGTAGCCCCGGGCTCGCAGTTTGGACAGCTCCCAGCTGAGGTCTCTGCTGGGCAGAGCAGCCACCAGGACAGCGTGAGGCTCGTCCTGTCTACGCTGGAGGACGATGGTGACCGCGTGGCAGCAGACCGACTCCTCCAGCTCCTCTGCCAGGGAGGTGAGGTGGCAAGGCTGCAGCGGAGAGAGGAGACGAACCACCAGCAGTCTGAGGGCAGGGACAGGAGAGGCAGACAGTCAGCGACAGAAGCAAAGTTAAGAAGCTGAGCTCAGCGGAGAGATTAGATTGTCGAATAGAGGGTGTTAAGAGATGGGTCTGTTATCATGGGCCTGAATACAGACTTAATATTCTTAAAGACAAAATAAAGAATTCATATTACCTACTGTACATATATTACTCCCTGGGGAAGCTGTCTTAGATAAGAAAGACAAAAAGAGTACAGAAGAGAAATAACGAGAATCCAACCTTGTTAAAGGAGCACTTCACAATTCACAACAAGGTCTAATATTACATTTTTTAGACTTAAAACAGAAAGGCAATCAGATACCTTTATTTTCTCATTGCCTATGACTTCTTTAGAGATTACTTAACATTTTTACCATGTACTTATGCTCTGACATAGAAATGCCAAAGCCTGGAATTCAAAGAATTTAGGCCCCCCTTTATCCATAGTGCCTTTCTTAAGCCCCTTATGTAAAGAACAGCTTGCTCTAAGTCTGGTTAGTTGTAGTGTTCCACATTTCTTTTCTTATCATGCTGTGCCTTAGACTGAACATGTCCAAATGAAAGGCATAAAACCCCGGAGAGGTGGAGAAGTAGTTGCATGAGTGGTGAGTACTTCTAGATGATGTCTTGTTGAAGTATTTGACTCTAGATTAAACAAGGCGAGAGTACCACAATATGCTAAATATTATTAAAGTTAAGGGTATTAGCAATTATTAGCAAACTACGACAAAAAAGTTAAAGAAAACTTAACCAACTTAACTAAAAGAATCTTGCCTGCTTTTACAGGCAACTTCTTACGTACATGGTGTGTATGAAGTACTGCTGTGTGTAATTTTGGATTACTGAATGTGTCCTGTCCTGTTTTAGTGCTTTTCTGTTGTGTTTTAATTGTAGAAAAAAAAATAGCTTTAAGCTAACTCTGGTACAATACATCAAATGGTAACATTTCTATTTAATATTGCATGCAATCCCTTACAAATAAAATAAAAAAATAATTAAAATTAAGCTAAAATAAGTGTGAAGGTTTTGTCTTTGTATTTTGTGAGATAAAACAAATCTTCATAGAATTTTTGGTTGTTTTTACTAAACAAAATAAAAAAATAGGAATAGGAAAAAGGAAAACAATATGTGGGAGGAGTAAAACCAAGTGGTCCAAACCACAGATATCTCAAATATATAATATAAATATCTCATGTTTTCTATTTTAGCTTCTCTAGAGCCAGAGTTGTTCCTGTTGGACCTCACGCATTAAAAACCCCATTCATGTTTCTACCATCACTAATTGTCCACAAGTAAGGATCCGTGATTTTCAAAGGACTTCAAAAAAGAACTGTTGTCTTCAAACATGCAAATCCACCCTCCCTAATTTTCTGTTTCTCTCTCCGTCTGTGGCCAGGGGCAATGTCTTCTACCTCCTCTATGTGGTGGGAGGACTCCTGCTGACAGTCACTGCTCTCATAAATAATATTCATTTATTTTGTTTGGCAAATTCCAGCCCTGTCTTCATCGAATATTATTACCTGGCCTCTGTGTGTTCCAGTTTCAACAGCCTCCTTGTTATGACAAGAACAACACTGCAAGGAACTCCTGATTATAAGGTTTTATGCTGGTTTCCTGCGTCCCCTGAGAAGCCAACTAACCTGGAGTTGACCTCTGCTAACTGCATCTCAGCGAAAAGGTACATAATCAAATGAAAACTATTTTGGTTTCACTTCAATTCATCTCTGATGCCTGAGAGTATTTCCTGTTCTGTGGTCAGATGCAGGATTTATTACATCCTCATTCGCAGTGTGAGCAGCCAGCTCATTCTCACACTGTTCATAGGAAACAATAGCAGCAAGCTGAAAATCTACAATCCGCAATTGATGCTACAAATGCCCCTACGTGTCTTTTTTGAGTCTTACTTTTTTAGTCTTATTTTTGAGACTGATAAAGACTTGCAAAACAGAGAGAATAAAATGGCTGTGATTCAGCTCTGAATCATTTCTAAAATGAGGACGTTTTCGTCTATATCTGACCGCAGAAAATTATCAAGGCTTTCACATCTAATTTACTGTAACTCTCAATATTTTCACCTAAGCCTATTTTTTTGCAGCCTGGTCCAGAGCTCTGCAGCAAGGCTTCTAATTGAAGTGTACACACACTCTTATTTTAATTCTGTGTGTGTTAGTGCGCTAGAATTATATGGCGTGTATGCATCTTTCTTGAATTATGCATTTTTGTGTATATATATTCTTATCAGCCATTTGAATTTGCATGAATAATGATTTTAAAAGGAGACATGTTGCAAACCTGTCAAAGTTCTCTGTCAGTTCAAAGGACACTAGTCCATTTTGCTGGTTCCTGACTATGACTTTATCCAGGACGCTCCACTGTTTGTCTCTTGAACCCAGAACAATCAGCAGCTCATTGGAGATCTCCTTAGACTTCACAGAGGCACCCAGGATTCTGAAACATTAAAAAATCTTCATAACAAGACTAAGAGTATACAGTTATGCTAACAGTTAATATTAACATACTCACAATGACAATGCTAACATGCTGATGTGGTGTCATTTTTGCCATGTTCACCATCTTAGTTTAGTGTGTCAGCGTGCTAATTTTAGCTAATTAACACTAAACACAAGTACAGTAGAGGCTAATGGAATTCATTAATTTTGCAGGTATTTAGTCATAAAAGTATTGGACAAATTGAAATTTTGACCTGATGAGGGCACTAGATGAAAAGTCAGCGGATCATCAAAGCTATTACAATTCATCCTCAAGGCGAATTTGAATGGCAATTTTAATGGCAATCTGTTCAATAGTTGTTGAGGTATTTCATTTAAAACCACAAATGTCAACCTCATGATGGCACTAAAGGAAAAATCAGCGGATCGCCAAAGTCATGAGGATACATTGTCTGGGAACCATGAATGTCTGTACAAAATTTCATGGCAATCCATGAGATTGCTGATACTTCTGTTTGGATGAGGTGGACCAACTGACAGACCAACATGGCCTTGCCTTTATCCATGTTGCTAACATAGCTAAAAATCAAACTTTGTCAAATCTTTATTCATTATAGATGGTTTGTACAACACATGCTTTCAGCAATTAATGCATGAACAATCATTCTCATCTGGGAGCTGCCCTCTACATCTCTAGTCTCTTATTTTTGGCCACTGGTCCTCTGATATCTGTATTTCAGTTCACAAAAATTTGGACAAATACAAAGAGGCCGCATTCACCTCCTTCTGTGGGAAGCAGGTTGATCCCATGGTGGAGAATCACTAACAAGCTGAGTCTTCCCTTGTCCCCTTGTGTGCCTCTTCTTTTCAGGGTTCGGGGGACAGGGAAGGGTGATAGTGAGGGGTCTTCTTGGGGGCTGAGAGGATGGGTGGGTGAGGTAGAGTAGTGGGCTTGTAGAAACCACTGAGTGATAGGCATCACTTCTGGACTTGACAGCAGCCAGAAGGATGGCATCTACAGGCTGGATCTAAGGCAGATGAGGGAAACAGCTGTTCTGCATTATTTGGGCAGCAGTTTGGACAGAGATGCTGTGTGATATGAAAATTGTTTTTCTCCACATTTTGTTTTGCCAACAGCATTCTGTTTTATCAAAGAGACATGCAGAGGGGAAACTGCTGGTTTTTGACGTAAGATCAAGCGACAAACTGCTGTGGTGAAGTTAGTTCACAGATGACTGGACTCAGAAGTCAATTCAAATATCAGCCACAGCTGTTCATTTTACTCCCTCACAGCAAACATCTGTGAAGACTCAATTCTGAATTAAAAGCAGGGTATCTATTTCTCCGTCTTTTGCTTGCTTTTTATGTCCCTCTTTCCATTACCATGTCTGTTTTTATCTCATAATTGAAACAATTTCAATATTTTTTCCACCTTTTTCTGGATCTCAAATTTATAAAGATGTTTTTACCCACTTCTCAGCCCTCAATACATAACAAATCAGTTGAGTAAACCGATGATTGCTGTTATAACACACTTGTATTAAAAGTCAAGTGGGAGACAGATGGATAGTAATCAAATCATCATCTCCATACCATGGTTTGTGCCATTACTGGAGCAGTGAAGCATCCTGGGAGGTAGTTCAGACAGATTCGGGGGTCCATGGGGAGCTTGAGTGACAAACCCCATGTGGGAACAGTGTAATTTTCTTTTTTTAGACAGGAAACCACTGCAAACAGGCCCAGGGAGTACACTCTCACCTCTGCAAATGAGCCCTGGCAAAGACATGGACACAACATAAATGAAATCATCTATTTTGGCCAAAGTATTTGAATCATTTATAAACTCAAATAAAAAAGTTTGACAGAAAACATTATCCCAGATGTTCAATCTAGCTTTAGGTCAGGACACTGTACAATTACAGCCGTGTCAATTATTCTTACAGGGATGAAAGCAAATTGGTTTCAGTAAAGATGCACTTCGTTGGTTCAGAAATGATCTTTCAGACAGACAGTGTTTCTATTGATAACTGTAAATTCACAAAAGGTGCACCACGGGGTTCTACATTAGCTCCTGTTCTGTATTCCATTTTTATAAACAATATAGAAGGCACATCCAGTCAGCGAACATTTGTTTTTATGCAGATGATACAATATCTATGCAGTTGGTCCCTGTCTAAATCAAGCTATTACTGACCTCCAAAGTGGCTTTCACAAACTGCAGTTATCATTTTACAAATCAAAACTAATCCTGAATGCACAAAAACACAATAAAACCAAAATCAGATGTATAACAATGCCCATTCTGTACAAAATGTGGAACATTGCTCTTCAAACAATGGGTGGTACTGAATGTGAAATGGTCTCATCATCTGAAAATATGGCATTATTCACATTGCTAACCTTCAACCCAAATTAGGTTTGAAGCAAGAATAAGACTTGTTTTTATCTGTTCTTGTTGTATGGGGAGCAGTATGTGGACCCAAATGCAGATAACCAGGAAGCGGTATCAGGATGAAGTAGCCGGATGGCTACAGTGTTTATTGGGGTGAAGTAGCTTATAGGCAGGTACAAGCAGACAGACAACAAACAGGTAACAGGCAGGTAGGCAGATACAGGTCCAGGAATAGGAAATGGGTTACCGGCTCGCAGTAGTAGAAACCAAGCAAAGAGTCCAACAAGGCTAAACAAATCTGACAGGGAGAACACACACACAATTATCTGACACTGAACAAAGGAAAAGACCTGGACTAAATACCCTAAGGGAGGTGAGACAACGAGACGCAGGTGCAAACAATCAAAGAGGGGCCAACAATCAAAACTGGAGGGAAAGCAAACAAAGACAGGAAGTAAAACCACAAGACACACAAGGAGAGGAATACACTAATAATTAAAACAGGAAATGACAAAACCTCAAACTATAACAGTTCTGGATTATGGTGACATCCTGTATATGCATGCATCCCCTGTCTACCTTTGTAAAACACTTTCTCCTGTTTCAAACAGCTATCAGACCCAACAGGACAGATAATCTTCAAGATTTCCAGAGTCTGTTCTGAACTTGGCAAAACTGGGCTTGGAATAATTTTGAAGACAAACTTAATTTGGAAATATTGCACACCACATTCATGTTTTATGAAGAATGTAACTGTTTTAAATAGTCAAGCTCTCTCCTTTATGCCTCTCAGGTCCTAGCTATAGCTATATAGCTTAGCTATAAGTAAAGGTTATACATTTTTTATGTGACATTGTGTAACCTATTCTACAGTGCCATTTTGGCCAGGTCTGTCTTGAAAACAGGATAATGTATCTCAGGATATGTCCTGGCTAAATGAAGGTTAAATAAAATAAAAGAAACAGTCATGAAAAACAGCTTTTTTTAGTTAATAGTTGGCATATATAATAAATGTTAGTGTCTTTAAAACATACTGTAAGTAATAGAGAACTTTACCCTCTGCCCTCCATACGTGCCCTCTGTTGTTATAGGAGTGACGTAGCTTGCTTTCCTCTCCCCATCAACTATCTTCACAGCGACATCCCTGTAGTTGCCGGGGTAACCGGCGCAGAAAGGCACAACCACGGTCACAGGGAAATGGAAGTTAGCTCCGTCCTGAGCTTTGACTCTAATCACTCTGCTGACCAGCTCCTCCGAGCCGGTCACCATCAGGCAGCTCAGGGTGTCGGCCACTTCACATCTCAGGACTTCAGCCACGCCCGTAGGTGCTCTGATAAAGCATGCGTCTGGTACATCTGAATGGCTGTCCTGTTGACCAGTGAGCCTAGAAATCATTTTAAAATAGATATATGTACGCAGATACAAAGCTCATGAGGTGCAGATGAGATTTTGAAGAACAAATCAAATAATTCTGCACTGAATAACAGCTTGGCCTCTCTCAGAGTTGTATAGCTTTTGGACAAATGTGGGCATTGACCTGACAGTGAACTGTAAGAAATAGCCAGCTATGGGGAGGCCAGGTGGTCAAAATGAGTACACCTTGTGATAAACCATTGCAGAGAGTTTGCTTCTGTACCAGTGAGTAGGAGAATGAGGGGGAGGAACCAAATCATGTCCAGAATCACAAGATGGCCCCATGCGGGATAAAGACTGGGATGCTGAACAGTTTTTTTGGTTCAAACCAACAAATCTTTATTTTAGATTTCAGTGGTATTCCAAAAATTTTCAAAGATAGTAAATATGTCTGGCTTAATATTGAGGAAATGTGTAGAAAATGATGCATAAGGTATCTAGAATAATTATGATGGAATTATTATAGCCATAAAAAACACAAACTCTTGGGTTTGAATATTTCACTCAACGTAAACATCATTTACCTTCAATGTAGAGCTGGAACAAGCTGATACAGAATATGATTCTGTCAGACATGTGGATTAGGACAATGATTTTAACTGCTTTAGAGATACTTAAAGGGAAATAACAGGGAAAAGCTCTTTGTTGAGGGGTTAATGGGGACAAAAAGGTGATGATTTCGTCAACGTACCCCACTGTGATCCATTCGATGTTTGTCTCATTTTTGCCCTTGTCATTTACCCTATTTGTGTCCTTTTCTGTCTCCTCCAGGAAATCTATCTGACTTTCTGGAGAAACACAGTCCTCATTACCACTCCCTTGACTTTTGACCACAAATTCTTTCCCTGGCGGTTCCACATCGCTGCAGTCAGAACTGCTGAATCTGGAGTCTGATGTTTGTTCAGTGTCTGGTGATGGCATTGTATGACTTTGCTCATCTCCATCTTCAATGTCCTTTTTATGCCCAGAGTCAAATCCAAGGGGATCTTGGGAGTTCAGGTGATTGTTGTCATCTTCAGGTTGCTTTGATGCTTTTGGAGCTCTGGTCTCCTGAAGTGATGCATCCACAGTTGAGGCCTCCTTTGCACCTAATTTGAGGATTTCTTCGTCCAGCTTAGTTATGATTGTGTTCAGTTTGTCCATAATGTTCTTTATGTCATTCCCAACACTCAGAAAAATATTACAGAAGGAGTCTGAACAAGCTGTGACTTCACATTCTGTATCTGAAACAAAACAAACATATAAAACCTAGGCAATTGTGTTTTATAGTTCATATATATATATATATATATATATATATATATATATATATAATGTTTACAGGGCATTTGTCCTACAAATAGATTTTAAATATATATAAAAATAATTTTTGGTCCTTCTCATCAACTGACGCTTCAATTCCTTTCAGCATATTTATTTTAACTGACTCGTCAACTGCTTTCGGCATGTACGCTTAACTGATTCAGATTCAAATCCCTCTGAACCCTGAACTACTTTCAGTGTTCCAACTTTAACTGACACTTCAATTCCTTTCCATGCTTACATTTCAATTTCCACTGACACTTAAACTACTTTTAGTGTTCCAACTTTAACTTACACTTCAATTCCTTTCCATGCTCACAATGACCTGATGCATTTGCCTAACAAATAGGTTTTGAATTCAATCATTTATGGTCCCTCTCTTCAACTGATGCCTCAAACCCTTTCATCAATGTTATTTACTGACTTTTCAACTGCTTTCAGCATGTACACTTAAACTGACTTCAGCAGTTTCAAAGATGCTTTAAATTTCACTCCTCCTTAACAGTCCTTCAACGTCAACCAACACTTAAACTGCTAACATTTCAACTCCATTGACAATTGAACTACTTTGTGTTTCAATTTCCACTGACACTTTCAATTCAATTTTATTTATATAGCGCCAATTCATAACAGAAGTTATCTCATTGCAGTTTTCCTATAGAGCAGGTCTAGGCCGTACTCTTTATAATATTATTTACAGAGACCCAACAAATCCCACCATGAGCAAGCACTTGGTGACAGTAGCAAGAAAAAACTTCCTTTTAACAGGTGGAAACCTTGGACAGAACCAGACTCAATGGTGGGCGGCCATCCGCTGCTGCCGTGAGAGAGAAAGAGGTGGGGGTGGGGAGTTCAACTCACTTTCCTGCTCACAATTAACCGACATTTTAACTCCTTTATCTGGTTCAACTTTAGCAGTTAGTCCCATGTCATTTCAAAGGCTCCAAAGACTCAACATGTTAAGATATTTTAACTGTTTCAAATGTTTCAACTGCAAATGTTCAGCTGTATTTCAAAAAGGCTGAGAAAGACATGCATCAATCAGATCAATACATACCTGTTGTAGACAGATGTTGCTGATCACTGTCCCCTGGTGGGGAGTTGGCAGGCATGTGGGCACATTCTCTGAGAACTTCTCTCCATGCTGTCACTCTGTCTGAATGAAAAACACTCAGCTCCCTCAGCGCTCCCAAAACTTTCTGCTTGCTCTCTTTCTCCTCCCGCTCTTCATCAGCATTTCTTCCTCTCTCCTCATCCTCCTTCTCACATTCTGCTGGACTGAGCATCCCTTCTTCACTCCATCTCTGTATTTCCTCTCCTCTGCCTCTACCTGGTTCTTCTTCTGTGCATCTCTTCTCACCCACCGCTCCATTATGATGATCTCTACAGCGTCTAGCAGCTTCAAGCCCCCGAAAAGTTTCAGTCAACATGTTGAGGAGACTGTCCTCCCTCCTACTGCCATGAAGAGACTCAGCGTCATCCATCTCTTTATTCGCATGCAGATTTGCATCCATGCTGTGCTGAAAATCTGTCTTTTCTGTTTAATGCCCTTTTTTCAGTCCGTGTTGCATATGACAAAAGCAATTCACTCCTTTAACAAAATTTTGGTGAATAATATCAAATATTAACTAAAATACTTTGCATTCACTTGTGTACCTCCTTTTATATTTGAAGCTGAAGCCCCCTTTTTCGCTGTGTCCTTGGCATAGAGTGTTACTGTGCACAGCTTTCCTAGTTTAGGAGCCAATGCTGTATTTATATGGCTGCCAGCAGTAAAACATGTTGCTAAGGCGACCCCTGGAGGCGTGGCAGGGAGGGACAAAAGAAGAGCCAGAGAGCAAAAGATTCACAGGAAGACAGAGTGCTGTCCTCCAGACATCTCATCCCTCTCTTCTGTTCTTCTGTCATTTTACTGCTTGTATGTTCAGACAGTAAAAGACGTCAGCTCTTTAAATTCACTAACTCCTGAATCATTAAAAAAACATATGGCAGTTACTCAATGATGAATTCTGCATAATATTTTTATTTTAAATACTGGAAATGTCACTTGTTTTGAAGGCATATGTATGTTGTGGAGAAGGTTGTAGACTTACCTGGTGGCTCTAGAGCATTTTTCTGAAACACAAAGCCAAACACAAACACTGTGTCATTGTGTGGGTTTCCTGTAGAATTTCTGGTAAGACATTTGTGGTGGAAGAAGTATTCAGATCCTTTACTTAAGCCATACCATAGTAATACCATAGTCAAAAAATACACCATTACATGTAAAAGGTCTGTCTAAGTCTAAGTTACGTTACATTAAGATTTGAGTTGAATTTAGATGATCAAAACAGGCAAATGACACAATGTAAAAACCTTTAGTACAAAGCCAGTTTATTTAATAGAAAGCAATTATAAACCACTTTGATGGTGGAATGTATTTAATTATTTCAAGAAAGAGAAAAATGTGTTACTCTATCATGCACATCTTTATAGGCCTTTTTCCCAGCAGACTTTTTGACTTGTCATAGTAGGTAAAGCACAGGTGTTATTAATAATATTAATGATGGCTTTGTTCTATTCAAGTGTCCCAGTAATCCATGACAGTTTGGCAGTGAGCCAGCACCAGGGCCCTGAAACTGAAGCAGCTAAATGGAATTCAGCCATCATTCATTTTATTATTTACTTGTATGTCTTCAGTGAGAAAGGTCTATTTCACCTAGAAGCAGCCTGCAGCACTTTGGCACCATCATGTGGCAGTATGTACATACTGTAGTGTACCCTGTGATTTTACTACTTATTTTATCACTTTTAATTCTATTAGTAGTAATAATGTCCATCTGTGGAGGAAGAAATATGCAACATGAAAATATAATATAAAAATGTTTTTACAAATATTTTAATTACAAATATAACATAAATCACAATGTTATGTGGGGTTGAACTGTTAAAGAAATCTGCTGTTTGTCTTGAAGCTTTTATGTTTTATCTAATATAAGAAATTGTATTTTATTTTATATTTAAACTGGGTTTGTTTTGTTACAGTTGGAATAACAAATAAACTTGAACTTGAAACTTAAGTTCAAGTTTATTTGTCATTATTACATTGCTAGTAGTAGTAGTATCACCTTCAATAAAACAATATATGTTATTGTAATATATTTGTTTATTTGCCAACAGTGTTTAATCTGTCAATTCTCTTTCTGTCACACATATAATCTTACAGTAGTTTTGTTTTTGTGCATCACATCAAATCAAATGTCAGGTCTGAAACACACTATTGTTATACAGCATATAGTGACATTCAATGTTATACTGCATTCATTAAAATGATAGATGAAAATAATGAAACAAATTTTGTTTCCCCCCCCCTCAGAACTCGCTTCATTATGTGTGCCAGGCAGCCTGCTGCATTCCTGTCTGTGTTGAATGTGTAGCCTGGGGCCTTAGGATCAAGCTGGGACATGCAAGCGTTCCCAGAAAATACATCACAAGTGCCTCCACTTTGCTGTTCTCCGGTGCTTATCACATACAAGCACACTTTTTATCGCAGAAACAGGCTTACTTAGAACAATCTCAAACAGACTGAATTCTCTGTCAACACACAAAGACAACTTGTAACAAGGTCCACCACAACATTAAGCTAAGTATTACAGTTTTTAGGAGAAGTACAAATGAAGGTAAGGTGGGGACTGAACTACTTCTGCATGTCACACCGCGGTTGTTGGCCCTGCGCTGAAATGGGCGTGGAGTTTCTCTCATCGCCTGAAGAGTCAGGGGACGGAAACTGACGAGTGTCTAAAAGCCCGCTGTGAGGACTTGCGACAGTCAACAGAGCGACTGAGCAGCATTATATGACAGAAACTAGTCGCAGCGAGAGCACAAAGGGTGTGCGGATGATGCCCGAGGTCTCCTCCTGTTTTTAACCTACAGGTAAGCTTTGCAAATCACCGGACGCACGGCAGCGTGTTACGTAAACACCCTGACTTCAAGCGTTAATTTATCAAAAGCAGACTAAAGTGACTGAGACTGAAATACACTAGCTTATATTAAATTAGCTTTTTTAATGCGTCAGAGCTGGAAGTTTTAGCAACAATTTCTATCACTTACCGGTAATTTAGGCACATTAAAACAAATGTAATAAGAAAGTGAAGTAAAACTGCGCAACTCCGACTTGAATTGGTGTTACTGTTTCATTATATTCATAACATTATTTTCATAGTGGCGTAATACCTTTTTCCCTCAAGTGTAAACATAAATGAGCACATCTCACACGTGCGAACGTTACTGGGGTTGCTGCTGTCTGCGTTCAATGAAAACACATTCCTGCCCTAACAACTAAGTGCAGTTTGTGGAATAATAGCTTTACAAAACTGGGTTTACTACAGTTTTAAATGACATTCTTTAATAAATGTTTGTGTGACGGTATCCTCAAAACACAATTTATTTATTATTAGTTATTTTTATTTATTCCAATATTTCAACAGGGTATACAAATTTCAAAGCAGGTATTCTTTTACAAACCAGGAAGGGGACGCACATTGGACTTTGTTCAAAGTTGGTTGGCTGAGGGATGTGCAGAAGTATGAGGTGTGTGTGTGTTTGTGTGTGTGTGTGTGTGTGTGTTGATGTGCATGCATGGGCGTGCATGCTGTGACTCACCCCTTGTACTGTATAACCATACCTGTGGTATAGCAGAAGGCACTGTGCCTAGTTGGTGTAACACACACACACACACACACACTTCTCCTTTGCTGGCAGCCACGCTTTCAGACATAGCTTTGTTTTGTAGAAGAAACAGTATCTTGCACTAATAAATTGCTATGCCAGTGAGTTGTGTGCATACTTTATGTGTTCGTGTGTGTTGCCTCCTGTTGTATCTTTATGCCTGTGCACACACACTACACACTCTGTGGGCTTCGACACTGGGCAGTAGCTGTAGATCAAAACACCTATATCCAGCCCTTAATAATGTTTGCTGAATGTGTGGGCTCTGTTGTGTGTAGTTTCGTCTGTGTGTGCTGCACATTGTGTGAGTGGGTGTATAAGCGCTAAAAAGGCAGAGATGTGGAGCAGGCCAGGTCAGATTTGCTAGCAAGCTTTGGCGTGTGCCCGCGCTGGCTGTGAGCCAATACAGGTCCCTGCATGTTAACACTGCAATAAGCAGCTGGGCATGTCTGATAGACTGTATTAGGTCTCTATTGTGAGGACTTAATACAGTCATTTGTGGAGCTGCGACTTGCTCAGTGCTAAAAATGCAAAGCAATGTAGCAGCTATGGTGGGGTGTGTGTGCTCACAAAATGAAACAGTCTACTTTTAAAAGGCCTGAGCATACATGAACACAACTGATGTCAACCTAACATATAACATATATGATATCAGATTGTTGTGCAAAATATATGAGAGGGTAAGAGATGCTTTATTCTCTTTAGGTTGTAAAGAGCTAAAGGACATTTTCTGTTCATGTTCATTCTGTGAGCTACTTGCATATTAAGCACTCAAATGTAGAATACACATGCATATGCAAGTGTCTACTTGAAAGCAGAAGTAACACTTCATGTCCCCTGTGTACTGTAGGTTTGCAACCCAAAAGAGAAGTAGACATGCCAAGATTTTGATGATGATGTATCTTCCTGTGAGTTTAAAGTTTAAAGATAGACAGTTAGAGAGCAGTTCTGTTCCACACAGTTAATCAGTGCTTGACTGAGGAAGGAAAGAGACATATCTTGCTATGAGCAAGGTTATTATTACCTGTGTATTATGCCAGGCAGTGAGCTGCAATATAAAGCTTAGATTTTTAAACTCTGCTGTGGTAAGTGCTGCAAAGAATGGAAAGACATTCAAACAAATATGTCAGTTGGCCTTTCTGCCAAAATTCTACATTATTTGATTAAAATGTCAGACCTTAAGGTGACCAAAGAGCCACGCTATGATGGTGGCATGCTATTTCCTCATAGCTATTGCTGTTTCCTGCTGTTTCATCCAGGAGTGTTGCAAATTTAGTTTTGCTTTTGTTGGCTGACATGTTTGCTCACTTGTTGAATGTACAGTACAGTACCTTGATGTTTTCTGAGTTAGTTTAAAGGAATAGACATTTTGGGAAATAGGCTTGTTAGCTTTATTGCTGAGAGTACATGAAAGGATCAATACCACTCTCATGTCTCAAGGTAAATATGAAGCTACAGCTAGGAGACTGTTAGCTTAGCATAACGGCTTGAAGCAGGGGGAAAAAAGCTATCCTGGCTCAGTCCAAAGGTAAAAAGACAAATCTGCCACCAGCTCAGCAGTTAATAAAGTATATTTTCTGGTTTTACTGGCAGTTACGTACCAAACTATCTCTTGGCCTGTCGCGGTGACACCCTTCAATTTTCATACAAAGATTAAATTCAGTTTGACAGCACTTATAGCCTCTTCCTTTGCCCATCACTTATTTTTATCTGTATTTGTGTCTACAGTTTAAAGCTGGATTACTACATCTTCTGAAGTTCTTCCTGATGTGGCAGAGGTGAGACTAAAGCATCATGTTGGAGCCTCCAGAGCATACCCAGGAGATTGTGGAGTGGTTGTCCACACTCCGCCTGTCCCAGTATACCTTATGTTTCCAGCAAGGAGGCTATCAAGCTCTGGAAGACTGCAAGGACCTCACAGATGACCGCCTCCTAGAGCTTAAAGTGTTTCCAACAGGCCATCGTAGGCGCATCCTCCGGAGTTTGGAAGCAATAGGGGTGAAGCAGCAGAGCGGTGGAGAGGAAGATGAAGAGGGAGGGATAGAGAACAGGAGACGTCAAAGGAAGCCAGTGCCACACCCGAGACATTTCTTCCTGAAGGATAAAAAGAGGGGGGCTTCGTGTCATCACCATCAGTCAAAGGAAAGGAGGGAGTATGATTTGGAGGGGAGTCAGACTTTGCCTCCAGGAGCAGGACTGAGGACAGAAATTGAGGACATCCCAGAGAGCAGATACCTCCGCCCGCCTCAACCAACTCCGCGCAATCCCCAGAACATCCAAACATCCAAGTCTGAACATACCTGTATTCCTGCCTCTGTGTCTTCCTGCAGCAGCAGCAGTGAGTCCTCCATTTCTGAAATGCCCTCAGACTGGGAGATTTCCGCAGAGGATCGCTCGCTGTCTAGCACGGACTCCGTCCCCTGTCCGGCTGAAGTCCCTCACTCAACGCTCACTGAAGACCATGGGGGTTTTTGTGGTGAAATGGTGGAAAACTCCATCTATGAGGCACAGCCCAGCTTTAAGGTTCCTGTAGTTCCACAGTTCACTCGCTCCTACCGGCTGAGGCACCGCCCCGTCCCTGAAATCCCGAACCAGACCATGCTGCCACTTCAAGACAGGTACACCAGATAAAATGTAAAGGAATAGTTTGACATTTTGGGAACTGCACTTATTCACTTGACTGAGAGTTAGATGAGAAAATTAATACCAAACTCATGTCTGTACAGTAAATATGAAGTTATTGCCAGCAGCTGCTTAGCTTAGTTTAATATAGCATAAAGACTGGAAACGGGAAAAAAGCTAGCCTGGCTCTGTCCAAAAATAACAAAACATCAATATTAACATAGTATTTATATATTCATTTGTTGAACACGCACATAAAACTTAACTTACTTACTTTCTTTTATTTTATTTATCATGGACAACACACATAAATTAACACCAAGATAATGTAAATGTGTCATATTTAGAAAAAAAGCTAATTTTCATCTGCAGTCCCTGGGCAAGTTATACAAACAAGACATAGGCCTACATACTAAAAACGGACAAAATAACATCAAAGTACATATAAACAGATATACAACAAACAAAGTGTAAAAATGTCTATGTTAGGGTGTAGCGGCCCAGGGTCGAATCCAACCTGTGGCTTAGGCCTGTCACGTTAACGATTTTTGTTGGACGATATATTGTCCCAGCAATAATTGCGATAAACGATATTATTGTCATTTTAAGCTCATTTGCATATATCATAGGGGTTGTGTCTGTTGCAGTAAGGGAAGGATACAGAAGTCTTTAGTCAAATAATCACATTGTAAATTTGAAGTAAAAAAAGTTTTTAAAAAATCTATAAAGGGAGGGAGAAGATCAAACTATTTACAAGCTATAGGAACAATCTAATACAGAGATCTGGAGAGAGAGAGAGAGAGAGAGAGAAGCTAATAAAACCTGCTGACCCAAATGCTGTCACCTACTGACTGTGCACACAATGCGAGAGACGAGACCCGGCGCTGTTGGAGGAAGATCTGAGGACTGCGATTACACTGAGCAGCATGCATGGGAATCAATTACAATATAATATATTTGAATATATTTCTCGCCTTTATGATGGTCTGAATAGGTCACTAAATTTGTCGCTAGCCCCCCCCCCCCCCAAAAAATCAGGCTAGCTGTTTCCCCTTATTTCCAGTCTTTGTGGTAAGCTAAGCTCACGTGAGGTGATGCATTGCTTGTAATCTGAGCCCGGCTTAAGCTAACTGGCTGCTGTCGGTAGCTTGGCAAACATGAGACTCGATCTTCTCATCTAACTCTTGGCAAAAACGCAAATAATCATATTTCCCAAAATATTGAACTTTTCTTTTAAAGGATTTTTAAAATCTCTATAAAGAGCCAGGCTAGCTGTTCCCAGATTCTTTGCGCTAAGCTAACTGGCTGCTGGCTGTAGCTTCATGTATACCGTCCAGACATGAGAGTGGTATCAATCTTCTCACCTAACTCAGCAAGAAAGTGTATTTTCCAAAATGTTGAACTATTCCTTTAAGCATAAAGTTTGACTTTATGAAAGTTTTTGAGAACTAATCAAACAAGTAGCACACTGCCATGGCATGAATGAATATGAAAACAGGACTTTCTCTCTTTGCATTCAGATTTACACTGTTGGAGAATCCGTGGCCTCTAATTTCATGTTCAATTCTGCATTCCACATACATTAATATCTCATTTTTGAACGAAACTAACTTTCAGAGTTCCACATCTCTATTGTGAAGGCCTTTACGTGTAAATGGTGTTATCTTTTTTTCCCACGTGCTGCATTGGTGGTTCTAATCCACTGATTTATCTTCCTCCTCAGGAGCGCACCACCAGTGCAAACAACCAGCCCTGAACACCTAACCAGCTCCAAGGGTCCCACCGGTGCAAACAGCATACAGAAAGGTACACAGTCTTTCAGCTGCATCCGCTTCATCTCTGCCATGAATATTTCATTCGGCAGTAGAGTCAGCGGTGCTGTTGTTTGCCTGGATGAAAGAAGGGAGAGGAGATGAGGGTCGTGCGTGGGTGGGGTGGGGGTGTTCGGCAGCTGTGTCGTGGGAAATGGCGTCGCCCCTCTTTCAAGCGCACATCTCACAGGGAATATGCTCTCACATCTTGTCCCTCAGCGAGACCCTAGTGTGTATTCCTGTCGCCCGGCTCTCCAAAGTTTTTTAGTAGTTGTTTAACTTTACTAACAACGCACAGGCTTGTAGTAACAACCAGTACAAATATGTTTTGAATTTTTCCTCCTCCCTTGCTGGATTTACTGGGCAAAGTCGACCCTCATGTCTCATCTGATGAGATGCTACGTGAGCTGAGGTAGATGTGTTCTCCTAGGATTATGACGCTTTTCTTTGACGACAGTCTGTATAAATACGTGTTAAATACCTGTGAACATGTCAGTCTTTTTGGGACCATATCTGACCACATTGTGACATTTTCTCTTGTAGTCATCTGCAGCGTATCAACAGTTTTGTGTCCATTTTCTACACCCCTCACGCTCCTTTTTTGGCTTCCACTTCCTTCCTTGTTCCGTGTACCTTTACTGCAGCAGTCTCTTGTTAGACCTTGTTTTTCCAACTTTTTCTCTGTTTGGAACAAGACAGGGAGTGAGACTAGAGAGAAAGGCAAGACAGTGAAGTGGGTTGGGAGGAAGGAAGAGGAGATGGATGCAAAACAGGCTGAGAGACGGAGGAAGAGAGGGAGCCAAGAGGGTCCCAGAGCAGGGAAACGGGGAGCTTGACTAGCAAGCTAAATCTCCCTTCACAGCAAGGTCTAGCAAGGCGTTATTTGACATATTATTTTACCCGAGCATATTTGAAGAGTTTATTTCGAGATGAGATCCAAAACGTGTCAACGTATTCAATCAAAACTTGCTATTGGAGGCTGGCAGAATTTTAAGTAACACCCCAACACCTCTTAAAAATACGAAAAATCTCAGAGAAAACGCTTGTCTGTCTAGTGCTTCTTCACACCGCACACTAGGCGCACACTAGGCGAATTAGTCAATGATTAAAAAAAATAGTAATAATTGCAGTTGAATGTCTACTTTTTAAGGCCTTTGATCGTGCAGTGGCATTATCGGTGTCCCATATCATGTCGGAATCATTTTTAATATATATTAAAATCACCGTATGAAAAATCATATCAATCAAGATCAAGTTCCCCCACGTAGACTTTACTCGGTCAGGCAGCCCAGATATACTAATGGCACCGTCTGCGATTGATTAACTAGTGGACAATCTCCCCTTGCTCTACCCCTCCTGGGCGGTCTACTGACAATCGCACTTGCTCTGCAGAGAAACACAGAGAGAGACAGTCTCCTACTTATGCTGTTGTTTAGTATAAGTGCACCTGTTGGTGCCGATGTCGTTCGATACCACGTTGGTTTTGATCGGTTCGATAGGCTACGACATTGACATCAAGCCTCCTCTACATGTGGCTCACCAAGCTGCTGTGTAAACGCAAATTGTGTTTTTTGGCGACTATATAAAACATACTGTTGACGGAGACAGTCAATACATACTGGGAGAAAGAGGAACAGAAAGAGACAGGGTGGGGCAAGCCGGTGTGCATGTGGGGAAAAGAGAACCGAAGGGAAAAGCAAGGTGAGCAGATTAAAGTAGTTACAGTAAAGTAGAGGATTAAGTAGAATTAAAATGGTGAAATAAGAAATAATTTACTAGAAATAGGGTAATGTATTCTTTGAAATATGATATATTTTCAATAGACAAATAATAATAATAATAATAATAATAATAATAATGAAAAAAACATTTTTGTAGGATTTTTGCCTTATGACCGTGGTGCACACACATCACACTGGCAGCAGGACTTGCCAAGTCATACTTCAGAATAAACAAAGGACAGTGTTTACTAGAAGTTTGTATTGTGTCATATTTACAACCACGCCCAGTCTGCACATACGCTGGATCTAGAAAACTGCCTGTCCATTTTCAAACAGAACTTCAAAAAACAATTTGAGTAATTTTCACATTCAGATTTCCACACCTTCATGCAACAAAACTGAATTAATGACAAAACTTGTACTGGAAAAATCAGAATAAACACTAATTGAATAATCCATGTTGAGTTAGCAAACTGAAACACAGCAAAACTGAACAGCTTTTCCAAGTTCTTATCATCTGTATCTGTACACCAGAATATTTCAAGATTTTTTGTTGTTGTTGACACTCATCACACTCACCTTAAATCATCATAGTATGTACAAAACAAAGGAAAATGGGACTCCCTTTCCATTTCTACCAAATCCCACAGGTCACACAAACAGTCTTCCTCCAGAATATTTTTGAATCTGCCAACCTCAATAGCTAGAGGAATAATACCAGTTCTCAACTATGCAACTTAAGAGTTTTGCTTCTAAATAAGCAAGATGCCACGTATGTTTCAGGGCCATAGTTTTTAAAGATTTGCATATATGTCCATTTCTGTTCTTTGATATTAATATTAATCGCTAAAACAATTCGTCAAACAAAAATACCAAACTTAAGCTGGTTTCTGCTTCTCTGATATGAAAATTTGCTACTTTTTCTTGTTTAATATCATTGAAAAAAATCTACAGTCCACCTTACAACATATTAGTAAAAAAAGTAACAGCAATAATAGCAACATGATAAAAGTAATATAAATATAACAATCCTCATTTTAATTGTCATACAAACACAAGAAAAAACACTCTTGACTTGTAATATTCTTGAACTATTCAGGGAACCAGTGACTGAAATAATAAAATGTTTGGTGACTAATTTGAATTCAGATGGTGGCAGTTGTGCTTCCACCATGCTCAGTGTGGGAGTGACACAGAGGAGTGATAAAAACAAACTGACCTGTAATACTCCCTGACTTAAAAGAACTAAGGCTTCATTCAGAACAAAAATCAATCTCCTCACTAACTCCGAACTGATGGTGGCATCTAGGTTGCATTCCCAGACTGCGACTTGAGAGAGAGTCTGGTCAGGAACAGATAAAGAAGCAGCGTGGTCGACTGAGAGACACAAAGGCAGAAGACAGAGACAGAACCAGTGAGGAATAGAATAGAGGGAATCAGACAGGAATTGAGTACAGTAGCGTCCGGCGGGCCCTCGGAGAGAATCGCGAGTGGCCTGAAGGTCGGCTGATAGATGATGATTGATGGTCGCTATCTGCCCACCGAGCCTGTCTGTAGAGAGGGTAGCTGTGTTGGAATGGATTCTATCATCAAGTAAACTGACCCTTTCATAAAGCCCAGTACATGCCCTTTGTGCCATTCTGTAATGTCCTGCATTGTTTGGAAGTGTGTGTCTGTAAAGCTTTAAAAAGCAGTACATTCACATCTGTATCTGCGTGAGTATGTGTGTGTACTTTTTTGACTGTCTATCCTTTTATGTCTTTCTTTGTCTCAAGGCATCTTTATGTGTCTGAGGGTGTTTCGATCTTTGTATGCTGCTGTCTGTGTGCATATCTGCTCCTCCACCAGTGTCTATGTGTGTGTCTAGCCCTGTGGCGGCGTCTTCTGGCCCTCACAATCCTCAGGAGAGGGTGGTGTCATTTTTCACAGTGACAGGCAGTGGCCCACGCAGGGTGGCTCCAGGTCTCCAGACTAATAGTGTCTGGCCAGAGTCGCTCTTCTTCTTCGTCTTCGCTTCCACCGACCACCGACCACGGTCCCTGCAGGAGCCAAGATGGCGCAATGGCCTTGGCAGAGACTCAGTCTGTTTGAGACAGACTAAGAAGGATCATACTCCCAGATGGGCAACGAAAAGGCCGAGGCAGAGAGATAGCCATGGTGAAACAAAATTTAATTGGTTTACTGCTCACATGGATCAAGGGTTGGCACATTTATTCACACCAATGAGTTGGTTTAATCAAAGGGCACTATAATATCTTCGTGATTTAAAATTTAACTGGAACAATCCTGTTAAGCTCCTTACTTTCATGCACCATGTTTAGGCCTTCGCACTGTGTTCTGCAAGTTTCATTGCTGTGACAAAACCACTATTGTGTTGTCTCTGTGTCCTTCTTAGCTCCACTTCAAAGAACCTTGACGCCTATTGCTCCCTACGGAGAAATTTTCCTGTACAACAACCCTGAAAGCACTCCGGTAAGACAGTGTACACTCCCACTTGTGGACAGTGAGTAGCAGCTTACCAAAGAGGAACAGACATTTCTCAGATCTTCAACACAATCAGCAGTGTTTCAGCCACAGTCCGCCCACCAAACTTCCCTCTCATTGTTAATGTTGTCACCATGGACACATAGCAGAGTGGAAAATGTGCTTGTTTCAGTTTGAGGTTAATGGAAATGTCACCTAGCCACTAAAGTTAACATAGCTTAGTGCACCAACACGATAACAGTGTCTGACTAAAAGATGGACACTTTCTTTTCATGTGATAATAATCTCTTCTGTGCTTTATAGGACCATGGCGCTAAAGAAGGGTTACAGAAGGGTTTTAAGGACAAGATAAAACTGAAGAAACAGAGGTATGGTATGCTGATGTAATACTCCTGTCCCATACTCTGGATGTATAAATAGAAATTCAAATGCTGAGTTTTTGTGGTTACTAGTCTCAGTCTCGCACATTCGATACATTCATAAGATTTTATCATGTTATGTAGCTGCATGTTAAAGTGAACATACATTCTCAAAGTAGAAAAGAAAAACAACCGTACGTGACTCATTGAACTCTCCAGCCACAGAATTATTTAATTTGTTTATATGCATATTTTCAAGTTGGTCTGATGTTTTTCAGTGGAGTAGAGCTGAATATTCAGATGCAGATTTGTGGCTTAACAGATGTGGCCAAAATATAGATGCAGTCAGGCTGCATTGTAAATAATAAATATAAGAGAGTATAGTTATTGCCCACTATATATAGTATATATAGTGGGCAATAATTAAACATTTCCTGTTTCAGACATTTGACAGTAGGCCTTCTTAAAAGAATAGTTTGAGCCAGCTGAGGCTCCACAAAATCACTGTGTCTGGCCGCTGATTGCCAAGATATAGTTACAGCTAACTCCCTGTAAAACTGCAACTTGTGGTATTTGCATTTTGGTTTGTGTGTGAATTAAAGGAACAAGATACAAAATGCTTATTAGTACGTCTTTAGAAATGCTGGTTTTGAACTTTGGACTGAGCCAGGCTGCCCTGTTTTCCCATGCTTTCTGTCTTTATGTTAACCTAGGCTAATCGCCTCCTGGCTCTAGCTCCATAATTAGTGTACAGATATGAGAGTTGTATCAATCTCATCTAACTTGGCAGGAAAGCGAATAAGCGTATTTTCTAAAATGTGGAACTATTCTTTTAAGGCCACAAAACAAAATCTAAAATCAAAATTCTGCAGTATGTACTTGTAATTGTTTTGCATTGTATCCCTGGTTCTTGGCCCACAGTTAAGTCATGTTGACAATATTCATATGTTTTTTTGCCATTACACATGGCAAAGGACATGGCATGAGTCATTTTTATCATGATGTTGTTATCCCTAAAATTTTTTTGGAGCTTGTCCTCATAAAATGCCATTTAAACAGTATTTAAAAAGTTTTTTACAATTTTGACTGACAAGTTATTGAATTAATAGATACACATATTGTCACCTTAAAGGAGTAGTTTGAGATTTTGGGAAACATGTTATTAGATTTTTTGCAGAATTAGATGAAAAGATTGATACCACACTCATGTCTCTAAGTTAAGTATGAATCAGGAGACAGGAAGCGCTTAGCTTAGCATAACATAAAGACTGGAAGCCAGGGGAAAATAGCTAGCTTCTCTCTTTTCAAAATAAAAAAAAAAGTGCCTAACAGAATCTCTAAAATAACTCTTTATATCTTGTTTGTTTAATGTGTATCCAAACAGAAATGTATAAAGGACAAGTTGTAGTTTTATGAGGAGTTATGTGCTGTAACTATTTCTTGGTGAATAGCGACAGGAAATCACTGAGCAAGAAACAGTGACCGCACATAACACCTGTTAAAACCACAACTTGTCATTTTTACATTACTGTTTGGGTAAGCATTAAACCTACACATTTTTGCTTGGGTACTCATTAAACAAACATTTTGTTTATTTATGGTTAAAACAAACAAGATACAATGTGTTTTAATTAGTGGGCTTAAAAGCTGCTGGTAGGCACATTTTCAAATTTTGGACAGAGTCAGGCTAATTGTTTCTCCCTGCTCCCAGGCTTTATGCTATGCTAAGCTAATTGCCTCCTGGCTCTAACTACATATTTAACAGACAGACATGACAGTGGTAATATCTTCTCATCTGACTCTCTGCAAGAAAAAAAAAGTATATTTCCCAAAATGTCAAACTGCTCCTTTAACATCATCCATGCTCCTACAGAAAAAAGACACCTAAACAAAAAGAGTCCAGGGAAAAAGGCTCTTCTCCTGCTCCAACTATCCCAGACCCCTTCAAAGACGAATACTCAACAGTGGACGAATGCGCCAGCATTTTGCCACGAGCCGGTTTGGACCCAAGTTTTGCAGTAACCTCTGAGGCTCTTGCTGCCTCTGGCCCCAAGGATGGGTCTTTAATCATGGTGGAGTGTGACCTCTACTCGGATCCTGCAGACGCTCTGGGGGGTGTGACCAGAAATGCACTGCCTGATATTTCTCCATACGCATGCTTCTATGGAGCCCCCAAAAACCAGATGCTCAAAGTGGGTTGGCTGGACAAACTGTCTCCTCAAGGGTAGGTTACAGTACTGCTGCTGATGATACATGTGATTAGAGACATACATTAGAAAGTCTTCTTTTTCTGATATAATGAGACATGGATCTTGAAATCCTCATGAATGCCAGTTTTACTGCAGCTCCACATTGCAATAAATAGGGAATGCAATAAATATTTATTACCAGCTGCAACAGTGTTTGGCTGGTATTGTTTTCACCTTGGGACTCTGTCTGTGTGTCATCATGGCAAAATGTGGTCCTGGAGACTTTTACTGTAGCAGGAACTACAGGAAAAGTGGTTTTGAGTACTTTACCAGGTGTTTATGTCTGTTTGTCTGGCTGTCTGTCTGTGGACAGAGTTTGTCAATGCAAAACTGTCACAACCGTGCAAGATGCAGTCACGAAACTTTACAGGTGTGTAGTTGAGATCAAAATGAAGGCTGAGTCCGAAGATGGGTGTGGTCTGGGAAGGGGCCATTGGCCCCGCCACTTTACGCCTCTGGCCCGTATTCTTTTTAAATCACGGATCACTGTATCCCAGTTTCAGTCATTCCCGTCCACTCTAAGACATTAGGTAAAATTTCACTTTGTGAGTCTGTGTGTGTGTGTGTGTCATCATGGCAAACTGTGGTCCTGGAGACACCTACTGTAGCAGGAACTACCACAGAGGTTTGGAATACTTTTGTCATTGCGATAGCATCACAACCGTACAAGATGTAGTCACGAAACTTTATAGGTGTGAAGGCCAAGTTCGAGGATGGGTGTGGTCCATGTAATAATATAGTAATGACTACTGAGTACTCACGGGTCGGAACGTCAATGTGTTGACGGGTGTCGCGGCTGTTGTTATCCCATCGTAAGATGATCTCTAGTTCCCTATTATTTGACAGCATTTATTGCTTTTGTGTATTTCATGTATTTTATTTCTTTATATATGTTGTGAAGCACTTTGTACTTTGTTTTGATAAGTGCTCTATAAATAAAGTTTTATTATTATTATTATATTTTATTATTAAGTTCAGTGCCTATTCTTTAGTTTCACAACCTTTTAACCTCATCAACCCAAAATGTGTCTCATGCCACTTCCTGTCAAGTGGCAAGGAAAGTCAGCACCACAGTCTACAACTGCTTCCTGTTTCTTTGCAGACCCTTTTCATTCTGCCCTTTTTTTCTGCTGCCACGTGTGTCTCTGTATCTTTGTAAGTGGTATTAGACACACAAGCCTGAAGCAGATCTATCCATAATGCATAGCACCATCGAAAGGAAAGGGGAGGAAATGGGAGAAAACCTTGTTGTATTGAGATGCACAATATGTTGGCTTTTACTTAGTTTGGCTTTTTCTGGGAAAACTACATTTTTTTTCCAGAGTCTCTTGGTCCCACATGAGTCACCGTTGTTCAAAACCAGAGCTATCAATCATTTACTTCACTTTTATATTCTCCTTCACCACCTGATATGCATAAGTTTGGCAAACTGCCCTTGGGCTGTTGAATATTCAAATTGAAAGTGGCCATTTGTTTTGATTATGGTAATTGACAGCTGTTGATACAACTCTTGACATTAATGAATCAGTGGCACTCTTGATAAAATATGAGTACCTGTTCAGAGCAGATTCAGTTACTGGCTTACTGGCTTGACGTTTTTTTTTTTTTGCTTTTACTGTGGCTTAAAACTGGCTCAGTTTGCTTGAATGAGCCAGATGGATTGAGTTTGCATCTCTTCTTCTCTTTGCAGAAATTGTGTTTTTCAAAGGAGGTGGGTGCGATTTGATGGCGAGAGTCTGGCCTACTATAACAACGACAAGGTAAGTGCGAGAAAACACATGCACATGTACACGCTAATGGCTGCTAAAGCCTAAAACCTTTTGCATGCACACACATCCCTTCCCTCCTCCTGCTTCCTGCTGACACACCCACATCCTCCACATGCACACCAGAGAAGGTAATTTTATCCCTCCATTACAGAAATCTTCACCACTAGCAGCTGAGCCAAGTTCTAAGTGTTCCCTTTTCTTTCTCCTCCTCCTCCTCATTGTCATCATCATCATCATCATTAGCTTGGCAAGTTATAGAATGGGGGCAAGGACAGAGCGACATTACGCCATGCATGACAGGCCAGCACTCTCTGTGCCCGCCCAGCCATACAGTAAAGTACATTGATGTTGGCACCTGACCAGTTCCCTGAGAAAGAAAGAGGGAGAGGGGAGGGGAGGGAAAGGCAAGACTCTCCTCTCATTTTGCCTCCCTCTGCAGTTCTCCCTCCCTGTACCTGTCTTAATTCTCCTTCTGTCTGACAGCTGAGTTTGAAATTTCGCTTAGCATTGCCTGCCTTATCATCAGAGAGAGGCAAAGGACAGAGGAAGGGGTGGAGTGATGGGGGTTGAAAAAGCAGACACTGGAAAGGAGGCAGGCAAAGATGCAGGCAAGATGGCAGTTTAACCATCACCTGTTTAGTCTGGACACTGTTGTTTTTATGTTATAAACTTTTTGTATTGCGACAACATTTGCAAACTGGTTTTGGCTGCACCTTTGAATGAAGACAACAGTCGTTATCAACTGAGCCAATCGAATAATCTGACTGAATGCTTAAAATTTTAATTTTTAAATGATCATACCTGTGATTTTGCCATTTGCTACAAACCTGATGCCTAATGTTTTCTATAATATCTGCGTGTGGCAACTACGGTAGTATAGTATTTTAACCCTTAATTTTCATGTAGCAAAAATATGCTGCAAAACTGCTCAGTGCATCAGTATTAAATAAAGAACTATCTAAATAAAATATAGTCTAAAGTTGGAAACGTTTTCTGATTTTTAGATTAGGAAATATCTTATCAAAGAGGATGTAAACAAGAATCTGACCAAGCATTCAATGCCAACTTTTGATACTTGACCCTTTTCAATACTGAATGCTACAGACACGTTTTAAGTACTCAAAAAGTATTGAGGTTCGATACCCAGCCCTAATGCAGTGCAGACTTTGCAAATCAATTTGCACTTAAACTGCACTATCACACAACAATGATGTAACACTGACAAAAACTAATAGATTTGGTTGCACACTTGATGTTTATTGTGATCAATAACACAACTCTAAAACTGTTGGAAGCAGAAATGTAAAGTTTACATTATTTCAATTTGAGGAGTTAAAAGATGCATAAACCCTGTATTATCTTTTAAAAAGACTTTTAATGCTTGAGTTCTGTGTTCTCAAGTGAGTCTCAAGCAGCCATAACCTATCTTGACATAATGTGCTTTACCTTCATGTTCTTGCTAATGACCGTTGGATGTATCTTGCACTAAGAACAAACGCATTTGTGTGTGTGTGTGTATGTGTGTGTGTGTGAGCGGTGACCTCAGCTGCAACAGCATTGCACAACATCACAATCAATGATGTGGGACCTGTCTGATGCCTGCTCGTTAATCACTTACTAATTATAGCCCTCCATGCTCGCTTGCTCCCTGTGTCTCTCTCTCTTTCCCCTCATTTTCTCTTTCCATTGCATTTGTTGCTTTATTTATCAGGACACGCTTCGCCGCCGGCAGAGTGGGAATCGGCAGGGAGGCCAGCGAGTCAGCACTTTATACTCAGTGTCACTGTCTGCGTAGGCACGACAGTTTTTGGAAAGATGAAAGTTTGCCTTTTGTATGTGTGTGTGAGAGGGAACAGGGATTGTTGTTTAGACTTTTTAAAGTCATCCTGCCAATGTGACTCACCCCTCTGAGAAATCACAGGGCTTCATCATGTTTTGGGGGAGCGGAGAGGTCGAGTACAATCTCTCTGTCACCCCTGCTTTGTGCGGCCAGCTGAGGCCCAGTACCACCCTGCATGCCACCCAGTGCCACCTCCACAGGGTGAGCGTGGGGGTAGAAAAAGATTGCATGGACAGACAGGAAGTCTCTCAGCACCGCTTAATGTCAGAAATTGAAATATGAGTTGGTGGCTTGCTTTTCCTCATAGCGCAGAGACATGTATGTGTGTGCTGTTAAACCTAGTGCAGACTACAAGAGTTGCTGTATTGCTCGCATTACTCAAGTGATTTTTTTCCTATATTGTTGTCATGTTGACATAGAGCATGCAAAACCTACACAACTGATCTCAGACCAGGTCTATTGATTATAGGATTAATCCATTTGGAGAGTTCCAGGACTAGAGCGAATAACCACAATATCCAACGAAAAGAAATAAGCCGTCATTCTGTGAGAGAATTTGCTGCCTACCTCCTTCCCCGTCCCCAGTGACTTGTTGCATTGTTATTGGATATTATTAATCTTCTGTCTCCCAGGTGTTGGAAAGTAGCTAAAACCTGTTCCATCTGTTGCTAAGTGTTACTAGATAATGTCATGCCCTAATTTGCATTTTTATGACATCACATATTGATTTACATATATCAAGCTTTAAAAAACTGAAATGAAGTCCAACTAAACTCACCTGACTCTAACTAGCTTTTTCAGTAGCTATTAGTATTACTCAAGCTGCTATCATCTCATGTATACATCTAAATGTGAGTCTGTTCTTTGGCACATTTGAGCTAAATGCTAATGTCACAGTGCTACTGTAACATGTCCATAACGACAATGCTAACATTTACGTTTATGTTTACCATGTTAGCCATTTTAGTTTAGCATGTTAGGATTGCTAACATTTATGTACACCTGAGGATGAATGTCAATTTTGCAGATATTTGGTCACAAAAATATAAAAAAAATGTGAGACTGTGTAACTTTAAAAGAAAGAAACAACACATCCTTTCTCTTACAAATAAAAAGTTGAATTTATTAGCAATAAAACGCAACCTTGCTTCAGTGGTGACTGTTCAGTAAACGTTACATATAATCTTGCTTTAAAATTTTGACCTGATGATGGCACTAGATGAAAACTCAGGTGATTCACAAAGTTATTACAAAGTTGTTACAATTCCTGAAGTCTGCCCAAAAAGTCGCTAAATGTGTTGCTAAAGCTGCTTTTTTTGAAAAAAAAAAAAAAGTTGCTAACGGGGACTTAAAATCGACACATTTAGTGAGAATGTCGCTAACAAACTTAAAACACTAACTACAAACGCATCTTGGTTTTGGCTACTATAAATTCAAACATGTTTGAAAATGGTCATAGCATCTGGGTCAACAAGTGTCAAATCCGTTCTCAAAGCCTTTTGTCTCAAATCTTAAAAATTTGTCTGATGCAGAAATCATGGTAAAATTTGTGCACTAAACTTGACTTATGGCTCTCAGATGAAATCAGGACTGATTTAACGGTTTATCATGTTGTTCAATCTTCACTTCCTGTACACAAAAATAAAAAATGCCCACACACTGAAACATTCCCATGCTTGTTCTCTTTCTCAAACTTTCAACCCCCCCAAAAACTCTTTTGTAGTTTAAAACCCTCTGGGATCTGTCAGCCCCAGACAGAACTAATCGCACTTAATCACAGTCGCAGCTTGAAGGTCTCTGGCCGCGGTGATGTCATCATCAGGGTAGCGGAGGTGGCGTGGGAGAGTAGCGAGATCCTCGGTCTCACTTCTCCCTCTCTGCAGCGTTGTATCCAATCCGTCTCATCAATCACTCCTTTCGCCTGATTTCGTCAACACCGGGATTGACTTGGGAGAGCGCTTTGGTCCTGAGATGTAGTCTTTAGGGTCCCGATGTGGTGTCTTATGTGTCTGTGTGCGTGTGTGTGTATTTGTGAAAACAGTCCAAAGCCTGGCTTCAGGATAGTGAGGGGAGGAAGTGAGGAGGATGGCTGGGAGGGATGAAGGGATGAGAGGATAGGGGAGGGGGGTGGTAAGGCTGAATAGAAGGCCAAAGGGGAGATGAGGTTTTTGGATCGGGGATCAGTCTTTGAGTGTATCAGTCTGCCTGATTGTCTGTCTGTCTGACAATGCAAAGCTCTATCTTGCCAAGCCTGAAAGCTCCCTGTGTCTTCCCAAGATGCCTGTGCTGATGCTTACTGTAACACCCCAAGTGTTTCTTTTTGTCATTTTCTTTTATTTATACTTGGTTTCATTTTGATCACCACAACTGCGCCCAGAGTTTGTGATATCTTCAGTAGAAATCAGTAGAGTATTTATATTAATTTTTTTTCATGTTTTCACATATTTCCAGGTGTTTATTTTCATATGCATGCCACCGCCTGGTCATATTTGGATACATATAAGAGTTCTTATTCATACAGAGTAATTTGAATTCACATCAGTGCTACCCCACAGGTAGATTTACCACCTTGACTTTAAGGTGATCCCTAGATAGTAAAAAAAAGCTGCATTAATTAATATTTTTATATTAACAAAGTATTAAATGACTCTGTGTAAAGTGTAAGATGGCACTTGTAGTGGTGAACCCACAAAGAATTATCACCTGACTGCAGTTCCCCTCACATTTACTTTAAGCTTCTTTCAGCTCATTGTTTTGGTTTTCTGGCCTACAACATTACTGTTTTGATTCACTCTCACTGCTTTCATCAGCTTTGTTTTCAGCCTCAGTAAAAAGCTCCAAAAACCAACAGTTTTTTTAATGACTAGCCAACTTCGTGGAGCATTTAGCAGCTAAAGAATCTGATAACAAAGATAAAAGGAGAATTAATATTGGACTTCATCACGTGAACATAAACATGACTTCAAATGAATGCTAATGTTGCTCCATGTCTGGTAGATGTGTAACTAAGCTACTGTTTTAACTTCTTAAGGCTGTGTTTACAGCACTGGCCCCAAAAAGTCAAATAGTGCAGTTTTAAGCATAACCGTAAACCTGATACCTGGACTTGAGCCAGACTTAAATCCAAAATCCCTAAAGACTTGACTTGAGAATTGAAACCAAAAGTCTCAATTTTTGATCTCATAAAATCCTGTAACAATAGACAATAAATTAGACTGTGTCAGGCTTCAGTATTTGATTATTAGACTTAAATTATTTGGTCAATATGTAAAAAAACTTTTTTTTTTTTCACCGACCATCGTTATTTCAAACGTGTCATTTGAATGGTCAGCATTCAGAGACCTGAAAGTTGTGCAACTGACTAACTTTATGAAGACCTGTTAACTTGAAATTGCCTTAAAACAGCTCTGCCCAGAAGCAACATCTTTAAAATCCTTAAGGCATCCCACTTGGTGAAACACTGAGTAAGGATACATTGTTGCTCACAAGCATTTTTCTCAAAGGTGCAGTTTTCTGCTACAGCCAGTTGGTGTCCTCGTGCCTCCATTGAAAATTCATTGCTTTGGAGATGCCAGAACCTTAACTCCATGCTGGTGGTAAAACTCTTTCCACCCTCTTTACCCTCCTCCCTACACAGCGCCTCCATTATTGTAGGCTTTAGCTCCATTGCGCTGCCTTAATTGTTTCCTGAAGTTTACCGGGTTGTTTTTGAAAGGAAAAGAGACATAGTTATTCACGCAGGATAGGCAGTTCCACATAAAAACAGGAGAAATGGCACTGCCCTGCAAAATGACCAATGTTGGGAGGGTAGAATGAGAGGTAGTGATATGGGCACGGCTAGAATGAGAGGACGTGGGAGTGAGGGAGTTGGAGAGGGGGAGGGAGGTGAAGGGAGGAGGTCAGAGTGAGGGGAAATGAGTGTGGAGAAGATCTTTGGCAGAGGGAGGCGAGTCAGGTGTGTCTGTTATTGGAGAAAGAAGAGATAGTTAGGCCTCATTGCATCCTTGCAGTCCGTCCTCTTGAGATTAGTCTATAAACATTACGTGTGTGTGTGTGTGTGTGTGTGTGTGTGTGCCACAATGTGTGGCATTGTGTCTGAATCCACTGTCTCAACACTGACTGCTTCTTGTCATAATCTCTCCGCTGACTCTGCCATCAGAGTATTTACAGATGCACAACTTGCAGTTAAACAACTCTCTCCTTCATGACCCCAAAAGTAGAATCAAAACAATTAATTACCGTTAACCCATACTTTGGGTATAATTATCAGCACTCTGCCACCAAGCTAATACATCCACACACACACACACACACACACACACACACACACACACACACACACACACACACACACACACACACACACTTAGTTTCTCCTTTCCTCACCTTCCTTTAACTTCTGTCTAAATTTAGAGAGAGAAAGAGGGAGATATTGGTTTGAAACTCCTAGGGAGAGAAATGCACAAGGCTAGCTGTCAGTAATTAGGTTGAGCCACTTCTCGCCATTGTTAACATCCTGCTTTAATATGAGAAGGACCCCTCCCTGACTCTCTTAGGCATCTTCATTTCTACCAGATGTCTATCTTTCCCACACACCTCCCCGTCGTTCTCCCCCTTTTTATCCCTCTCCCTCTCCCTCTTCTCTTCCTGCTTTCGCTTATTGATTATGAAATTACACTGTGGCCTCTTCTTTTGTTTTTATCTTTTTTCCATTGTATTTCTCCTTTCCATTTTCTTTCTCTGAGTCCTCTCCTTGGCCTTCACACAAACCTAATTTCTCTCTCTTTTTTTGAATTTCCTGCTCCCTCCATCCATCCATCTATCCCTCCGCCCCCGCTCTCCCTAACCGTGCCGGCTGGTGTATTTTTGGCTTTATGGTCTCTAAAAATAGGCTTTTGTGGATGGCAAGGTCACCGGCTTAATTAAGAATGGCGAGAGGGAGTCAGAAGTTCGCTTACTTTTCTTCCTCAATTCATCCTTCCTTTGCTTACTTCGCACTCTGTGTCTTCGCAGGATGTGACGGCAGCAGTACAGTACAGTAGAGCAAACGTACAGTATTGTGCATGGCAATCACCACAAGCCATTATATTGTGCACAGAACTGCAGAGAATCAAAATTCAGGTCAAGCCCGTTGAAGAGCGATGGAGACAAAAAGAGACATGTCTGTTTTTTTTCTCATACTTTGCAATGATAATGACATTATCGACATGAATAATGCAATGTCTGCAACGACCCCTTTTTTTTCTTTTTTATAACCCAGTGATTTTCATGCTGCTACAGAAGCGTAATGTACTGTCCTCCAGTTCACTCTATCGCAAGAACATTACAGCCTGAGCTGTTCTTAGCTTTTTCCAACTACTTTAAGGGCATTTCTCTGTTATACTTGCGACATCACGGTTTGAAGAGTGATTCGACATCGGTACCATTCTGTCCTTTCTTCTTTAGAAGTGGTAATATTGACGTATGATTTCTTTTCCTTTTTTGCCCCTTCGATCTCCTTTTCATATTGACAATGACCCAGTACTTTAATTGCCATTGTCAAGGGAGACTGTAAAGAGGGTCATGAAGCCTCCTGTGCAACATCCTCCTTATTTGGATGCCTCCACTAGAGCTGCTGGGGGAAAACATGTGGGTAATGAAACAATACACACACACAGCCCAATTCCACATTACCCAACAAGCACTTCCTGTGCTTTACCCAAATCCCAGTACAGCGTGCCTGTCTCTTTTTAAATATTTGAGGAGTTTGTTTTCAGCTTGTAGATTTGTTTTATGATGAGCAGCTTTAAATGCTTCTTGTCCAAGAGCTCTGTGCCATTTATCAAAGTTTATTGCTTGAAAGGGAACAGGGAAGCTATTTCTGCAAATAAATGTGATGCTGTATTGATGGGTTATGGCTCTAGCTTGATGAGGATGTCTGTCAGTGGCTTTTCAAATTGAATGCAATCCTAGCCGACGGTAATACAACTCAGAATTACACATCTATTGATGCAAACAATGCACTGCAAAACAGTAATTGCGGGTCTACAGATGCAGATAAAAGGAATAAGCAACATTTCAGTAACATTATTAGCATGCATGAAGCTGTGCGTGTGTCTGCTTGTGTTTATATACCTATTTAGTGTGTATTTTGGCAGCACTCTCATCTGTCTGTTTATATGTCTCTCTGTTTAGGAGATGTACTCCAAAGGCATGATCCTGGCCAGTGCTATCAGACAGGTGCGAGGACTGGGTGACAACAAGTTTGAGGTAGTCAACTCCCTTCGGACCTTCATATTCCGGGCTGAAAGAGAAGGTACAACAAGTGCATCCTTTACTTTTTTTGGTTCTGCATTTTGCTTTCTGTTCTCTCTGCTTGTCAGTCTGCCTCTGTCACTCTGACCGTCTGATTCCCGTCTGGACTTGTTTTTCGCTCTCGTTCTCCCCCGTTTCTCCGCCTCTGTCTGTCCTTTTCCCTCTCCCTCCTCCATTTCTGCTTTTCTTGTTCTCATCTCTCTCATTCTCACCTCACTCTCTTTAAATGCCTCTGTGGTAATCTTCTGTGTCACCTCTTTCTCTTTTGTTTGTCTTTTTTTTCACATGCAGTTTTCTCTTATCTGACTTTTTTTCCCCTCTACTCTCTCTTAAAGGACATTTTCAGTGTGATTGGAGGTTTTACATCACTCAGTCGATTTGCAAGGGACCCATATGTGAAGAAAGTTCTACATTTTGCTTTCTTTCAGAGTGTTATATGAGAACAGAGTTGGGGTGTTTAGCCTAGCTTAGCATAAAAATTGGAGGTAAGCTAAAACAGCTCTCCTGGCTCTGTCCGAATTAAATAAAATACAGCTTCCAAAATCTCGAAAGATCACTAATTAACATGTTGTATTTTAACAGCTTTTGGTTTTAGGGGGAGTTACGTGCTGAAGTATTAGCTAATGAACAACAATTGGGCGCAGTGAATCTGAATTATTTGTTCTTGATTGATACCACTCTCATGTCTGTATGGTAAATATGAAGCTACTGCTAGCCGGTTTTTCTGGTTTAGCTATTAAGTTCTATCTCATTTGTTGAGGAGCGTAAAGACTAGAGGAAGACTGCACTGACATGGCTAGCCTTGCTCTCTCCAAAGTAAAAAAATACACCTACCATCATCTCTAAAACTGACTAACTAATATGTTATAGCTTGTTTATTCTGCATGTACATAACAGATTTAAAATTGCAAATTGCCTAAAATCACAAATAGTTTTCTGAAGTATCTGTTCACGTAGTCATTGAAAAAAACAACACACACTGTGTAAATATGAAGTTATTAAGCCATTTTTTTTTACTTTGAACAGAGCAGGCTAGTTGTTTCTGAGTGTTTACAATGGTGTTTATGGAGATCTTGGTGGCACTAATGACTTCATGTCCCTGTCTGAACCTATGTTATTAAGTCAATCTAAAGGGAAAAAGAATGTGTTAAAAAATTAACAAATTCTCAAATCTCCCAGGAACTGTCCTTTTAATAGTCTAATTCCTCCTTCATCCCTCTGTCACACAAAACGGAGTAAGAGTTGTCTCATCTTATCATCTTTCAGCTGAAAGCTTTGTCTGCGTCGGCCTTAATGAGAGGGGAAAGAGACACTTTCCGCTCCTTACCTCGTGCCTGCTTGATGGCAGTCTATTAGGCAGTTCAGGTCAAACTGCTCATTCACTAATGGAGGGTCCGTTTCTGGGGTCATGTGGACGAGTGAGACCGGAGAGTCTGAGTTCTGCATTGTTATGGCGTTGAGAACCTTTCACTCATTGTGTGGTACAGTGTGAATATTTGAGAACAGAAAGATCTTTATCGACCAGATCATTGAGACCTCAATGCAAATTATTGACATCTGTTGAGCTAGGAATAGAATTATCAATATTTGACCTATTCATCATTGGTATTGAGCATCTGCTCATTGTTCTTGATAAGTTCAGCTGGCTGTTTATTGCTCAATGTTCAGTTAGAAATTCGCTCATTCGTCAGAAAACTTTATAAGGTGATAATATGTCATTGTTGTGCTTTTTATAGCTTTTGTTCGCTGCCCCAAAACTGCCAAAAAATACATCAATTACAACTTCAAGCTTTACCCTTACTTTTATTTTATAAGAGAGTATTGAGTGTTTGCACCACCGTTTCAGTCAAAGACAATTCTAGGCAACAGTATATGTATTTGATACAAGTTTGGTTGACATCTAAAAACCTTGAAATCATTGCAACATTTGTATAAAATGCACCAGAATGAAGAATAAGTTATTGCTTTGTGTAACTTATTTTAGAAGACAGTAAAAAAAAAAGTAGTAGTAGTTCTAACTAACTAACTACATATTTGTTTGGTGAATTGCACGTTCAAGAACTCGTAACTACACCTTGTACAACTGTATGTGATTCTTCTACTACCTTTTAGACAATAAATAGAGGAAAACCTATAATCTCTTAACAGTTAATAGCGAACAAAGTACATACATCTGAATGAAGGCCTTATTTCACACTTGTATGTTGGCCATCAACCACTTTTGTTATGATACTGCTTAAGACCTAATGTTTGCTTTGTGGAAACATTATATTTATCTATTATTATCCTTTATTATCAGCTAAAAAACATTATTTTCATACAATTTCGCATCACCTCTGGTCTGGTTAAAAAAGCAACATAGCCAACAACTTTCCCTTTAAACTTTTTTTCATCTATTTTCACCACACTGAGCACTGTCGATTTGGTACATCATCATATCGATGACTGCCAGCTTTGTCCGTTTATGAGTCGTGGGTCCTCAGCAGTGTCATTTATCACACGGTCTGCTAGCTGACTGTCATACGTCACACTCAGCCGTCCTGACAAGAGCTGGGAGGGGAGAAGGCTGTCTGATTTTGGAGGTGGCCTCTGACCGCCTGGGATCGGTGGGAAGCCTCTCGCAGAGGTGGCTGCTGCCGTCAGAGGAAAGGGTGTGGAGGAGAGATGGAGAGGGAAAGAGAGGAGAGAGAGAAGGAGGAGAAAACTTGGCCTCATCACCTCATGCATCTTTAAACAGGCCCACTCGCCTTGTGGCGGAGAGTCATCAATCTTAGGGGAAACACATGACAAAGAGGGAGACATGAGGAGACAGAGGGATAGAAGGAGTAGGTTAGTGAAGTGGAGGTAAGGAGCTGCTGGGCTGATGCAGTTGGGTTAGAGAGGGGGGAGAAAATGGTGGGGGGATGGTCAGAGGAGGGTGCGAGCGTGTTAAAGGCATCCAGGAGGGACATTAGAAGAAGGGGATAGGAGAAAACGAGGGATGGAAGGGCTTAAATGAGGGAATAACAGGGATGGAGAGAGGCAGACACGCAATCTCAGTGTGAAGAAGCAACAGAGAGGTAAAGGCAGAGACGGCAGGGACAGATGAAAAGGGCAGAGTGAAGATGGAGAGAGGGAAAAGGAGGAGGGAGAAGTGAGTGAATAATTGAAGGCCACCGGAGAGAGTGTGCACACAGCTGTCGGCTGATTCTCCACTTGGTCCGCAGGTGGCCTCTTCCCTCTGGTACTGTCAGCTTGAGAGAGGAGAGATGGAAGGAGGAAGGAAGGCAGGCAGGGGGAGAGAAGGATGGAAGAAAAGAGAGGGAGAGAATGATGCGGAGAGTAGTGGCAGCAATAAGGGAGAAGAAAGCGAGAGTTTGGCAGGAAGAGACATGGCGGAGAGTGATGGAAAATGGTCAGGACAAGAAGGAGAGGTGTGGAGGGGATGCAGACAAATACTCTACAAGAGAGAAGATGGGCTTTATGGTGTAAAAAAATGTTGATGATTTGTATTCTGATGCTTTGGCAATTGCCTGTCCACAAGCCTGATCCTAACACATGCTGGTTTGTTTGAGATGACAGCAAAGAGAGTTAGAGAGCGATGTAGAGAATAAGTAGGGAGAATAACAAATGGTTGTAAACAGGCCAGAGAGAGAACAATGGCAGAAATATAAACTCAGGAGAACATAGCGTTGTATAAACGTTGTATAAACTGTAGTACATATTTCACTTTGCATTATTACACATTTTCCTACTCAGTGGCCCGGTTTTCCACCTTTCTTTAAACCTGCATTAATTGATTTATTTTGGCCACAACAACCTGTAAGCACAACACTGACACATTACTTATAAAGTTGTCACGGTGATCATGTTAGCAGTCAGTTGCCTACTTACACTTACAGCAAACACAAACCAACTGATCTGATGAAAATCCAACATTCACTCTCCTTTTTAGCTCTGTTTTGGTCTCCAACAACTCCTGAGGGAAATATCGGACTCTTTATCAATTAAAGAGTCTAACTAGCCGCTAACTTTGTTTGTCTGCCGTTTTGTGCAGGGCAGGTAGCATTCAGGTTTTTTCCACTGAAAAAAGTGGACCAGTGGTTGTAGAGCAGTGAGACTAAACCAAAACAATAAAGTTGTGGGCTGTAAATTCAAAACAATGAGCTGAAAGACGCTAAAAAGAAAAAGAACTACTTACTAAAGAATTCTGACCAATACACATACGTATGGGACATTTTACAGTTTAAAAATAAACATGTTGGTGTTGAACAAACAGTGAATCTAATTGTAATGTGTATTTTTCTTCCTGTTGATGGAGACTGCGTGAGCACCCTCTAAGATCTCTGTTGAGCACTGAGTGGGCCTGGCTCTCATCTCATCCTCTTTCCTCGTCTCTCTCCATGTAAAGTGGAATAGGCTTTCAAATACATGGCTATACATACATCCCTTAACAGACGCAGAAGCTAGATGTGGATTTTAGCGGAGAAGAGTAGCTGTGCATTCTTTTTATATGCATGCAGAGGTGAGGGCATGTTTGCACACTGAGTGAAAATAATTTTGGCAAGCATGCTAGTATGTGCGAGACTGTGTGCACAAGCAAACAAAAACATATACTCAATCATATGCAATACACATTCTGGTACACAAGTCAGATGCACATATGCTAACACGCAGGCGTGTAGGCATGCCACTGTCTCACTGTTTCTCCTAAGTTTCTCTCAATCCTCCCACCTCCTGCCTGGCTCCAGCTCTCCCTCCCGCGCTCAGATTGACAGCATGGGTGAAGAGGAGAGTGGAGGGAGTGAGGAAGGCCCTGAATAAATGAACAGGCAAATAAGTGAGCTCACGACAGGTAATGGAACTCAGAAAGCAGGGTGGGAACGGAACAGTAAAGCCTAGTGATGTAAAGAGCAGTCAATAATTGAGTAGGCCATTCATTATTGATACCAGCTCTTTGTGAATTCATAAGAATCTCGGGGGCAGCCAGACCAGAGCTGAGTTTGGGACCAGGCAGCAGATATAGTATTTGGGAGCTCAGGGGGGTAGTGTGTGTAGGAGTAGGGTACTCAGAGGAGAAACGTTTCTTCAGAAGTGGAGACGTCGGTGGAAGTGTTCACATGCAAGGTCAAAGACTGCGCAAGGCCAGAAAGTCACAGTCAAGAAGCTAATTAAGGTCAATTTAGGACAATGTCAGGCTGACAGTGGCCACAAAATGATTGACATGTCACTGAGAATACCCTCCTTCCTCTGTCACTCTACAAAGGGAGAGTGCACAAGAGAGGACACAACAGCAGGTCACTCTGAGGGTAATACAAGCTCACAGTTGGCTCAGGAAGGAAGAAAGTAGAGGTTATCTTAAAATAATATGGGTAACACACATGCACAATGATAATCAGGATTTTTTTTCATTTTAGTATGATTGGGAAACTTCTGATTTAAGGTCGAAAATTCTGACCCTGAAATGACCCGATGGAAACCTATCCAAATCCTTGCTAAATTATTATTATTATTTTAAAAAAATGTTTTGAGGATAATTAGATCCAAAATGCAGTCAACCCAAACAGACCCAAAAAAAGAGCTAACATCAACACTAGAAGCAGCATGATGAGCCACCCAGTAACAAGCACCTGCGGTCAAAAAAAGTAGCAAGTACATGTGCATTTTCCCTGCACTTCCTAGTTCACAATGTAAAGTGAAGGGACACTTTGTATAGGGCTGCAACTGACTAATATTATTATTATTATTATTTATTAATCTGCTGATTATGTTCTTGATCATTTGGTCTGTAAAATGTCAGAAAATAGTGAAAAATGAAAAATGTTATAATTTGCCAAAGATATTCACTTTACCATCAAGTATAACAAAGAAAAGCATCAAATCCTCACATTTGAGTAGCTGGAACAAGCAAATGTTTGACATTATTGCTTAAAAAATTACCAAAACATTTATTCGATTATCAAAATAGTTGCCTAATTTGTTTGTCGATCGACTAATCGATTACTCAACTAATCATCGCTAATCAATACAGAGTCTGCTCTGATCCACTCGGGTATTTGATATATTAACAAATTGAGTCCTGCAGTAAAACGGTGGGACCCTACACAACCCGATTACACTGAATATAATTTGGACCTTGCCAAACTAGGGAACTTTACTGTGAAGTAGTGAAGTTCATATTCATGGGTATCCAAATATACATTTCCTGAAAAAGGGGGTGTGATGCCCCCTGTCTGACCACACTGATGTTGTTCTGAGAGCATCATTTTGTCACTTTGTGTATTTCAGAAAGTCATTCTGCAAGAGGCATGTTTTTTTGTTTTGAATTGATGTGCATTCACTTTTTAAAAACTTTCTTTCATTATGATTTCTTTTTTAAAATGTGAGGGTTGTTGCCTTTGCTCAAATTTGCAGGTCCATCCCAACTGATAGCTTAGTTTTCATATCAGTTTACAGAGTTTTTTGATTTCCTGTTCTTTCCTTTTTCTGTCTTGTATTGAACAGTTATCACAGTGGGTGCTGCTTTGGACCTGTGATGTGTGTGTGTGTGTGTGTGTGTGTGTGCGTGCGCGCGCATGTGTTTACAATCCTTCTGGTATCTCTTGTGTTTCCACTTTGCTGGCTTTGATAGCACAATGTCTTGGGCGGTATGGGAATGGGCTTTACAGTGCCGGTTTCATGTCTTCTTTTATGTTCGTTTGAAAAGTTGTAGAGGAAGATATCTGAGAGGCCTTTTGAGTGTACATCGTTTTAATGTAAACCCTGGATGGAACATGATGCGTTGCGATCGCTACACTTGAGCCATTTAGCCATGCGGTAAATCAGGGTGATTTACAAGTTAGAGATTCAGTGTCCTGTTCAAGGACAAAGCATTTTTAAAGTGCCAGTTATAGTACGCTTCCCTGAACATAGATTGTCCAATCATATTTCAGTAACTAGGCATCGCATGCCTGTCAAACTTTGGATTTTTCTAAATGCATGGGGCTATAGGAACAATACTCTGCATATAAAAAGTGTGGATGTTGGTGCCTGTATTAAACCAAAAACACAGAGCAAAAATGTAAGGGATAGATTAAACTGTGTGTTAGTCTGCTCTTACATAAACTGCAAACATTAGCATGTCTGGCTAACTAGCTTAGTTTGCATATCATTAAACTACCTACATTAGTTTCTGGGGTTGCAGGTTACTTAAAAAAAAGTCTGGTTCACAACTAGCATATCCACTGTGTAGTTTTCAACCAATTCATGGAGCTAATGTTAGCTTAATTAGCTAGCTAGCTAGCTACAGCTGATCAAATCTGCCAGTGACATTTGTCATTTCAGCCTGCACAATCAATAGTTGACGGCTATAAATGCGAATGGTGCTTTTGTCTATGTCTGTCTGAAATCAAGGATTCATTGTTTCAAAAATTACTTAGAATTCCAAGTAGGAAATCTTCTCCCATTAGAATTGTAAACTGCATATGTACTGTGAGAGAACATAAAGCTTGACTGGGCTTAGCGAACAGTCAGTTGCTCTAACCACAAAACAAGACAGCTGCACATTTGTATTACATCAAACCAAAGTGATACTCCTTTACAGCTGAGATAACCTGCTCCTTGAAATGTATTCACAGCTTTCTGTGACTTTGCTCTGCTGTTTTCCAGGTTGAGACAAATTAGTCGATTCACAAAACTGTTGCTGCATCTCATTAGAAGCTATTTTTTTTAGTTATATATTTTAATTAGGTGGTGTGTTTGACTCAAATTACCCCTGCCACATCTTGCTTGAGGCTTGCAAATCTCAGAGTAGCAGCTATCTATATCCCCAGCGCAATACTTTGCACTTTTCAGCTATGCAGGATATTCTTTTTCTAGGGGCTACGTTATTTTCACCAATCGTAGCTCATTCTGTGTTTCAATTACTTTTCTTTTAGACTGGAATTTTCTATATCAGTATGCAGTAGAGGTTTAGCAGCCAACAAGCCAGTGTAACTCACTGAAGGGAAGCAAAAATGATGAATTAACAATATGATTCAAAGACTTTAAGATGCCCTGATCTCTCTTTGTCTAGTTCTCTTTCTGGCTTTTCTTGATTTCTTTCTCCCTTGCTTTCGCTCTCTTTCACACACTAACACACACACACACACACACACACTTGTATCCACATGCACCATCTACCTCTCTTTTTCTCTCTTTCTGTCTCTCACTCATGCACGTGTCCACAGGGGAGCGCCAGGAGTGGATGGAAACTCTTCAGACGGCCATGCGCCCCCCCGCCTGTGGCTCCCAGAAGCGCTCCGACAGCCTCTCCCACCTCTCCTCCACAAACAAGCGAGGCTTGCTGGATGTTCGTGGTTACAAAAGCAGAGTGCTGGTGTCCCTGGCGGGGAGTAAAGTCAGACTCTGCAAAACAGAACAGGTACTTCCAACACCGCCGGGACTTCCTCTTTACAGGATGACAGCTTCCTGTTTGAAAAAGGAAGATAAAAATCACAGTCTATTTGAAGCAGATGAGGCAGAGTTGGAGATAGTCATGAAAGATATAGAGATGTTCAGGAATTAGTAAAGCAAAAAGTAAATATATATGTGTAAAAATGCTTCAGGGTTCACTGAGATATATTGCACTTTGTGGGGGATGGGGGAATGACTGGGTGTAGCCAATTTACTTTAAAGTCAGCTGGAAACTTTGTTGACCTGACATGCAAGTACATCCATGACCAGTGCAGAGTAATCTGGAAAAGATGTGGGGAAAGGATGAATGTATAGTGAATGTATAGTAAGTGGAAACAAAACCTTATTAGCAGATGGAATTGGGACGATCTTCAATAACAAACAAATCAGCTCCTTTCCATGGCCGGATTAATTCACATGGGAGCCAGGGTCAAAGATTAGACTCAAGGCCTCTCTCCAAGACAGGTAATAATATAGTACCCATCCTTATGGCCATATTTTGGATTGATATTGTGCTTTAGTGGTGAATATTCCCTTTCAAATTTGCACTTACCAGCCGACACATAATGAATACAGGGCCATTGATACTCTTGAGGATTTAGGGACCCAGGGCAGTTGCCTGCTTTGCCCAGTTGGTAATCCAGCCCTGCTCCTCTCATCAGCTTTAAAAATACTGCAGTCCAGGCTAGTCAGGCAGAAGCACTATAAGTGGCAATGATTGCCCCAGCCCTTTTTGCTCTTAGTGCTAAATCACTCTTTGTTCAGCCAAAAATTTGTGATCTAAAGAGAGACTTCCAAGCATCATTGTTGTCACACAGTAAGCACCAAATGCCCCTCTGGTTAACCGAAGTGACCCCAAGTGATTCTCTGATGTGCCAAGTGCCCCTTTGGTTCACCTGTTTGCCCGTTTGCTGGCCAAAATTCTCCTCTAATTGGAAGTGTCCCTCTAGTTCGATCTGGTATGACCTATAGGGCAAATATGAATCCTAACAGTAACTTGTGGGTGGTGGTAGTGCCCTTTTTTCATTTTGCCCCTGTCTGTGCACACCACTGTACTGTATGAAGACTTTAATACCCAGCAGAGAAACAAAGCCTTTTGATTTAGGTACCAACATTGTCTCTCATCTGGCACCACTTTAAGGCCAAATTTTACAATTTTTTTGTTTTTCAATGGTCATAATCGAACAGAAGAGGTCAAGCTATTGTGATTTTTAGTCCCTAGTATGGCTCAGTCTCCAAAAACCCAGCAGTAACGTTGCCTTTTCTCCAGCGAGGAACAGATTGTAACTAATTATGCAGTAATGTAATTCATCTCATTGTTTTCTCTATGCTTTTCACAAATTTCTTTTGATTGACACTTTTGCAATGTTAAGTATTGCTGACAATTACTGCAATATAACGTTTTTTATATTTAATTGTATTTTAGCCCATTTTCCCTTCTGTTAGATTTGCACTTACTCAGTGATTCAAGAAACTAATTAAGTATTCTCAAACATATTATTTGTCTAAATATACCAAGTGGCTTATGTGAATATTTATGCAGTAACTTTTTGGACTATTAATCATGGTTTGTTTCTTATTTTATTAAACAAGGCATTTAAGATACTCTGATAATCTGATGAGCTATTTATGCTTAAGTGACCAGCCCTGCTTTAGATGGCAAGAGCTAAGAGAAAAATAAAGTTTCCACATGTGGTCTAAAAAAGGTTAGTCTGGTCTTCACCTCAGTACTGTGGATTGAAATCCTGAGCTCCTCTTCAAAAAGTTAGGAAAAATCTGGAATGGTGTACCCTGGGTAATGGAGCACTTGCTGTTTGGAGTAGTTGAAAGCCTCGGGAAGGGGGGAGATTGCATATCTTTGCATCTGATGAATTTTTACAACCTTTAAAGGGCTACTCCGGTGATTTTGTATTACACTTCCATAAATCTTGCAGAGAGACTGTATGGACAAATTGAAGCATCCCAGGATGAGATATCCAGATGTTCATGAATACAACTCAACTAGTGTAGTTCCACTTTGACATACTGTTAAAGTATTAGCATGCTTACTTAGGGCTTTGTATTAATATCAGAGATAATTTTGGAGGCTCTTGTTGACATTTGACCAAAGGGCCCAAAAAGTCAGCAGAGTCCTTTAAGTAGCCTACTTAGTTAGTGTTATTGTGTACTTATATAATATATTCTTACAGACTAATACACTTTTTGATAACTTAATCTCCTCTTAACTGCAGAATAAAGAAGAGATAAGTTTTCTCATAGTCATAGTTTCTCTTGAGTCTTTCTTATTTGATGTGAGTCCAATTAAGCCCTGATAGTCCCTGCTCACGTAGAGAGACTCTGTTCTCTGCCTACTCCTGTTCCAGCAGCAAGATATCCTATCTGAGATGGAAAGATACCTCATACTCAGTGATACTATTTCTTAAAGTGCCTCACACGTATTTGTGTGCATATTTGATAATGCTATACGCATTCAACTCATTTCCATCCCCCCTTGGCTTTCATCTCGTTTCACTCGCTCTTTTAGTTTTGTTGTTTGCCTTTCATTATTTTCTTCATTAGCGTGAACAAACATCTTTGTTAGAATTCTCTTTTGGGTATCACTCCATGTCAGCACATTTCCACTTCCTTGATCTGAGACAGCAGGAGAAACAGAGGGAAAGAGAGAATCAGAGAGAGAGCAAATTAATTGTATTATTTCAGCTTACAAGCTAAATCCCCGGCATAAATGCAGCAGCAGCGGCAGTGCATTTTGCAGAGAGGAAGGGAGACGGCAAATAAAAGGCAAGAGAATAAGAGGCAGGCACAAAGAGATAGAAGTGGAAAGATGAAGTGAAAGGGATGGAGGGAGCGCTTCAGTGCAGAGGTCGCATGAGTGAGAAACGAGCGTTGGTGGTTTGTAAGAAAAAGGAGAGAGTGATGGAGAGCAAGAGTGCAGGGAGGGAGGCAGACCGTTGCCCCGTTCAAGTTCAGTGGAGTGGAGTATTTAATCTAACATGATGAACGAGCTATTGGAAACATCATCCTCCCAGCTCCTCCTTCACCACCCCTACCCCATTTCTCATGGACCGTAAGCCCTGTGATGAAGCTGTGTTTAAGGTCATTTAAACACCAAGGTAAAGAAAGTCAGACAGTGCACAAAGTGTGTCACACACACAAACACACACACACACACACACACACACACACACACACACACACACACAGGTTTATTCTGAGAGTGATCTCTCTGTCATGGGCTGCATAGGCAGATAGGTACAACGAGAGTAACTTGTTTCATGTCTTATCATCTCATACATCACAAGTGTTGTCTGGTTACTGTTCACTCCGGTAGCTGAAGGATTGATTGATCGTTGGATGATCATACTTCTTGCTGTCATCTCGTAACTAATTTAGCTTCCTACTAGCTTATTCGAACCCAGTTATACCAGCGAAATCTTGGTTGAAACAAAAATTCTTTCCAGATATCTTTTTCTCTCGCTTTAATTGCTACTTAGCAAACGTTACACATACAGTAGAGTCTTCTCTGATGGGAAAGGTTCTCTGAGTATACAATAACAGTGAGACAGAATTTAATTAATATCTGGTTTAATTAAATCTCTTTCTCATTTGCCCTTCTCAAGATCTTCTTTGTAACAATTAACGTCATCCCGAGACTGCAAGGCCGCTTTGTAGAATTTGTGACACAAGAGTGAGTCCCAATTCACCAGGGCCCTCCTCTTGTAATGAGTTTTGTTTCTTTTCGCATAGCTGATTATCTATGTATCAGGTAATTTAAAATACTCTTGCTATACTACTGTATGTGGTGAGTACAATTTACACCTGCATTGATATACTGTGTATATGTATTTTTTTTTGCTACTTGGGGGCAGCACATCACTGACATATTAAAGTTGATATGGTGAACGTGTTAGCAAACAGTTGCCTATTTACACATTCAGCAGACACAGAGCAACATTAGCATTCATTTGGAGTTGTTCACCTGATGAATTCAAGTGCAATATGCACTCATTAGCTAGTTGCTAACTTTGCCATTTGGTGCACATAGTGAACAGGGAGTTTATCGTAGTTTTTTTGCTAAAAACAGCTGCCTGCTGCTGGAAACCATGTGGATTGGAGCGGTTAGAGTGAACCAAAGTTCTTCTTCTAAATGCTAAAATAAGTGAGCTAAATGCTATTGTCAGCAGGTGTAGTGTTTACAATGTTCACCATCTTAATTTAGCATGTTAGCGTACTAACATTTTCTAATTATCACTAAGTACAGCTGAGGCTGATGGGAATGTCATTAGTGTTCGGACATTAACCAAAGTATTGGAGAAAGTCAAAATTTGACCTGCTGGTGGAGCTAGATGGAAAGTCAGAGAATCACCAAAGTCAGTAGGATTTATCTTCTGGTGACCATCAAGGTCTGTACAAAATTTATTTCATGGCAATCCATCCAAATGTTGTTGAGATATTTTAGTCTGGACTGAAGTGGTGGGTAGAATGACCAACACTGCCACACCTAGAGCCATGTTGCTAGCATCGCTAAAAATATTGATTAGTGCCTCTTTTAAATATTAAATCAGATTTACAAAGTTTTATATGAACAAGCATGTGATTTGTGCTTAGATTCAGCCAGGCTGGTGCTAAATTGACTCATTTGGGATTAGAAACTTAACCGTAGGACCTTTTTATTTTGCCAAACCTACGCTTTACCAACTCAGCCAAACTCACACTGAAGCATCAGTCAGACTCGTAAAGTCTTTATAGTGTGTTCCACATGCACAGTAAAACTTTTGTGAAATATTTTCGACCAAATGACTGAGAGACCAGCTCGGTGACTTTTACTGGCTGCTCTCCTCACCTCATACATTACTTTCAGAAATATTTTCAGAATATATATTTTTTTATTTACCTAAATAACAAACTGAAGTTGCTTTTTGTTCAGGTTTACTGTAAGTGCATTCATCACTTGCCTCTTTCTGGTTTTCTCTTTTGTCTCCATATATTCACCTGAATTATTTGTCTTTTTCCGCTTCTCTTTTTGATCCTCTATCATCGTCTATAGCTCCTTGCTCTCCTTGGCCTCTCTGTCTCTGATGTTTTAAAATAATCAAAAGTTTTTTGTCCTCATTGTGTGTGTGTGCTCTTTTAAACCCACCTACCTCTGCGAGACGGTCTTTGCCTGCATGCTTTTAGAGCATCTTAAGTAGTTGAGTGGACATGGAATAGGAGATAGAAGTACAGGCTGCCTTTACTTGTCTGACTTCTTTTAGAGCGCTGTGGAGTGACTGATTCACACAATAACAGGTTGGAAAGCTTTGAAAGAAAGTATAATTGTATGCATAGCTTGAATTTTCAGAGTGGGCCTTTGTTCAGCACTTTCCAGGTTAAGGATATTCATTTTAAGTGCGAGAGAAATTTTCTCTCATTCTTAGCGGGAATTTGGTGTGTTTCCTTGATTTGAGTTGATTTTTTTTACTCTTTGAGTCGATGAAGTTCTTTGATATGCTTTATGTAGTAAGGTATGTGGACAAAATGCGCAGAAAGTCACGCATGCGTATAAACATGCGCCTTAGGGCTTTTAACCCTCTCCCCCCCATAAGTGCCATTATTGCCACCTACCCCTTGGCTGTTGTAATTGGGTGAGTTATTTTTACCTCTAATGTCTTTCCTTCCTCTCCCCATCCCTCCTTCCCTCCATCCTTGGTGAATTAATTGGAGAGGGCAGGAGGCCACGGCACATATTGGGTAGGTAACGAGTAGCGAGGGCTGGACGGCCGCTAACACCCAGCACTCTAATTGGCTGCCTGAGAGGGATGAGGGTCATTAGGTATAGGTGACTGCTTTGCCCTCTCAGCACAGACACACACTCGCATGCACGTACATTCAGACAGACGGGAACGCTCATGCATGTATGTGCACGTACAGTACAGACGCCTTCCTCTTCCATATATCCATCCAGTGTGAAAGAGGACAATTACAGTAATACATGTAAACCATTTGTCCGTCTGTGTTTGAATTACAGCTGTGTGCTGCGTTGAGATTTCTGAATAGTTAGGGAGAGAGGTTTGAATTAGCTTGGTTTAAACTACATACACGATACAGATTTATTGAGATTTATTGATCATTTTACAACACAGGGTTGTATAATGAGATTTTGTTTTATAGTCCCTTTTATGCTAATCAAAAGAGAAAATACAGTAGATCAGTGTATAAATAAGTCATAGAAAAAATAAGTCATCCATCTCATTATCGTGTCATGCGTCTTCAAACCTCGGAACATACTAAATTTAAAAGAGCAATGACAGTACGGTGTTTTAATTGATAGGATAGAGAGGCAAGTTTCTGCTGCTTCTAAGCCCTAACATCATTACTTTTCGCTCAATTAGGACCTGGCCATACAGCGAATTTACTTGTATCACTCACGCTCTCTTACTCCTTCTCTTTTCTTTATCTTTCTCTGTCTATGTCATCCTGTCTTAATTACTCAAAATGCTCCATAGGATCGGAGTTCTCCACACTCGCCCTGTCTCAACATCATTGTCCAGAACTGTTGAGTTTTTCACCACAGTCCTCTAAATTAGTTTGAAGTAGTCTAATTGGGGCTAATGATGGTCAAATGAAGATTTTGACAACATTAGCCCCAATTGAACCAACCCACACAATACTGAAAGATTAGGTTGGAAATCCTGCAGCATGCAAATATTTAAGTGACTTCCTCCTGGTGTTGCAATCTGCAAAATTTGGCTGCACTGAGAAGTTTGTAGCTAATTAGCTGAAGAATTCAGCAAGAGACATGACAGCGCTCTCCCCCACATACATAAACACACATAAACACACACAGACAGACACACACACACACACATACGTCTTTGCGCTGCTAGGCCGTTCATTCCCAAAAAAGCGCCCAATCAACAAAGATGGTGTCGATTCATTTTCTTCTCTTTGTTTGGTGTAATTAGTGTAAATTGTTTTGCTGGTGAAGAACAGTTAGCGCAGAAAACACACATGCTTTATAGTTGGCACAGCATGGCGGCATTTAGCGCTCCTTGCTAAGGCTGTGTTTTGTAATTCGTTGTTAAGTACTGGCACAGGTCCTGTTTTGTTCTGGCTCTTTCTACACACACACTGTCTTTCTGTCAACTGCTCAGCTGACCCATCACCCGCCTCACCCACTCTCAGTAAGGATTACCAGGACCTTCTTTGGCTTATACTTTCTCCCTCCTTCCCCTTCCTTTGTGTTCTCGCCGTCTTTCTCTCCCCCATGTTTTGACTCACGTTTGTGGAGTAAAGTGTGTATTTTTCTGTATTGTAATTTTGGACACCAGTGTTTTTTTCTCTGTTTTGATGCTGTGCCTATGTGTGTGGGTGTAGGTGCACTTTTGTCTTCCTGTCTGTTTTTCTGTCTCAGCTCAGAGCTCAAGGCTATAGAAAATGGTCTAAACTGCTGTGAGTGTTGAGGGTGAAGTGGAGAAGGGAGGGGGCGTGGTGTGACGCAGAGTTATAGTGGAGCTTATGAAAACGGTGCCTCTGCATCTAACCCCTATTTCTGAAATGGGCCTCAGAAAACTTCTAGGCTGAGAGTTCGGGTTGTTTGGATTCCCCAGATGCACCTTTTCCTTTCGCAAAGGTTTTGCCGTTTCATGCAGGTATCCACACACACACACACACACACACACACACACACACACACACACACACACACACACACACGCACTGTAGCCTCTCTTTCTGTCTCTCTTTAACTCTTGCACAGGCACACACATCTCGCACAGACACTTGGTTTGTACGTCATTGGTGAGAAGGAGAAAAAGCAGATAACTGGTGCGTTAGTGGTCTGTCACAAACCATTTCAGTGGGCCTCTCTCACATGTCCAGTACCATTTCCTAAAAAAATTAAAAAACAGTCCACAGGTCGCAGGGCAGCGGAGACCAAGAATGTCTCTGCAATGATTGTGGATCTTCCTTAGTGTTTGTTAGTTTTCATTATACCAAATGACATTCAAGCCTCATGTGAGAAACAAGTGACTTTAATGAGGCAGCCTGTTGATCCCAGCTTAGTAGGGAGGGTTTATAATTTGCCCAATAACGGCCTTGAGGTGGTGTCTAGTGAAGGACCCTAACATTTTCAGGGTCCTTTGGGAATACACTTTTTTCTAGATTTATTTTGAACATTTGCATACATATCACATCTGGGTGGGGAAAATGAAAAAGCAGCGCTTGGCCTTCCCTCATTCATACCACTGAGGTGCCCTTGAGCAAGGCCCTTAACCCCAACTGCTCCGCTCAGTGGCCAGCAGATCAGACTGTGGTTGTACTGTGAATGTGTGTAACTGTGTGAATGTGATCAGTGTGTTCCTGCAAAGGAGAGGCTTCCTCTCAGTGAAACTTCCCTGAATAAATAAAGGTTAAAAAAAAAAAACATACTTTCTGGCTTTAAATATGGGAAAGTGATTAAAGAAAAAGAAGGCTGTTCAGTTGACGTGTTTCTTAGCTGTCCACTCAACCTTCCATTTTCTACCTCTTGCAGTGGTAGCAGGAAAAGTATTCTCCCTATCTACTTCCTCGAGCTGCTCCTGAGGGTTCCCAAGGTATTCCCCATACTGGTTGGAATACATTGTCCCAGTTGTGGGTCTCCTTCCAGTTGCTTGGAATAGGGGTTCAGTGGGCATCCTAATCAGAAGCCCAAACCACCTTTTTTTTAAGAAATAGTTTGACATTTTGGGATATATGCTTATTTGCTTTCTTTTCAAGAGTTAGATGAGAGCATGGATACCACTTTTATGTCTGTACAGTAAATATGAAGCTGGACCCAGCAGCTGGTTAGCTTAGCATAAAGACTGAGAAACTGTTTGTTTAATCTGTACAAAAACCAAAGTGTAAAAACAACAATTTGCTGTATTGTACAGTGCAACATGTACCTCCGCCCCCCCATAAACCAGCAAATTGTCGTTTTTACACTTTGGTTTTTGTACTGATTAAACAAATAAGATATTAAATGTTAATTAGTCCAAAGTTCAAAATATAACTACCAGCACAGCTAAAGCTTGCTAATTAACATGTTTATTCCATACACAAACAGAAATGTCAAAGACAAGTTTGTAGTTTAACATGTAGTTACATCCTGTAAATCTGTCTTGGTGAACATTGGCCAGGCGCAGAGAGCCAGGCTAGCTGTTTTGTCTTGCTTCCAGTACTTATGCTAGGCTAGGCTAATTGCTGCCTGGTTCTAACTCCATATTTAACGCACAGACACGAGAGTGGTATCATCTTCTCATCTAACTCCTAGCAAAATAGTGAATAAGCATATTTTCTAAGATGCTATTTCTTTTAGCACAGTGGTAATGAGAAAAAAACAAGGCCAGTAATTGTTGATGATTCAAAGTGGCTGTGCTGTAACAACCTCACAATTAATTAATATTAAATCTACGGATTTCTATCTCTCTGTTTGTGTTTTTGTAGGACTATAAAGCGGGCCTGGCTATTGCTGAAGTGGAACTGACTGCTGCCAATATTAGAGACGTGGACCGCAGGGGCTTTGAAATCAACACGCCCTTCAAGAACTTCTGGTACGTTTGGACTCAAATGTGTATGTGCATGCATATGAGTATGTACTTTTGCGTACACGTATATCTTCGTTTGAGTATGTATCTTTTCTTGCCCACTTCTCCAACAACAAAGAGCTAGTCATGCTAGACTGTTTGTGATGTATGATGTGTCTTTTTATGTGTGCTTGTGTGAGAGAGAAAAGTGCTCTTTTTCCATTTGATCTCGCAGCTCTCTTACCTTAAGAGATACTCTGTTTCTTATCACTTTTTTCATCATCTAAAAGACGAATTTTAAGTGAAGGAATCTCTACTTGAATACAGACCACTCAGAATGATATATTCAACAGATTGACACTGTAATACACCCCCACATTTGTTTAAAATCTTCTGGAGGAATCTTACTGGAGGAAGCAGCGGGATGTCAAGACTTCATTCATATTCTTTCCTTAAACAAATCTCACTGCACTATCATCTCATTTTAACCATATAGTTGAGGAAATGCCCTTCACATACACTAAGCCTCTTGTTACACTGTATTCTAATCTCAATAATCACATCTCATAAAGCATCCATATTCACAGCTAAAAGGCGAGGGCAAGCATTTTGTTTAATCTGCTCTTATGCATGGATGGTATTAAGAGTCTCATAGTGGTTTAAGAGTTTAGGGTACTTGTGGTAAAAGAATATTCACATAGTCCCATCAGATTGGCCTTTTTAATGTTTTTTTATAACCATGGCTTTTCTTTTTACCTGGAGAGTTGGAGGATTAATTCAAACCAGAATGTTTTCAAGACTTTAAAATAACAAAACTTTAAAATGTATCTGCGTTCTATTTTTCCCCTTCTTTTCAGTAAAATGTACAAATCTAAAATCAATGTATTAGTTAATATCAACTGCATTGCTATAAAAAAAGGTCAAGTGAGCAACAAAGAACAGAGGAATGAAAGTTCTTGCTTATTATTTTGAACCTGGAACAAAGAAATTGTTGAGATTTGAAGATAGATAGAATCTTCACTAAGGTCACTTTCACACCTGTAGTTGGGTTCATTTGGTCCAGTCCTGTTAGTTCTGGTATGTTTCACTGAGCTTTTAATGAGAAACTGCCAAAGTATGCCGAACAGGACACAAGCACAACACACCTGTGGTTAACTCACACAAACTGCTTAGACAGATCGCTTGTAATATCAATTCACAATCAGCAGATGGGTTAAATTGAAGTTTATTGTAGTAGGAATGTCTTTCTACTCCCATAAAACAAACAGACTGCACCAGAGTCCACTTGGAAGCAGCTGAGACACACCTTTTCATGCAGCCTCGTTCGGCATCCTAAGGGTTCTTTCACACCTAACCTTTTTTGGTTTGGTGAATTTGTGACATATTAGGTCCGTTTACAGTCTTGACTAAGGGCCTTTTCAAACCTTAAGTTCATTTGCTCTTGTTCGAATCTGTGGATGAATTGGTAAACTTAGTTTCGTGTCCCCGTTGGTTCAGTTTCTTCAAACACAGAAAAAAATTCCATGTGTGAACCGTTCATTGGTTAGTCTGGGACGGGAGCGAGAAAGTGAGCACAGGTCTTGGTGCAGTTTGAAAACGGTTTGAAAATGCCTTAAGAATGCTCACAGCAAAACTGATCAATCAGTGAGTTACCTGGCTGTCAATTTGACTTCATGTTTACGGCTCGTGGTTTGTTTGAAAAGTGCTTTAAAGGCGGTGCAAACATGAAACAAACAAGAACTAAAAGGCAACAATGGAAAAAAAAAAAAAAATCCTTGTGTCCATGCTGCCAAACTGAACTAAAAGTAGGAAGGTGACCATAATGTCACGCACAAAAATAAAAGTAATCCCGTTAGTTATTTTAAATTATTCAGTGTCAGTTGTTAAAAGTATGCACTTTTCCCCTTTACAATACACAAGTGGAGTATATGTTTTCCTTTGAGATGTAAATTGCGAAACTAATGAGCAGACTTGTCACAAAGTTAATACTCTGCTCTAAGGAGACAAAGAGAATCTTCTCATAAGTTTCATAGCATTATAGTAGCACTGCATTCTCATTTCCAAACTCTCACCACACACATCGCAGACTTATTGGTCATTGCAATAAACATGCTACATGAGAACAGGGTCCTGTACAATCGATCAGGATTTTTTAATGAAATCTCCCCTGGGAGCTTTGTGCAGGTATCTCTGCCTCTGTAGGGCACAAAGCCTTTCAGGTGACTCCAGTCCCTGAGGGCCTACAATCAATGAGCGTGCTGCTTGTTTGTGCTGTAATAGCCCATTTAGAACCGTCACAGCTGCCTGGACAAAGCATGGCTTGTTTGTTTGTGTACGCTTGTTCACTATTTTCTCTTCTTTTTTACCCCTTCCTTTTTTGCCTGTTGCCTTGTGTAAAGAGCCCCCCCCCAATTCCTCTACCTGTCAGTTGTATGAGTTGTTCGATCGATCTGTTTGTGTCAGCTCCTTTAATGGTCCCATCGTTTGGCAGCTTCGTTAATACGCTGGATATAATAGCCATTTTGTGTGAAACAAAAAAGAGGTGGAATTAAAATGAGCTCAGGTCTCCTGAATTGTTTTGATGAGGTGATTGCTGAAAGGGTTTTGTTGTGTGTGTGTGTGTGTGTGTGTGTGTGAGTGAGTGTGTGTGTGTATGGATCAAATCGATTGGTAGCCCTGGGAGTGTTCTCCTACCTGCTGAAGGTGGGGATTAGTGAGAAACTCATCTAATCACTTTAAGCTGTGGAGACTCACTTTGGCTTTTCCATTGTTTTGCTGCCGTTAAATGGACAGAGCGTTCAGCCCGCTGTGGTAGATGCAATAGCAGACTTATGAGAAGAGAGAATGACAATGAGGCAGAGAGGAGAAGGGATGTTACCAGGCAAAGACACTCAACTTTGGAGAATAGAAAAACTTCTACTAAAGTAAAGCTGCAGATAAATGCCTAGCTCAAGGGCATATTGGAAAAAATCCATGTTTGTCTGGTTTGTTTTGTGTTGGTCTGGTGGGTGTGTCCATTGTATCAAGGTGGCAGCGAAAAAACCCAAACTACTGCATCTTTACTACATTGGTAGATAGCACAAGGGTATGTGTTTGTAATTTGGATAAAATTACCCTTTAAAGGATAGGCTTGTATTTTTTAAGTCCATCTTAGAACACTACTCATACTCAAATTCCATCTTGGACACTGGATTTTGTCCCCCATCACTTACATTGGAATCATGTTAGGAAGAGATCTCTTCACAGCCGGTATGGAGAGGAAGAATGATTACAGCAACCAATAACTCTTTCAACATGCATACATGTGGACATGTGTTCTCCTTAAAACCACCTCTACTTTACTTTCTTCTTTGCTAGTAAATTAGTGTACTCTTGGTATCGGCTGATGCAAGCCTTAAATGTTGGTATTGTATCCAGTGTTGAATTTTCTGCCAGCATTTGGCCAGTTGTGGAATTGGCATTTTTGTGATCTGATTTCAATTAATACAACTCTCAAATGAGCAAAATAACATCACCATCCTGATCTTAAAGGGGCACTTCACCAATTTAGTATTGCACTCCCATGAAGGTAGGAGACATACAAGAGACATATTGAAAAACAATAGTCAAAATCCAAGCAACTGATTTTTAATCTCTAATATGGGCCGATCTCCCAGACCACTGAATCCTACATTACCCATAATGCTACCAGTAGCATTATTTTGCTTGACCCTCTCTGCCTGGTAAATACCAAAGTCTTTCAAACTCTGTGCCCCTAGTTTTTGTATAACTATTTCTCTATTCTTTTTTACCTTCTCATGCCTTCCTGAACACAGCTTTAGGTAGGCTTAATCCAACAATCATTCAAATGTTGGATCGATTTATCTTTTTTGAATATCATCTGCCGGTTTGTGCTGCCAAGTGTTTTCATCTCATCTTAACACTTGTATATTTTTGGTCTTTTTTTTTGTTTTAACTTCTTTTTTATTTTTTCGCATTCAAAGTAGGAGTCCTGTTTTCAGGTGTATTTGACCCTGTGAAAATTACCTTTATAGGACTTTTTTTGAGGTGGTGGTGGGTGGCAGATTTTTAGAAGTGCACTGTGATCTGTTGATTTCACAAAATGCCATTATAGAGGCCGTATTGATTATCCACATATCAAAGAACATGGTTCTCTCAGTAATAAATGCAGTTGGGAATGACTAGATGTCATGCCACCTGAATTTTGAAAGATATTAATGCTCCTCAGCTTGTACTGATTAACTGCTGTTAATATTTACTATTTAAGTACAAACATCTATTTGATAATATAAACCCCTTGATATTTCACTCTCTTACTATTATGTACATACAAAAGAAGCAGTATGCCCATTCATCATTCATGAAGAAAAATTTCCTCACTTACATGTAGTATGTAGGGTAGCAGAGCATAAATGCCTTAAACAGCAAACAGGATAAAGGGACACCAGCAGGAGTAAATGTTTAAACTTAAGATTTAATGCTCACTATAACTGAGAATTTTAAAAAGAATGTCAAGCTACCGCACATCAAAATTGGATTTCCCAATTTTAATTTAAAATTTAAAATTTAATTATACTAGGCCGTTGGGTGAATGGGGAATCCTGAAGTTGAGTGTAAAGAGCAGTATTTCCAACTCCAGACCATGAAGGTCATGTAGGCCAATTGGATATTAGATGTGCTTTTATAACAGAATTGTTCAACATTTTGAGAAATGTGCTTATTTGCTTTCTTGCCAAGAGTTAGATGAGAAGAACGATACCACTCTCATGCCTGTCGGTTAAATATGAAAAGCTACAGGAGACAGTTAGCTTAGCTTAGCATAAAGAGTGGGAACAGGGGGAAACTGCTAGCCTGGCTCTGTCCAAAAGGTAACAAAATCCGCCTACCAACACCTCAGCTCATTAATTAACACATTATATCTTGTTTGTTTTATTTGTCCAAAAAACAAAGTGTAACAACCACAATTATGGTTTTCAGGGGAGTTATGTGCTGGACTATTACTTGGCTGGGAGCAGTGACTTTCTGGAGTCTCTGCTGGTTGCCTGGCGACCTCACAGTGACAACAAGGTTCCAGGAAGTCACTGCACCTTGCCATGAAATGGTAGATTATCTTACCTTTGGACAGGGCCAGGCTAGGTTTCACCTTGTTTATTTATGCTAAGCTAAGATAACCATCCCCTGGCTTATATTTAACAGACATGAGAGTGGTATCGATCTTATTTATCTCTTGGCAAGTAAGCATATAACATATATCTCAAAATGGCAAACTATTCTTTTAAACAATCAATACATTTCTGCAACATAAAGGGTAGTAACTCAGTTGTTTGACTTGAACAGAGTAGTTCATTGCACTTTTAGTTTCCTTTCAGCTTTGATAACTTTCCAGATAATTGCATGAGAGCAGCTTGGAATAAAATGAGAGCTCTATGATTGTAGTTTGTGGCAGGGAAGGAGATGATAGAAGCCTGAAGCCTGTGGTTGTTAGGGTGATTGACATATTTCAATAACATATAAGATTGCTTGAAAGTTGTAATTGTAGTGAAAAACAGTGCTTCGGTTATCAGTGCAAACAGCTTAGCTATAACAAAATTTATAATCAGACACTTTAATTATTGTCAGCTTGTAAAACATAGTAATTTTACTCCTACTCAGCCTCTTACATTTGTTAATTTTTCAGTGGTTTGGAGGAATTGTTTGAGGTCTCCTTTGATATAATATTAGGTGTTTGGTTCAGATTTCCTTTTAGAATTCTGTATTTTATATTTTCCTTTTTACCACCTGTTGTTCTTAAAGCTGTAGTTTATTTTGCAACCTCATCTGAGACTAGCCTTCACTTCAAATCTAAAACACTGCGGCTTGGGGACCTCCAGATACTCTGGCGCCTGCCTCCCTTTGCTCCTCTGTGGTTTTGGAGGCCATATTGTAGTTCAGCATACGATGTGAGCAGTCATCTCTTTAGACAGGCCCTGGGCAGAGACCTATGGGCACAGAACGGCTGAACCCAATCAACCTATCGATCTCTACTGGGTTACTTGGGCGAGGCTGGCCTGGTGCACATCCTCTGCTCCGGGCAAAAGCTTCCCCTCCCCATCGTCTCCTTCTCCCTCGTCTTCTGTCTTACTTTACACAGGTTGCCATGGAGACCACTGGTCCCATTTCTCCTTTCTAAGTGCTTCTTTCAGTCAAGCTAGGACTCTCTCTCTTTTTCCTCTCAATTTTATATTTTTGTCACTCTTGCCGTCTATCTTCTTCGCCTGTCCTCGCCCTCACTTAAGCTCACACACGCGCACATATTGCTTGTTACATACACTTATCAGACATTTAGCTAATTTTGAGTTACTCAGTACATTCAGCAACTTCTTCAAAATACATGCACCATCCTCTCCATCAGAAACCTGTGCTGTCTGTCCCTGCGAGGTATCTTTATAAGTGCTCGTTAGACAGTGATAGACATATCCCATCATTCCTGTATGTGTTTTTTTGTGTGTGTGTGTGTGTGTGTGTGTGTGTGTGTGTGTGTGTGTGTGTGTGTGTGTGTGTGTGTGTGTGTGTGTGTGTGTGTGTGTGTGTGTGTGTGTGTGTGTGTGTGTGTGTGTGTGTGTGTGTGTGTGTGTGGTTTCAAAAAGATCTCTTCATTCTGGAAAATTAACGAGTAAGACATAGATGGATTGAGAGACAGGTAAATAAATGACTGTTGTGAAAGACAACCAATTTAGGAGCGTTAACAGTTCAGGCATTTCCTGTACAGTATGTGTGTGTGGTGTATGTTCTATTAAATATATATATTATTTATTTTATATTTTAGGATTTTTCCTTACCTCCCAACTCTGTCTTCCCCTCATCCAAAAAAACTCTGTGACTTGGTCAGGGTGCTAAGTATCTTCAATTCTGTGTTCAAAATATGGTTGGTTGCATCAGTTGAATTAGTAGATGAGATGTAGCGAATTTGACATGATTTAAACCTGCTCTTTCAATATACACTGTATAGCCAAAAGTATGTGGACACCCGAACATTACTGCCTCCAGTCTTCTGGGAAGGCTGTAGGTATTTGCTCCCATCCAGCCACAAGAGTATCAGTGAAGTCAGGCACTGATGTTGGGCAATAAGGCCTGGCCTGCAGTCAGTGTTCCAGTTCATCCCAAAGGGTTTAGGATCAAGGCTCTGTGCAGGCCAGTCAAGTTCCTTCACACTAAACTGGTGTCTAAATATTATTCAGCGTGTTTACATTCTAAAATTTCATGTATAACTATCATTAATAACTAAGTAATCCTTCCAAAATAAGGTCAGGGAAGAGGAAAAATCTGATTACTGACCTGCTGCATGTATGCGTAGATTTACAGTAACCATGTCACTACAGTGCATGTAAATGCATTCTTCGATTTGCTGAGTAACCTTTTGGTCCAATTTTGCCTATATAGTGTAATCGTTGACATGAAGCTGAAGTACAGACTTAGCCACTATTAATGATTTTTTCTTGCAAATTATTCTTTGACAAATTGACAAATTACCTTCATGTGGCAATACTTTTAGACATATACTGTATTGGAAGAAACCTTTGTCTGTAACTACACCCATGTCAACAGAAGAAGCAGCATCACCTATATTACCAAGCTTATCTCAGTGCGCTACTTTTTTTTATTTTCTCACTTTCAAATTGAGTTCCTGATGCAAGTTCTGATGGAACTGGATTTTTAAAAATGTAAGCTGTAAATGTGTTATGTTTATATTCTTTTCACCATTATCGCCATTTCTTTCCTAGTCTAATTTAGAAATAATATCCTGAAAAAATATCCTGCATTAGCACTTTGTAGATTTTAGTGGTGCAGGGTGAGACAGACTGATTTGCCTGCCCTGTCGCCCCCTCTACCCACTCCTGTATCAATTTCATCAAATCTATTGCGATCACACATAGGCATACACACTCCGCAACCCCCCAAAACTACTCCAAATACTCCACACCCCCGTAACCCTGCCAAGCTATACTATGCTGTTTAATTGCTCTCTCAAATCAAATCAATAACAGTGAGGCATGTGTTGGGGTGGGGGCAAAAAATCAATTGTTACAGCTTCACGGCCGAGTCAGAAAGGGAGAAGGAGGAGTGGATTGAAGCAGTCCAAGAATCGATCGCTGAGACACTCTCCGACTATGAAGTGGCAGAGAAGATCTGGTTCAACAAGGCTAACAGGAGCTGTGCTGACTGTCGCGCCCCACAGCCGGAGTGGGTGTCTGTCAATCTGGGTGTGGTCATCTGTAAGAAGTGTGCAGGTAAGGGACACACGTGTACTGCTTTACTCTTGTCTTCCCCTTCTACTCTCTGATGCAGACACATATGTACTGGATGCAGGTGTACACACCGATAAATAATAATAATAATAATAAACTGTATTTATATAGCACCTTTCAAAACAGTTACAAAGTGCTTCACAATAAAAACAGAACACATTTAAATCACAAAGAGAATAAAATTAACTAAAAGTTGTAAAACTAAACACTTTATAAAACACAAAAAGAGTAAAACAAACTAAAATGTCATAAAACATAAATGAAATTACTGAAAAAGCAATTTTTAAAAAGTGGGTTTTTAAAAGTGATTTAAAAGACAAGATAGAGTTTGCCTCCCTGATCTCCTTAGGCAGGTCATTCCAAAGTCTGCCAGCCTTAACAGCAAAGGCTCTATCACCTTTGAGTATCAATCTGGACCTTAGAACAACCAGGAACGACGCATCCGAGGATCTCAGGGAGCGGGAAGGGACATAGGGCAATAAAAGATCTGATAAATAACTTGGGTCGAGGTCTCTCAGAGCTTTGTAAGTAATCAATAATAATTTGAAATCAATTCTGAAAGCAGCAGGTAGCCAGTATAGTGAAGCCAGGATCGGTGAAATGTGATCATGTTTCCTAGCCCGAATCATTCATATATACTGTACATACAGTGCACTCTGATAAACAACCCCCCATGTGTAAACACTCGCCCACACACGGCAATGTGTGAATGGTTAGCAAGCAGCATGTCAAAACACCTTTTATATGATAGTTCCTAAAGCAGTGGTTCACCATCTGCAAGTAGGAAACCTGAGTTGCATGATGACAAACAAGACAGTAAAAAATAAAGAAAAAACTGTAACACTTTGTGTCCGTAATTTCCTAATAATTTCTTAGCAAGTTTCCTGGAAAAAACTATGTAATTTGATACTAATTATAGGAAAAACAGAGAAGCTCTGAGACTGTTTTTGTGTAGGATTTAATTAATTGTATTAGGTTCATATGCAGTTTTTGGTTTCCAAGGGAATTTAAACCCAAGTAAATAGTCATTCATTATGTATTACTTGAAACTTTCTTTATATATGTTTTATTGGGAACTTGCCTGTAAAATTCACATGAATGTTCAGCTGACCTGTTGTGCACTGACTTGACTCTCTAGATTATGCTAGTAACTCATTGGAATTAATTATTGTAAGTGTGCCAATTGAACCATGTGTCTATACTATTTTACCTTTAATTAATCACATTGATTTTTACAGGACCCATAAAAAACAATCTTTTACCCAAAATTATGTTTATTTTTTGAACTTATCTCAAACCTCTGCATCTTATTTGGAGAGTTTTACTTCTTATTTTAAAATGAAATGATCTGAGAAGGGAACAACATTCTTTGCTTGAAGAGCTCACAGACATTCATGTATGTATGCAATCTGTGACGGGGGATCACGAGTAAGCACTGTCTGGCTATAAAGGGTCACAAGCCCACAAGAGGTTGTGAACCAGCTATAAAGACCTAAACACACCATTCTCTTGCTCATATTAATCAATTTTATTTACTCTTCTCTTTCTGAAATCTTAGCGAAAAAACACAAAGAGAGACCATGCTGCATATGAAAAGTTATGAAGAAAACTCAAAAACTCGCTAAAGTAAAAGAAGCTTGTTAGCATTCATTCTTAATCTGTATGTGTGGCCTGGTGTTTGTTTGTGTCTGTGTGAGTATACTCTGACCCAGAGGCTCCTTTGGAATGAATTCTCAGGTGATACACCACTTATGGGAGTTGGCGTAAGGCCTCTGGATTCTCTAATCTATTTGGCAATGCTGGATGGCTCGGATTAAATGAAAACAAAGATTAAACCACGGGCGAGAACTTGGGGGATCCCAAACTGCTTCTTGACCCGCTAAGCATGATTAAAGAGAAGCAGTGGCCATGCTTGATGCAGAGGGATATCTGGTTGGTGTGTAGTTTTTTTTAACTCTTGCATGCTCCTATACACACATCCATCCTCCTCCAGATCTTCTCCATGCCTGAGTCACAAGTTTTAATGCGATTCTTCACCTCACCTCTGCAAAGCCCATGTAATCCCTTTTCAAACACCCTTAAATGATTTCATTTGCAGGAGTGTTTAATATTACATTTTGCCGACATGCTGGGAGAGAGAGGGTGAATATCTGCAACGAGGAAGCTGTCCTCACACAGTGCTCTCCTTAAATTAGGCGGTGGTCCATTTGGAATACCAATGACTGCTCACGCTTTTAATTAGTGCTCTCATGTCATGGACAATAAAGAGAAATGCTGAACATGAGAAAGAGGAAAAAGTAATGAGAAGGCTAATGGTGAAAATGATCCCACATTGGATTTCCTCTTTTCATGCCAAGACAGATTGAATTTTAATAGTCGGTAGCTTCACTCTTTGATGTGAAGCTGGCGACTATTCATATTTTGTCTTTGTTTGCGCAGACTTAAAGGATTGTTATTTTACGTTTCATGAGAATCTGAGCTAATCTGTGTTTATTGTGAAGATTAAAAAAACAGGTGAATCTGATCTTTGTAGTACAGTCACTTTTCACTACAACTATGTGTGTTTTTAAAATTACTTTAAGAGACAAATTTCAAATCGGCTGCTCATTTGCGTTTTCTCCCATTTTTCTCTTCCCTTTCTATTAGAAAGTGAGAACTCAAATAGAACGTTTTCATTATGCGAAGCATGTCCTTGTCACAAGAGGACCTTGTTTGCTGAAACTACAATGTCTCCTTGTAGCAGGAACCATAACTGTGAAGATTTAGCTACTATCAAAAATCTGGGTATAATTAGGTAAAAATTGGCAACTGGTGAGGCTTAAACCTGCAATTATTGATTTTTGGCCACTTGGGAGCAGCACAACAAAGTTGACACTACACTACATTGACATAATATCACCTCATAAAGTTGATATGGGTAACGTGTTAGCAAACAGTTGCCTATTTACACATCCAGCAGACATATAGCAACATTAGCATTATATTTGAGTTGAGTTTCTGGCCACACAATCAATATAAATCCAATAATCACATTCCTTTTTAGCTCTGTTTTGATCTCCACCAAAGCCTGAGGGATCTGCTAATTTTGTCTGTCTGCTGTTCGGTACTGGGCAGGTAGTGTAAAAACAAGGCTGATAAGCTTTAATGATTCATTCCCACTCCTGTTGGTGTTGGTGTTTCTCTTCGATTAACCCAAGATAATAAGCCCTTGTCCCAACCCTTAAACTGGTTAAACCCACATTCCTCAGTAACTTTACCCAATAAACGAAGTTGTCTATCTTTCTTTCTACACTGTTGCTTTTGTTCCCTCTCTTTGCCCTTTCTCTCACTGTACAACCCAACCAACCAGAGGAAATGACATTACTTCAAAGATTGGGAGGGCCCTCTCCACACATGTAATTGCAGTAAACTCCTTTAAGCCAGGATGCAACTTGGACACGTCTGCTGGCAACAGTTGCCATGGTAACTCACAAATGTAGTGCTCATTGCTTTGTTTCCTTCTGACTCGTTTTTGAGGGAGGGGAAAATGGCACACAAGTCCAGGGGGTTGGAAGAGTGCTCCATGAACTGTCGCTAGGAAAGTTTTTTAATTGGGGCTGAAATCCTTGGCGGGTTGGGCAATTTTTATGTGAAAGCAGCTGTGATGGGAATGCCCTTTTGTGTGTTGTTTTGCTTCCATCGGAAAGATGAAGACATTTACAACAGGCTATTTATATGGGAAGATCACGCCATGTACCCGATGGCACGTGCATGCACACTTTTTTCAGCTTCATTACCCTTACACAAGTGAGAATGGTCCTGTGGTGCTGCATGGCTCAGCGGATCGAGTGTGGCTGTAGCAATGCAGCAGGCGTCCAGAGTGAAATATTTTCTCTCTTTCACAGGCAAAAGTGACAGAATCTTGCTCTTTGGCCTTTATTTGTCAAGCTGGACTCATGTGTTCTCAAAGACGGTGATCATCAGTCTCCTTTCAATGTGACTTTTGGGATTTTACAAACCGGATTTATACACATGTCTGACCACACAAATGCATCCACACCTGACACTAAAATGGGAACTTTTCCCACAAAATTTTTAAAATAACCTTGGGGAAGAAGGAAATCCCATCTAATAGTAGTTGCAGGGCTCAGCTAAAACAAATACAGTATCAGTGAGAACAGACCAACATGGACAGGAGCATTATAATATTATTGATGGTGAGCTGTAAGCAAAAATCTACTAATAAGATTTTTGTTTAAAACAATTAACTACTGAATCAGTTTAAACCAGCAGACTTTATTGCTCCTAGATCTTTGTTAAAATGTGTAGAGTCTTCTAAACCAGGAATAACATTCTGGGTGCAACAAGTGTATAGTGTTTCTCTCCCCAGACAAACTTTTAATGTTTTTAACAAACTAGATAATTCAGACCTTGTTGAAAGTTCCCATTTCAACACACGTCCTTAAGGTTGTACATCAGACATTGCTCATGCTGAACTGCACTAGTAAAAGTCTTAAACAACCTCAGACAAAGTGCTGACGTAAGTGATGCCTCCTCAGTTTAAGTGCCACATTTGATTCAATAGATAACACAGTGCTGAAAGATTTCTGGAAAGGCTGTCAACTGGTCCCATACCTATTTAATTTTTGTAAATATTAGTTCATCATATTCCATGTGTTGTTCGACAGGGTCCAATACTTGGTCCACTCCTTTTTTCATTATACATGCTTCCACAGAAATGAAAATTTACACCGTGTAGTTGTATAATTTAGATACAACTACACAGTGTAAATTTTCATAGCTATGCAGATGACACGCAACTGTGTATATTGCTAGCTCCCAATAACATTTGAAATTAAATGATTTCAAAAGCGAAGTTGTAATTATTGGTGGTCATTTTTAAAAAAAATAAATTAAAAATACAAAATTCTATGTAGACTTTAGAAAATAGAAAACAATAGTGGTAGTAGTATAGCAATATAATGCTGTCCGGGTACCCATGTAAAAAAGAATATGTTTTCAGAACTGTTGTGATCCTTTGTCTTAATGTATTCACCATTTGATCATATCAAGCCTGACCACAATGGGATATCAGATTCAAAATCTAATCTGGGAGCAATTAAACCAGTCAGTTAATGCATCCTGGTGTCATATTTAAAAGGCACTACAACTCAGGATTTTTGTGAAGAGCTCACAGCTGTAAAATATAAACACATTTGGGAAAGTATATCATATTGCATAAAGTTTGCTTTTACACCAATTATATGGGATGTGTAACATTGGGAGAAAATCCTCTTCTTAATCTAAGACCCCAATGTTGTGATTTGTTCTGCTCAGTGTAGACATTATAAAACACCAGCATTCCTAAAGTAGGTAGATTAAATAATGATCACTAGTTATCAGAAAATATTTGCTAGTTAGTTTCTCTTTTTAATAACTTAGGTGACAAATAATTTAAGGATTTCTGGCGTCTGTGCTCTCACAGCTCATGCCCCCGCATTTTCATTCACAGCTGCTCTACTTGAGCATAGAAGACAGTAATGAGATCATGCCAAATCTAAATCTAAAATTATCTGCCTTTACACACAGGACAATAATTCACATTCACACATACAGAGTGTTTCTGCCAGATGTATTATGCATGTATGCTCTGTCTTTGGCCATAAGCAACCCCAGAAGCCTCTCGTTCACCCAAATAAACAGGCCGACCCACAAACACAATGAATTACTCATGATTCATTAGCAATTAATGGCCCTCGTTCTGTGCTTTCATTTCCAATTAGGAGTGCTGAGGGGACTAAATATGTCTGTTGTGAGTGAGAGAATGAGCTTCCAGTCATGCTCTGTTTCTCCATCTTTTAACTGCCTTGTTTATTGTTTATTCCATCACTGACATGCGGTGTGTGTTTGTGCACACTGTATGGAGATTTCTGTGCATATATGCAGATCCTAATTTAAGTTTTTTCATGTGAACTTTTCAGGAACTAAAAGTGTAGCCTGACAGCCATGCATTTTTGAATACATCTAATTGAGAAAGGTTTCATAAACCCAATGGTTGTATGAGATTCTGAGCGTACGTGTGTTTGTGTATCTGTGAACTCATACTGATGACTGTGTCTTTCTGTGTACCAGGGCAGCACCGCTCCCTTGGCCCAAGTATTTCAAAAGTGCGGAGCTTGAAGTTGGACAGCAGTATCTGGAGCAATGCACTAGTGGAGGTACATACGCTATGCCTTATGAGTGAGAACAATATAAATTCTCACTGGATATGGCTTGCCACTATATATAATCCAAAGCAGTGTCAAAGGGTTTTAACATGACTTCTATTTGACCACTTATGCAATTTTCAACAATTTTTCAAATGGATTTGTGGTAGTCAGTGTCTTAAAATTAACTACTGTTTTTGCTTGCCTTCAAAGGGCTTATAAACTAAAGTAAAATACCTAGTAAAGACCTGATAAACAAAGTTATTCATTTTTACAAATGAACAAATTCTGGTAACTGTACTACTAAAGGATTCTCACCTGTGTTTGTCCCCCTCTCCATGTTCTTTAAACCCTCAGCTCTTCCTGGAGGTGGGGAACAAGAATGCTAACAGTTTCTGGGCTGCTAATCTTCCCTTGGAGGAGGAGCTCTACAGTGGGGCTTCAGCGGAGCAGCGCGCCACATTCATCCGCAGGAAGTACAGAGAGAGGAAGTACGGGAGGATCCTGGAAGGCTTTCATAACCTGCAGCAGCTTAACCAGGTACAACTTTCATGAAGACACTTGAGCAGAAATCGAAACACTCAAAATGGAATTTATACAGTTGAAACTATGTTTTAAGGTATTCAGCCAGTATCTGCTAACATGGTGACATTCTTTTTTTTGTTTGTTTTTCTTCACACCTTAACATCTGCCAACCTGTCTTGTTTTTACTGGCCATTGAGTATTGCTTCTTTGACAAGTACTTGTCTAAGGAGGAGAAAATGCATTGCCTTTGATTCTACGCAAATTTTAAGCACTTTTCCAACCATATGCCAAACTTGTTTGCTTGTTCACTACACCAGTATGCGTGCATATCCTCTCTGCTGTAAACAAGCAGAGCAGATGTGGCGCAAGTACAGTAGATCTTCACTGCCTTGTCAAGTTAGTGTTTCATTGACTGTGTTTTTAACTGTCGCCTCATACACACTGACTACATCAGTCTGTTGACTTGTGCCAGAAGTTCTTTTTCTTTTTGAGTGCTTCACTCTCTACCTGAAAGTTTTGCATTTTATATCAAGAATACATGGGATCTATCCATTGTGTGCATAAAATTCAATGTGTAAACCTGACTGGAAATGTCAGAATATCTTCTGTTATGGTAGATATTGGAAAAGTACATCCAAAATATCCATTGTTTCTAGCTGTGTTAGCTAGCATATAATTGCTTAGCAACAAACCATCAGCATATCTTTAGATATACTAGCTGTCCAGGTGATTTTTCCAGGTGAGTTACCAGTCCTGCCAGCTACATAGTGTGAACAAGTAACACATCAAGAAATAAATCCATTTAGACCTTGAATGTGTTTTTCTGTTTCTAGTTACCTAACTGTTGTTCTGTTAAAGGGACAGGTCACCCCAAAATCAAAAATACATATTTTTTTAATATATTTTTGATATACATATATTTGAAATCTAAACAGCAATGTTTCTTTCCAGAAATCATGATCTGGTTACGTAAGAGGAAAAATATGTGTTTATGATTTTCAGAATCAGAAATACTTTATTGATCCCCGAGGGGAAACTCTTTTTGCTACAGCAGCTCACTATCACGTGAGTGCACACAGGAATAGAAGTACTTAGCAAGAAAATATAATACACTATAATACAGATCAGAAAATAAATTAAGTACCAAGTGGGTAAGTATAAAATATAACAAGTGTGAAGTACAAAGTAGGTTTACCAGTTTATGATAATAATAAGGTATAAGGTAATAGTGCATGAATTGCCAAGTTAAGTGTAGCTTATTAAGATTATAATGAGACGGAGGATATTGCACAGCAGTAATAAAGGTATGAATAAGTATCAATATCAATAAATAGGGAATTTAAAAGAGTATATTGCACAGGAGTATTAACACAGAATATTGCACAATTATGTCAAGTATTGCAGAGATGTAATGATCAATGTCCAGTTTAATGACTTAGGGTCATACAGACTAACACTTAGAGGGAGTAGTTAAAGAGTTTGATGGCCACAAGCAGGAATGACTTCCTCTGGTGCTCTGTGGTGCTTTTTGGGGGGATGAGTCTTCCGCTGAAGGTACTCCTTTGTTTGACCAGCATGTCATGGAGTGGGTGGAAGACACTGTCCAAGATGGCATGTAGTTAGGCCAGCACACTCCTCTCTGACACCACCGCCAAAGAGTCCAGCTCCACCCCCACAATGTCACTGGCCTTACAGATCAGTTTGTTGAGTCTGTTAGCGTCCGCTACCCTCAACCTGCTGCCCCAGCATGCGATAGCATACAGGATAGCACTGGCCACCACAGACTCATAAAACATCTTCAGGCCTGTCCGGCAGATGTTGTAGGACCTCAGCCTCCTCAGAAAATAGAGGCGGCTCTGGCCCTTCTTGTAAACAGTTTGAGTGTTCTTAGCCCAGTCCAGTTTATTGTCTATGTGTACTCTCAGGTACTTGTAATCCTCTACAATGTCCATACTGTCCCCCTGGATGGAAACTGGGGTCACTGGTGCCTTGGCCCTTCGTAGATCCACAACCAGCTCCTTAGACTTTGTCGCATTGAGCTGCAGATGGTTCCCCACCACAGCCCTGTACTCAGAGTCCGTGGTGTAGATGGTGAAGAGGAAGGGAGAGAGGACAGTCCCCTGAGGAGCCCCAGTGTTGCTGAGCACGCTGTCTGACACACAGTGCTGCAGGTGCACATGCTGTGGTCTGCCAGTCTGGTAGTCCACAATCCAGGACATGAGGGGGGCATCCACCTGCATCGCTGCCAACTTCTCACCCAGCAGGGCTGGCCGGATGGTGTTGAAAGCACTGGAAAAGTCAAAAAACATGATCCTCACCATGCTTGCCGGCTTGTCCAGGTGGGTGTGGATGCGATTCAGGAAGATGATGGCGTCCTCCACTCCCAGCCGGGGCTGGTAGGTGAACTGAAGGGGGTCCAGGAGGGGTCTGACCATGGGCCACAGCTGTTCCAGCACCAGTCTCTCCAGGGTCTTCATTATGTGGGAGGTCAGTGCCACCGGTCTGTAGTCCTTGGAGCCACTGTGACGCAGAACGAGGCAAGATGTCTTCCATAGAACAGGGACGCTTTGAAGACTCAGGCTCAGGTTGAAGACATGTTGAAGGACTCCACATTGCTGGGGGGCACAGGCTTATAGCACCCCGGGGCTAACTCCATTGGGGCCTGTAGCCTTGTTTGAGTGGAGTTTCATCAGCTGTCCTCTCACCTGGTCAGTAGTCAGGCACACAGCAGAGGTTACAGTCGGGGGAGAGGGGGAGTCATTAGTGTGTGTGATAGCAAGTTAAGGGGGGGAGTAGGACTCTCCCAGGAAGATGGAGCAGAATGCTCAGAGGAGCTTGAGAGCCGACAGCAGCTGAGTTAGAGGGGGGATGAGCAGGAGCCGGTGTGTCGAATCTGTTAAAGAACAGATTAAGTTTGTTGGCCCTGTCCAAGCTGCCTTCAACTCCTCTGCTGTCGGTCCTCTGCTGCCAGTGATGCTCTTCATGCCGCTCCAGACCTCTCTCATGTTGTTCTGCTGGAGTTTCCGCTCCAGCTTCCTCCTGTACTTCTCCTTGGCCTCCCTGATCTTCACCTTCAGGTTGGCCTGGATTGCCCTCACCACCTCCCTATTACCATCAGTAAAGGCCCTCCTCTTGGCATTCAGGATGTCCTTGATGTCCTTTGTTACCCACGCTTTGTTATTCGGATAACAATGGACTATCTTAGGTGGGACATTGCAGTCCACACAGAACTTAATGTAGCCAGTAATGCACTCAGTAAGCCCGTCAAGGTCCTCTCCATGAGGCTCACAGAGTGCATCCCAGTTTGTCACTTCAAAACATTCCTGCAGTGTCTCATAGGCCTCCTCCGACCATCTCCTCACTGTTCTTGTGGTCGCAGGCTGCCTTTTAACCAGAGGCACATAGCAGGGTTTAAGGTAAACCAGGTTGTGGTCTGACCTACCAAGGGGGGAGAGGGGGGAAGAGCTGTATGCGTCCTTAACGTTAGCATACAGCAGGTCCAGTGTCCTCTCCTCTCTAGTAGGACAATTCACATACTGGGTGAAATTAGTCAGTGTTGTTGAAACACTGACATGGTTGAAGTCACCCAAGATTAATATGAGTGCACTCGGGTGTTGAGTCTGTAGTTGTGCTATGGCGGTGTGAATGGCGTTGCATGCCGATGCCGGGGTAGCAGAGGGCAGGATGTAAACAGCCACAATGGCATGTGAGAATTCACGTGGCAGATAATATGGCCGGAGTCCCACAGCTCAATGTCCAGGGTACAGATACTCTGCTTGATAGTAACGTGACCAGGGTTACACCATCTGTTGTTAACTAGAACAGCAAGCCCGCCACCTTTCCGCTTACCGCTCCCGGTGTGATCCCTGTTGACCCGAACAGTCTGAAAGCCATAGATGGAAACGTTATGATCCGGGATATCCTGGTGTACCCATGTCTCTGAGAAGCACATCAAACTACACTCACGGAACTCCGTCTGACTCCGGGCTAACGCAGTTAGCTCGTCCATTTTATTCGCCAGCGATCTCGCGTTGCCCATGACGAGAGAAGGCAGACACGGCTTAAATCTCTTGTTCATAAGTCTCCTTTTGTCTGCACCCCTCTCTCTTCCCTCGCTGCTTCGTTCCACCTCTGCATCCTCGGTGTGTCCTCCTCCAGATCTCAGTGGGGACATTGGTTGTCCTAGGGGCCATGCCGCTTGGCTTTAGCGCGATCAGCTGTTCCCTGGTGTAAACAATGCGGCCAAACAGCTGATCTGCAGCGGTGCCCTGACCGAGTAGCAAGAGAAGAAGTTCCACTGCAAAAAAAAGTACTAAAACACTTTCTATTCTCATTTTCGTAAAGAGCGTATAAATTATAGCGTTAAATTATACTTACACACAAGTTACCCAAGTTTGGGGTGAACTGTCCCTTTAAGGTTGGAGTAAAGTGCAGCAGAAGTTCACCAACCATGCAGTGATAAGTGGGCACCTACAATAGCTTCATCTGAACTTCTAAGAAACATACAACGTACATAGCATACTCCATTGGCTAAATCCACTGAACCTGAAAGAGCCCATATATTCCGTTTAACCATCAGTAAAACTACACTAAATAAGTCTAAAAATGTGGTCTTATCGATCTCAAGTGTAAGCAGGTTGGCACTAAGGCCTTCTCTGCCAGTTTGTGGTTTAGGGTTTATTGCTCTGGCAAAAAAGTGCTTGTTTTTTGGCTTCCTCTTAAAGAGAGGGTCTTAAAAGAACCAAGCACTGAGCCTCCAAACAGCTTCCACCTGCGTCAGCATTTACGCAGATCAGCCCCCTTGTATTGTTTTCTCAAGTAGAAAAGAGAGTGATGGAGATGTAGAAAGAAAGAGGGAATGAGGGGGGAAAGTAAGGAAGAGATATACTAGCTAGCTAAGTGGAAAAGTGGATTAGGATCCACAACAGAAACGCTTGGGTTGGTTTTATTGCGGCTTTGCTGGCTTTTGCGTGGGAGTGTGTGGTGTGTACATACGTGTGAACACGTGTGCTGCTCCACTAAGGATGTGTGAATTTACTGTTAGTTTTTGGTGGTGGTGTAGGAGAGGAAGTGTGACAGACGTAGAGAGTGTGGCTGCCCAAAAGGGTTTGGCTAGTGGAGAAGTGTGTGTGTGTGTGTGTGTGTGTGTGTGTGTGAAAGAGAAAGAGTGAAAAAGAAAGAGAGAGAAGAAAAAGGTGGAAGTGGGTGGTTGTGTTTGCTTTCTCTCTGTCTAGTCTGCCTTTTATAAATGGGCTCAACAGATTTGATAGGGATCAATGTGTCATAGAGCCATTATACACACTGTGACTCAACATATGTGTGTGTATGTGTGTTTAAATAAAAATAAAAACTCTTTAAAACAGTTCCACTTATCTTAACCGAACGTAATAAATCACAAGCAACCCATAAAAAAATTTACAAAATAAAGTATTTTTAACATAAACAAGGACACTGAGTCTAATCTCATTGGACATGTTGTTCCAGTTCTGTGTCACACTTACTTACTGTAACACTAGTGTGAATACGAAAAAATAAAAGCTATATAAAACCTATTCCTTTGGGAGTCTTCTCTGGAACAAAGACAATAATACTAGCGATTTCCTCATTGACATTCATGCAATTTTGAAATCATGCAATGGCATTTGAACAAATTTTATGGGCCCAGGGGTCATGAAACTCACTCAACACATGCAGTAAATTACCGTTTAAAGTGTCAATTCAGGTAATGAAACAAAAATAAAAAGGAAGTGAAGTGATTTATACCTGACTGCATCAATATGTCTCTTACATAAGCTCAACCGTGCATGCTTATTCTGTTAAGATGCTTTTGTTCTGCATCCGGTTTCCTCATTTCATGTACTCTCTCTAACTCGCTCTCTCAGTTTCTTAGTCCCATGTTCCCCATTAGAAGCTCATATCCCAGTGACCTCCACAGAGTCTCTGCAGGCCACATGACCTAGAGAGGGGGGAGGGTGTCAGAGGACCTTCTTATATCATTACACACACTCGCACATGCAGACACACATAAACTCTCCAGTGGCTGCAGTAATTGCTATGGCACAGAAGGTCATTTCCAGAGACGATACAGAATAAGGCCAGGTTGCATGGGACTATTTTGTCATAATCTGACCCCGTCTTGTGTGTGAGCGTGTGTGTGTGTGTGAGTGCGAGTGAGACAAAGGCAAAGACAGTGAGTGCATAAACTAATCATATCTTTATATTAAAAAAAAAAGTTTGTTGATGTTTTTTTTTTTTTTTTTTCAGAAACTGTGTAAAATGAAATAAATGAATGTGAGTGCTTGGAACACACACATACTTAAATGCCTTTATCTCAGTGCAGGTTTGTGTGGGTGCGCAGGTTATATTGACAGGTACTTTGTTTGTGTGTGTACTTTGCCTGTGTGTATATGCGCAGCCTCACCGTGCCTCACTTTCAGATGGATCTTGCTTGTTTGTGGCAGATCGATGCAGCTTACTGACTCGGTCCAAGTCCGATGAAAAGAGAGGTTACTCGTTGAAATTCTGCTATTTGCCACTCGACTCCTCTGTTGATCCACTTTGTTGCGGGTCATGGTGCCCAATGTCACATCAATTGACTGGACTGATAGGAAGAGGCAGACACAGAGAGAAAATATTTTCCTCGGTCAGACTGTATTCTTCTGACTTTCTTATCTTGCTTCTCTTAGCTGGCTCACTGTCTGAAACATGTATATAGTTTTAACAAAGCATGTCTACATGGCTAGACACTATACTGTATAAGTAGGGTTTTCTGCTCTTATTAAAGGAGGCATTCAACATCACATATTTATAGAAGCAAAAGTTTGTTTCACAGGCTCTGGGATCAAGTGCCAACCTCCATGGGTGAATGCTGAAGCCAGTGTAGAGGTTCCAACATTCAGTCTTCAGGATAAAGCACTTTTGTAAAAGGAGACAGACAGAAATATAAGAAGAATATAAAGATGTAAAGAGTCAGAACAAGTTAGGGTCTCAATTCAGTATCTCTCTTCTTTTATCTCTTGGTGGCAGTTTTAAAAATTACTCTTCCATTAAGGAGATATTAAAGTTTATGTAGAAGTATTAGAGATGTCTTTGATTGATTGATTGATTATGTTGCATTAAGGTGTTGGATGCAGTGTTTTTTAAGCTTGACTCATTTTATCTCATCTTTGCTGCGCAGATTCTGACCTTTTTTTATTTATTTATTTTATGAAAGTGCCCTTTAAGTTGAAAATGAGACTACGTTTTTGTTGTAGTTTTTCATTTGTTTAAAATTGGAAGTGAGCAGAAGTGATGCTTTCCTTTAGTGATTGTTATTGAGGACTAATGGTGATATATACTTACATTGTTTGTATGTGAACATATAATGTGTGTGTATATTTTATACCTGGCAGTTAAGAGCTCAATACATTTTGTATGTTATACGTCACACCCTGGACACAACCTGTACTAACTACTCCCCTCTGGTGGGCGCTACAGAACACTGTATGCCAAAACAACCAGACACGAAAACAATTTCTTTCCACAGGCCATCACTCTGATGAACAGTTAACATCAGTCACTATATATATTTTATATTTATAGTTGTATATACTTGATATAGTGTATACTAACATGTGTACATGCATATACTGTACATATCCACCTATGTCATGTATATAAAGCGACCTGTTACATTAATCATTCAATATTTATTCCAGCATATTTGCACATTGTACTATTGTATTCTTGTTTACAATTTACAGAAACAGTCTGACTATATATATATATACTTTTATATATATTCATCTTCTTTCACCTACTTGTATGTACATAATAGCTAAATGTTTATGTGTACCTTTGTTCAGCTTTTGTTCTTGTTTGTTTAGCTGTATTTCTATTCTGTGTAAATACATTGAGAGCAACAAAACAAATGGAGTCAAATTCCATCCAATCCAATAAAGCTGATTCTGATTATTAAAAAGTATAGTGTTGCATGAATGCATTTAAGGCAAAGTACACAAACCACTTTGTGTTCTTATACATAGTTTACAATTGTATATTTCACAATACTTGCCATTCTTAACAGTTCTTTTATTTTACCTCAACTTTTCTAAACTGACAAATGGCAAACTGATACTTCATTGTTAAATTGTGTGCAGTACAGGCCTATTCACACCCTTCATTTCATATTGGAGTTTTATTTTGTATTGCATGTCTTATTTTTCAGTTTCGTATTATATATATTGTGCATTTTTTGTGTTTTGAAGCAGTATTTTCATTCCATGTATTTCCCTTTCCCTCAGTATGCCCTGCTGTTGTTGTTTACTCAGTTCATTGTTCATACCTTTATTCCCACATTTGTCTTCTTCAAAATTGTTAGTTTCATTATATTTAATATGGACCATTTGTCCTGTTCTTATTTGCTATATTACTTTTTTTCACAGGGATTAGAGATTTAATGATTCCCACAGGGAGTATTAAAGTTTGATCTTATTTTAACTTCTCTTTTGAGCTCAGCGGGCTGAACTCAATTCTAAACTTTATATGGTTTTCTGACGCCGCTTTATAGACTCTTTTTCCTCTATCAACCTGCCATGCACACACAGACACACAGAGCGACACCAAGCTTCTCCTCCTACACAAGGAAGTGAGATCATACTTGCTTTTCCAGGGATTTTCACTGGTTCATTGTCTGGGATGTGAAATTTTTAAAGGTATTAATCCCGCTATAGAAAGCTACTTAGAAATGCAATGAGCCGCGACTGCACTTACTCAGCCTTTTATTAGTCTATCACACCAGGAAACATTAAGTGGACTTGCATGAATAAGATGATTTTTGTGACCACTAAAAATCAGCCTTAAGAATCCAAGAAGGACATGAAATTACAGATACAGTATTATCCTGCACATACATTATTTAAGAATTTTAAAATGGTGTTGAGACTTCATGGGACCCATAGTAGACCAAGTGAAGGCACAGTACAGAGAAACTCTTCATGTGCTCTCTTATGTGTGTACAGGCACTGTGTGCAGCTGTGGTGTTGCCTGACATCCTGCAGACCATGGCGCTGGTGTTCAGTGGGGCAGATGTTATGTGCGCCACTGGGGATCCAACCTTCTCCACCCCATATCTCTTGGCCCAACGTGCTGGACAGAGGCTACAGATGGAGTTCCTGCACCAGAACAAACTCTCTGGTAAGCAACTATGTGTGCCCCTTAAGTTCTATTGCTATGCCTGTCGAGGTTTCCCTTGTCCAACGGCACACATGCAGTTTACAGTCACAATGGTGGCAGATTTAGGACATAGTGTCTGTGACATCACCCATAGGTTTCTGAAGAGCTGTTGTGAAGCTCAGAGCATCTAAGTGTATATTTTTTCACAATTACTGCACATAATCTTTTATTTGTTAACAAAGGGAAAAAGAGTTCCAGCTAGAATACAGGAAACTTTCCATGGCCAGTGTTGAACCCAGGTGGGGTGCTAGACCACAGAATAACTCATATATTCTCCCGGTCATACCTAAATAAAAGAGTTGACACACTCGCATAAATCTATGATCAGCCTTCAAACTAGGTGTGTGAGTTGGACTTTGTCTTCAACTGCCAGCACCACATATATTCAGCCCATTTCTTTATACTTTAACAAGCCAATCATGTTTAAAACCCGTACTTACCGCTGTGCCGCCATGTTTATAAAAGCACAGTGGGAGTTTTTTTCCCACTGCCATGAATACGAAATTAAGGCAGAAAAACTCACAAATTTGAAGCCAGCGTTTTAAGTTAAAAGTTTTCTCTCTCTCTCTCTCTCTCTCTCTCTCTCTCTCTCTCTCTCTCTCTCTCTCTCTCTCTCTCTCTCTCTCTCTCCCTCCCTCACCCTCTCTCTCTCTCCCTCTCCTAATTTCGCCCATCTCTCCTTTGTATTACCCACCTCATGTTCCCGGCATCGGAGGCATGGCACAGATGTGCTGTGTTCTGCGGCTTCCTCATGAGGGGTGTGTTTTGTTTGTGTGGTTCCACACAGGGCCGATGATAAGAATGTATTAGATTAAAGGAGCGAGAGAGGCCATTGGCTGGGGCCGCGGAGAGACTTTCTCTGGGACTGTATTTTACATAATGTATGCGCTGCATCTGTGCACACTCGCCGGCACCGAGCCTGTTAGGGACTCCTAATTGCTAGCATGGGTCACCTGGTCGCCATGGTGATGGCCATTACTTGGAGGTGAGGTGTGTTAGAAGACACACATCCAGACTGACAGACAGACACACACACATTCATGCGTGTGGTATTGTCCATCTGAAATGTGTAGCATTCAGGCAGTCTCTATATGCTCATTATGTGTCTGGAAGTTGTAGGGCTTCATCATTAACAAACAGACAAATATGGAGCTAACTAGACTCTTCCTGTAGCAACAAGGACCTAGGTCAGGGAGGTTACCAAGAACCCAACTGCCACTCTGACAGATTTACTGTTCCTTGGCTGCAATGGAGATCTTGCCTCAGGGACAGTACAGCACTTGGCAAGTTGGGACTATACGGCAGAGTGGCCACAAGGAAGCTACTCCTAAAAATTATACAAGATGTTAACCCAGGGACACATGCCACATTAAAGATGGCGTCTTGTTTACATTAAAGACTAAAGATATTTATATGTGCGAAACAGTCTTTTTTTTAAGATCCATACCAGCCCAGTATCCCTAGGAATTACTTTCATATTTGACAATTGTGCAGCACATGAATTATATTAAATGCCAACACCAATGCAGGAAGCAGCAACAATTAATGTTAGCTTTCATTTTTTTTAACCACAATCATAATCTTTCCTTAACTATAACCAAGAGTTTAAGCTGCCCAACCTTAACCATTCCTTAACCAGTGTTTATTTGCCATAGCCGCTGTCTTTTCTAAACCTTAACTGTAACTTAACCAAACTGTAGTTGTGATGTATAGATATTGTAGAAACAAATCTTAAAAATGTTGGCATTGAACATAATCTGGAGTTTGTCTCAATTATCAAATACAGTATCAATGTTCTGTCTGCCTATACAGTTGGATGACATGTTTCTTCATTATGATAAAAACGGGCACTATTGTTTATTTTGAGTCGATCCCACATAAACTGTCCAGCTGCAGTAAATATTCACTAGTGCCCCAAACCTGCTACAACAATAGTCTTCATTAATCCACTAAAACTACAATGAGAAACTGTCTTAGGAAATTATTTAGCCTTTTTTAAATTAAAACAATTACTTTTGACCTGTTTTTAAGGATTTATATCTTCAGTAGGAACTGATGGGTTAGGGGCTGAAAGCCACTCAGAAAGTATTAAGGGTCGGACTAATGCACTGTTGGTTTTGTGTGTTGCAAAATGATCTAATATCAACGTTCTGTTTGGTGATACGGTTGTGTAATACAGGCCTCACATTAGGTTTAAAGACAAGGTTTGGTAATATATCAAAGTCTGACAGCACTCATTCACAAGCCTAATGCCCACAACTTAATTCAATTAAGTCTGAAAACCAATGACAATCATGATCATTCTCTTAAATGGGCAGTATTCTGTAACCTCCTGAAGAAGCTACAGCTTTGTATCACTATGCACAGCCAAGTACTTTTGTTCTTGCTCCTTATATGTGACCAAAGTGCTTTGAACTGATCACACAGCTGAGGAACACTGCCATCCTTTCTAGCAGGGTTAAAAAACTGTTTTAAAATAATGTGAAAACACCTATGTATAAATATAATTTGTAAAAGTACTGTGAAGACATAGACTATTATGGTGTGCTGAAAAGATTAAGGCTCCACACAAAAAGTCCAAATTCCCTATTTGACATCTTCCTACTGCTGGACACATTGTCACATCACGCAAAGCTGTGGAAAGTGGCGTCTGCATTGCTTTTTTTGTGCATGCAGCCCCCAGAGTTTGCAGAAAAAGACTTGTGAAAATTTTGATTAAACAAAAATTGAACTTTTTCAGTTGTTGTGCACAGTGTTATGTCTGGCAAAAACCGGGAACAATTCAATACCCATATGACAACATCCCTACTGCATAGCGTGTTGTTGACAGAGGGAAGATAGAGTGAAGAATTGAAGGAGCCACATAGCAGCCAATATCGAGGACAAAACAGTGTTCAGTTTTAGAGTTCGAACAAGACAGCGGATGCGAGGAAGCATAAGGACATACTGTATATAGGTATTTCATTTGTTTACAGCAGTGTCTGCTGTCATGACATTATGTGCATACATGTGGTGGCTGTGTGCTTAGTATTTCTCCCTTTTATTATATCTTTTAAATGCATCCACAACAAGGGTGCACTTCAGGCTACAGGACTGCATTGGGATTGGGATCCTGTGGGACCCAACACAAATCTCGCAGGAGCAGGTAGTCAAAAAATAAACAGCAGAATTAAGCGCTAACCAGAAGGAAGGAGTCAACAAATGAAGTTGAAAAGAAGATCAAAGCAGGCCATTATAATATACAGTAAAAGCAAAGCAAGGCAAGTCTGACATTTGGACAAATTTCTCAGTTGTTACTGACAAAGATGGAAACGACTTTGTTAGTTGCTACAAATGTGCATTTGAAAGTTTGTTGTAAAGCAGTTGATAGTGTTTTGCAAGTCCACACTTCACAAGCCCTAACTCAAAGTTTAGTTCACAAAGATTGAAATGAACTAGTTCATGTTCGTAGCTCACAATTTTGAAATTTGAACTAAGTTCACAATACCAAAGAATTAACTAGTTCATGTTCATTTTTACTGTTTTTTTCCTTTACAAAATGTGAGTTGACTCGGGTGGAGAAACTTTGCAGCTGCGATAAACAATCGGCACTAAAGTCTAAATTGGAGTTTCTCTTAGTGTGAAGAAAACATTGTCGCTGTGTCTCTTAACAGTGTGAATCCCAATTTGTGAAAATTAAATATTGGGAAAAACCCTCTTTTTCCCCTGGATATAGTGCATCAAAACAAAGCTGTCAGCCTGCTTCTCGCAGAACCTCTCCACCGTCCCTTCCCTCTACAGCGGCTCATTTGTAGCTCCAGCGTTAGGACATCCATTGATGGCAGAGCATTGTCACTTCATTAGCTCCTTCGCTCTGCGTATATGTGAGTGCATGCATGTGGGCCTCGACGGACCTCGTTCTCCCACCCACACCTGCTCTCCCCAAAGCACCCTGGGATACTGTAGAAGCATGTTCATTTACATATTCCCATCCCAGATTCCATTAGAAAAAACCAATGGCAGCTCTCCGAGGCAGTCTCTACACATTTTTGGAACCCCTGAGGGCAGCTTCAATGATGGATCTATCCCTTATACTCAAAGGCTTCCACTGCAGTGGTTTCTTGTATATTTTTAGGTTCCTTT